>NC_090271.1:299484859-300084859 GCF_040414725.1 Anabrus simplex
GGCACGATAGCCTCCTTCTCCCTCATCCCTCTTTGCCTTTGACTTTCCCTTCTGTACTGCACCGTTCCATGCCCTGGTGACGGTGCTCATGTTGAACAACTGAAGCCATGTGTACGGGGTTGCATGGTAGGCCTGCGGGAAGCTGGATGGACTGCTGCACATGTTGGGCACAATGTATCGGCGGTGTATCGCTGCTTTCACACCCGTATACCAGGATCTGGACATCCGCGCAGTACAGACGCATGTCAAGATCGACGCATTGTGCGAACAACGGATGCCGGCAGAACACCATCCAGCAACGAAATCCGGTCACATATTGCACCTGCTGTGTCACCAAGGACCATTGGCAATAGTCTGCTTGAAGCAGCATGGCGATCACGTGTGCCTCTGGCCATGCTGCCACTGACACCACTATACCACCAACCATGGCTACACTGTGGTCATGAAAGTGTCGACTGGAGAAGGGAATGGAACCCTGTTGTCTTCAGTGACGAAAGTAGGTTCTGTCTGTATGCTAGTGATGAGCGTACACGTTCCAGAGTGCATTCGCCCATGACACCCAGTTCCCACCCCAGGCTTCATGGTGTGTGGGGCCAGTAGTTACAAATCGCGGTCACAGTTGGTACTTCTGCAGAGTAGCGTAACCAGTGCCCGCTACATTACACAGGTTGTTGTCCCCGTGCTACCGCCATTCTTTTCGACAGGAAGGTGATGTGTTTTTCAGCAAGACAATGCACGTCCACATACAGCTCCTGCAACACAAGATGCTCTATGTAGTCTACAACAATTTCCCTGGCCAGCAAGATCACCGGATCTTTCGCCAACTGAACACATATGGGACACGATGAAGCGGGAACTTACGCGTTGTCCAGAGCCTGGAGAATTGCATCAAAAGGTGCAAGATACTTGGGAAAATCCATCGCAGGATGCCATTCGGCACCTTTATGATGGTTTGCATGCGCGAATACGCGACTGCATTGCCGCCAGAGGGGGTACACCGTGTATTGATGCGACTGTTTGGGGACCCTTTACTGTGACATGTTTGTTTCATTTAGTCTTAATGTGTGATCATATACTCGTGTATTGATGATGTACCTGTCCCTTCGCTTGTGAATAAAATTACATTGTCCTTGAGGATGTTTCGTGTTCTTTTCCCCGGCAGTGTAAGATACCTTTATGAAATAGAGGCTTACCTTTTTGAAATTCCTACTATTTCTCTGCCACAAAGTTTCTCCTGGGAAGAGAGCGAGGCTTTGCGGTTCACTGCTACTCATTGCATAAATATGGTGTGTTTACGGTGCGCGCGAGGACATAACGTGTCCCGTGTGTGCTCACCGCTACTGTATATTACATGAGGAGTTCCTGCACGCTAATGACAGTGGAACAAATAAAGCCAACCTTACTGCTTATCGTGCGCTGTGGTTCTTAGGCCAAATGAAGCGTGTTCTCATCACACACTAACTGTATAACCGTGGTTTTAACTGGCCAACGAGGAAACGTCCTGCTGAGAGCTTGGGGTCCGCCTGGCATCTTCCCCAACACAGTAATGCTCACACTCCTCATTACCCAAACTCGTGCAGAGCAAAAGAACATGTGGCAGGCTGTTCCATGTGGAACGTCCGTCATGTATTTTAATTAGAAATATCTGTAGGCTGCTTATGTGTGCGAATCGTATCCAGCGAATTTCATTGTTATTTCCGTCACAAATTGAAGATAATAATTTCTTTTGGATAAATCAAGAGTCAAATTAGCGGTCTGTTAGTAAATACCAGTATTGAAACAGAAATATATACTGTTCATACGCACATAGCTGTGTGCATTAGGAGTATCTATTGGAATTTACTACGTCACTGAGCTTTAGTATATCTTTTGTTTGTGAAGTCTTTCTACAGTTGAAGTTCTTTGCTTTATTATTATATGTTTAAGTAGTCCGACCCTTTCCAATCTGTTGCCTTTTCCGCATAATTCATTCATGAATATTATTATTGGTCTAAGGGTCAAGCATTTTGATGAAATATATTATTTAGTATTATATCTTGCAATTTTTGTAACATTATTATTGGTCCGGCGGTCTTGCATGCTATTTTGGTAAAATACATGATTTAGTTTTAGGTCTTGCAATTTTCGTAATAATATTACAGATCTGCGATCATACTATGTTTGGTGAAATACGGTACATGATTTAGTATTATGTGTTGCACTTTTCATAATAATATTTTTGGTCTGGGGATCATGATATTTTTTGGTGAAATGCTTGGTATAGTATTATGTATTGCATTTTCGTGATATTATTGTTACCGAGCTCGATAGATGCAGTCGCTTAAGTGCGGCCAGTGTCCAGTAATCGGGAGATAGTGGGTTCGAGCCCCACTGTCGGCAGTCCTGAAGATGGTTTTCCGTGGTTTCCCATTTTCACACCAGGCAAATGCCGGGGCTGTACCTTAATTAAGGCCACGGCCGCTTCCTTCCAATTCCTAGGCCTTCCCTATCACATTGTCGCTATAAGACATATCTGTGTAGGTGCGACGTAAAGCAAATAGCAGATATAATTGTTGGTCCGGGGGTCCATGCTATTTTTGGTAAAATACATGTTTTAGTATTAGGTTTTGCAATTTTCGTAAAATAAGCTCAATATCCTCGCTAAGGAAGGTTGTCATATCCTCGATACATTTCGCCTCCATTGTTTGGTTTGAACTGCCGGCGTAAGTAATGATGAACAAAGATATTGAGAATTCAGACATAGCACTCTCATTCGTCGGCGCTAGCCAACGAGGTAGAATAATATAGAGACGCGGAAGCGCTGACCGGCTGCAGCTAATCGAACGAGCGTCCGCCACGTATCCGGTGGTCACATAAGCAAGGGGTCGTGGCTGTCGAATGACGAAAAATATTGAACACACCCATTATAGAATCACTGGTGCAAAATTAAAGGCCGTTATCCGAGATCGTATAGCATTAACAATCTTAGAGTGCGAATAGCGCCACTTCATTCATGTCGCAGCACGAGGCCTACAACTCAATCAGCTGATTGTAAGGTAGTTCGAAAATGATCTAAGTAAAATCGTCATAAACAATGACATACAGAACGGCCACGAAATCGGAACACGAGCGTTACCTTGTTTGGCTGTTGTGGTTAAGAGTAAATTATAATAAAAACTACGGACATAAATGAGTATTTATGAAGAAAGCTCTTAAAACGAAAGGGACCTACGATAGGATTACAAGCTCATTCTTGTCATATTTGTCAACACTGCATCCCCATGAGTACCACTATCATCGTTTGATTTATTTATTTTTATTTATTTATTTATTTATTTATTTATTTACTTATTTATTTATTTATTTATTTATTTAAGGCCGCACGAACACATCGAATTTTTTAGGCGACGGCAGGATGGAAAGAAAGCCATTGTGGCCTTACATAAGGTACAGCCCCAACATTTACGAGGTGCAAAAATGGGAAACCGCGGAAGCCATCTTCAGAGCTGTAGGTAGTGGGGTTCGAACCCATTATCTTCCGAATTCAAGCTCACAGCTGTTCGCCCTTAACCGCACGGCCAACTTGCTTGGTGTATAATAAACACTTCATAAATTTCATGAGCAGCTGTAAAATACTGTATTTACCATGCTTGATGTACGTTTGACTGAAATAGGCCGACATCAAACAAATGCCCAAGCAAAAGACAAGTCTTCAGGACCACTTTAGAGAGAAATAAAGAGAGAACCTAATATATCAAACTTCAGTGAATATACACCAACACCAGGTGGCAATAAAGTGAACTTATTAGGGCAAAGATAAACGGGTACCAAGAAATCACCACGTACAATAGGTCTGAGGAAAGAGAAGATTATCAATCATATTACTCCTATTAGTGCAGACGTACACCGAGCATACGGCTGACAGGCGTTTCTGAAGCCGAGAATCTAACTTTAACGTCTTGAAACTCATAATTTTCAATCGCCTCGCACAATCTCAATGTCACCTCTTCATATGTCCTCGCTCAAGCTCGCTTTGTTTGACAACTTGAAACATGGCTGCCCTTTATGAACTTGTCACCACAAGGAGCACTAATGTCAGGCATGGAGCCCCTCTACGTTCTTCTAGCTCGTCAGTGCTAGCTCTAGACCTCAAAAAGAAAGACGGTGCGATAAAGTGGAATGCTACAGAAGAGAGTCGTGTCTACAGCGAAATAGTCCCAGTGAGTTCGTTCGTTCGTAATCTGTTTACCCTCCAGGGTCGGTTTTTCCCTCGGACTTAGCGAGGGATCCCACCTGTACCACCTCAAGGGCAGTGTCCTAGAGATTCAGACTTTGGGTCGGGGATACAACTGGGGAGAATGACCAGTAACTCGCCCAGGCGGCCTCACCTGCTATGCTGAACAGGGGCCTAGTGGAGGGATGGGAAGATTGGATGGGACAGGCAAGGAAGAGGGAAGGAAGCGACCGTGGCCTTCAGTTAGGTACCATCCCGGCATTTGCCTGGAGGAGAAGTGGGAAACCACGGAAAACCACTTCCAGGATGGCTGAGGTGGGAATCGAACCCACCTCTACTCAGTTGACCGCCCGAGGCTGAGTGGACCCCGTTCCAGTCCTCGTACCACTTTTCAAATTTCGTGGAAGAGCCAGGAATCGAACCCGGACCTCTGGGGGTGGCAGCTAATCACGCTAACCACTACACCACAGAGGCGAACGTCCCAGTGAGTACGTGTGTATATTTCTCTAGTAATAATGATATTTATTAGTTTACTGCTTTTTGCTGTTGATTTGAGTGAACGCAATGGTTATCTCCCATTTAGGACAACACTTATAATTGCATTTCACCAATACGATTCGTTCACATAACCGATTGGATTAATAAAACAGCTGGCATATTCACATTAATTTTAGTTCTCAAACGGCATTGCTCAGTACAACTCTAGACCTTTGACAGGTTGGATCATGGGAGACTACTGGCAAAAATGAGTGTAATTGGACTAGACAAAAGAGTGACTGAATGGGTTGCTATATTTCTAGAAAATAGATCTCAGAGAGTTAGAATAGGTGAAGTTTTGCCTGACCCTGTAATAGTTGAGAGGGGAGTTCCTCAGGGCAGTGTTATCGGACCTTTATGTTTTCTTATATATATAAATGATATGAGTAAAGGAGTGGAATCTGAGGTAAGGCTTTTTGCGGATGATGTTATTCTCTATAGAGTGATAAATAAGTTACAAGATTGTGAGCAACTGCAACATGACCTCGAAAATGTTGTGAGATGGACAGCAGGCAATGGTATGTTGATAAACGGGGTTAAAAGTCAGGTTGTGAATTTCACAAATAGGAAAAGTCCTCTCAGTTTTAATTACTGCGTTGATGGGGTGAAAGTTCCTTTTGAGGATCATTGTAAGTATCTAGGTGTTAATATAAGGAAAGATCTTCATTGGGGTAATCACATAAATGGGATTGTAAACAAAGGGTACCGATCTCTGCACATGGTTATGAGGGTGTTTAGGGGTTGTAGTAAGGATGTAAAAGAGAGGGCATATAAGTCTCTGGTAAGACCCCAACTAGAGTATGGTTCCAGTGTATGGGACCCTCACCAGGATTACCTGATTCAAGAACTGGAAAAAATCCAAAGAAAAGCAGCTCGATTTGTTCTGAGTGATTTCCGACAAAAGAGTATCGTTACAAAAATGTTGCAATGTTTGGGTTGGGAAGAATTGAGAGAAAGAAGAAGAGCTGCTCGACTAAGTGGTATGTCCCGAGCTGTCAGCGGAGAGATGGCGTGGAATGACATTAGCAGACGAATAAGTTTGAGTGGCGTTTATAAAAGTAGGAAAGATCACAGTATGAAGATAAAGTTGGAATTCAAGAGGACAAACTGGGGCAAATATTCATTTATAGGAAGGGGAGTTAGGGGTTGGAATAACTTACCAAGGGAGATGTTCAATAAATTTCCAATTTCTTTGGAATCATTTCGGAAAAGGCTAGGAAAGCAACAGATAGGAAATCTGCCACCTGGGCGACTGCCCTAAATGCAGATCAGTATTGATTGATTGATTGATTGATTGATTGATTGATTGATTGATTGATTGATTGATTGATTGATTGATTGATTGATTGATTGATTGATTGATTGATTGATTGATTGATTGATTGATTGGAATTCGAGAGTGGGAAGGCAAGAAAGAATAGAGGGATGGGACGGAATCAACTGTCCGCCTCCGTAGCGTAACGGTTAGTGTTTTTAGCTGCCGTCCTCGGGGGCCCGAGTTCGATTCCCGGTACTGCCAGAAATTTAAGAATGGCAGGAGTGCTGGTATGTGGTTGAAATGGTACATACAGCTCACCTCCAATGGGGGTGTGCCTAAAAAGAGCTGCACCACCTCAGGATGAGGACAGGAGGTTTTTTTTTTTTTTTTTACGGAATCATTCAACGGACACTAGTAACCGTGTATTTACTTCACACTGGTAGTGAAAATGACGAAGTTCGTAAGTAATCCATGCTCTGAAATATTTTAAAGAAAATGTATGTACAGGAAAATGCAGCAAAATTAAGTAAATAAGTACAACTGTTCATTCTTCTTAAGATATCACCACCTGTTTATACTTTGAGTGACTGACAGTAAACTATACGTAAGTAGATTTACATGATTCTGAAGAAGATGACATTTGTTTTAAAGTATTAAAATAAATATAAAGTACTACCAATACAAATTACAAGAACATTAACTGTTAGCATGAACAGTAAGTAGAAAACTGATATCCCAACTGTATTCACCGCAATAACACTCGAGAACTTCAACGTCAGATCCGATCTTTTTAACATGCATAATTCTTCGATGGTCCTACATGATGGATATCAGTCTATAAAACTGCGTTGCAAACCGTACGAGTTAGATATGATTCTGTGAAATTTTTAAATTAACATTTTTTATTATTGAAAATGTTCAGATTTTGTATGCAAAATAACTTTTTCTCCTGTTTGAATACACCTCATTTCCTTGACATGTATGACCCGGCCTCCATTTCTCAACGGGACTCCCAATTTTGAATGTCATGATTCACCTTTGAGGTCAACAAATGAAGCGCCTGAATAGGTCGACACGTGGGATTTTTCTGTCTCACTCTGCGGCTGGGATTACCTTTCTTCAAGCTGTAACAAATGTGGGCCCGGCTCCATGGATAAATGGCTAGCGTGCTAGCCTTTGGTCCAGAGGGTCCCGAGTTCGATTACTGGCCGGGTCGTGGAGTTTAACCTTAACTGGTTAATTCCAATGGCTCGGGGCTGTGTATGTGTGGCGTATTCAGCATTAGAAATCGTCCTAGGTAGGGCCCTCATCTTCACAGACATGCAGGGCGCCTAATAGGCCGACTACGAGAAAAAGACCCGCACAAATCTCTCCAGAGGCCATACGCCATTATTATAACAAATGTGGATCTTGTAGTCGTATATTTGTTCAGGCACTGTTGCATCAGCCCACACCGAACTCCGCCAATCGTTTCTTAACCAGTGTGAAGTGTGGTGGAACATCAAACATGTAACAGTGCAGCGTCGTTGTGCATCTTATGATTAACGCGATTTCGTCAAATTAATGAATAATACTGTGATGCATTTGCAGATTTTTTTGTGTTGCAGTGCAGTGCTTCAATTTCTTGTTGGTTAGTTTACTGTGTATTAATTAGGTATTTATCATTTTCTTTGGCGTTTATTTGGAATGTTAAATAAGTAAAGATGCGGATAACTTCTGATTCCAAAAATATAGCATGCCCTTCGACACGCAATAAATTAAAACGTCATGTTCACCCAGAAGGAAACAAAAGTGTAGGCAGTCATGGAAGAGTATAGACAGTATAGGAAATGGCCGCGTCCTAATCCAACATGTGAAGAAAGGGCAAAGTGTATTTGTTGCAATTTCTTAGTTCTAGTAATATGCTTCAGTTAACTATTTGTTTTTGATGTTATTGCTACCTGCTATTATTTTACGCATTATATTGAATTTTATTGTATTTTGGAGAATATTAGTATTGTAGGGGTTTAGGATAAAGACTACGATACGGTTTTTCAGTTTTCAGAGGTTGGCAACGCTGATGATAAGCTTGAAAAAGATGGTCTATTACTCCACTAACCGTAGCTCTGTAGCAACGTACGTGTGCCATCTCTGGCCTAATGTTATTGTGCAGTAATACAACGCCCATTTCCAGCTACTCAGGTCGTTCAGTACGTCTTTTTAAAGTGTTGAAATGCCGTATAGACGCTAAAATCTGATGAAACCACACAACTCAATGTTTTTTTTTTGCTAGTTGCTTTACGTCGCACCGACACAGATAGGTCTTATGGCGACGATGGGGGAGGAAAGGGCTAGGGCCGTGGCCTTAATTAAGGTACAGCCCCAGCATTTGCCTGGTGTTAAAATGGGAAACCACGGAAAACCATCTTCAGGGCACTCAATGTTTTACCATTGTTCGACCATCCCTGCCATCTCAAAATTTATGTCGGTACAGTGTGGAGAGATCTAATGGCCATAAGGGAAGGTGTTTGCTTTCTTGCTTTTGACTGCCAGAAAATTCGAATGGAATAGGAAACAATACATATGTGGAGATGTCTTGGAACATTGTCTCATCGAAGATCACTAGCGACCGCCTAGCCATTGTGGTAAAGCAGATGACCGCAGTATCGATTCTTGGTCAGAAAATCGGGAAATTTGGAAAGGTAATTTCAACTTTTGTATATGCCGATGGATCTGAAATTCACTCAACCTATGTCAGAAATGAATACTGGGACAATTACTAGGGCCAGTGGCAAACGGGCGTAGTATGAATCCTATATCCCATCTAGAGATGGAGCGTACGGTAGTGGGTGTTTTATTTTCCACACACAAACAACGGGATCCTCACTACTTTGTCTTCCTAAATTTCGCGTAAATGTGCTGTCAAATGCTATTAGTTGGACCTCGGAATTTTATACAGTAATAGATTACAATGCAAACTAATTTGGTCTTAGAAAGTGTCGACTAGGCCGCTCTTCCGTAATGTAGTGAGAGCAATAAGTTACTAGCGGTCCGGATGGGACGAACCCCTAATGTTTATGCAAAACTCAGAGCATAATCGTTGTGCAGGATGGACTATACTTGTTACTCGCTTCAGTAGGTTTGTATTCTAACCTATTACTGCATAAAAGTCCGACTCGTTGGCTGAACGGTCAGCGTACTGGCCTTCGGTTCAGAGGTTCCCGGGTTCGATTCCCGGCCGGGTCGGGGATTTTAACCTTGATTGGTTAATTCCACTGGCACGGGGGCTGGGTGTATGTGTTATCTTCATCCTCATTTCATACTCATCACGACGCGCAGGTCGCCTACGGGAGTCAAATAGAAATACCTGCACCTGGCGAGCCGAACCCGTCCTGGGATATGCCGGCACTAAAAGCCATATGACATTCATTCACTGCATAAAATTCCGAGCTCTAGTTATTAGTATTTGCAACCAAATAATTTGAGAGTTTACTTATTAGAAAAAACAGCTGCATCTTAAATAATTATATTTCAAATTTAGTGTGTAAAGTGAAATAAAATCTTAGGAAATAAGTACCGTACACATTTTAAAACTGATTGTTAGTTCTTTGACTACTTTAAAATGTGACCGTAACAAGCCTATTCGTATCTTTAAGTATCTAATTCACGAAAATAGTAACGTTAATGTTTAAGAGTTTAAGATACGGTACTTAAATGATGTGAAAGTGTAATATACTGTACATCTCCAGTAGCTTCTTACTAATTCAGTAAAAATGAAAGTCAGGTTTTCGAAATGAAACGACATCTCTGAAACTAAAATTTCAGTTAATACTAGTGATCCTGTGACTATTATCACACTGTCACCAGTTTGACAAAGTTACAAGCATTGGCATTAATTTATTTTAAAATCGTTTAAATGAAGGTGATTTTCTGATGGTGCCTTTCGTGTTAACATCAAAAATAGAATATTCATAGCTTAGTAGATAATGATCCCACTTAGGGGTTTAAGTGTCATATGAACGCTTTTTACCAATGTAGTACATTGTCAGTTTTATAAATCTGAATTAATGTCTTTCTATGTGAACTCGAGGACTCGAATATAACAAAGTCGTATAGATAGATAGAATGGATGTATTTCTTACGTAGATCAATTGTAACTTAGTAGTACTCACAAACCGACTGCGAGAAATATGTATTTCTCGTTTCTCTCTCTTGCTGATGCTCCCTTGTGTCAACACTCAAGTGAATCCCATTAGTGATGGTGGTGGTATCAAAGAAAGAAGATTCATTAATTCTGATGATAGCCTTACTTAACACGAACTTCAGAGAAGTTCTGTAAAAACAAAATCTTCTTTCTTAGATTATTTTCATTAACGTTAAGCCTTTACAAACCTCCGTAGAACTGTGAGCTGAACATTATCACATTGTTGAAGCAAATGCTTATGTAAATGCTTAGGTATTTATCTCATTTTTAAATTCGTGCAATTAAATGCTAATAGTTCGTTGTTATGAACTTTGAGTTCCTTCCTGTTTTATAATCCTACAGTCATCTTCAGGAAGTTGAAAACGAAAGAACAATAATATTATGGAAATGAAATTAGAAGTACAAAAGGGAAGATCATATTCAGCACTGTTTATGTTGTTTGCAAGTGTTAGCCAAACTTGCCAGGAAGCACTGGGTGTTATCTCCATTATCTTCAATAATCAATAACAAGTACTAAGTAATACAAATTACTTCTCTTGGTGTGCTGTTTTATCATGTACAGTAAATATAGGACATTTAAAAAAAAGCAAGAACATTGTAAACTTGTTTGAATTTTGTGGATACATACTGTATAGGTTTTTAAAATTCTTTTTCGGTGTTTCATTTAAGTAAAATTAGTACATACATAAAATTATTATTGTGGTTTTCCAGTAACCATTCGAATAGTGCAGGAAAAAATTGAAAAATAAGTCAAGACTAAATGGGTGCCATAATTTAATTTACCTTTAATCCAATTTTTGGACACTTTTGTTGAAATAATTTCATGACGCAATGTTTGTAACATATGCAAATCCACACACACACAAGCTTACATTTGTAGGATTCGCTGAAATGTTGATTGAACTATTGTAATTGTGAATAATGTGAATTAAAATAAATAACTAAGGGAAGGCACTAGTTGCTACCTCTTATTTCTGCATTTCTCTGAGAAATGTATATGTAAAGAATAAACATCGTTCATTGCATTTTACCTCTTTCTTTGCAAACCATTGATCATCATAGTAACCGACAGCTTGCTGAACTCATCTCCTATGTATCTGAGCAGAACCTTGCTCGGAAGATTCAATATCTAACATTGCACACCTCACTCTGTGTGCATTTTTGTAATAAAGTGTTTTATATTTCCTATCATCAAAATGAAAATTTGCATTACAAGGAGTATTCATCGTTTTTTCATCTTTCATTTCACAATCTGCTTTACGCCGCACCGACACAGATAGGTCTTACGGTGACGATGGGATAGGAGTGGGAACGAAGTGGCCGTAGCATTAATTAAGGTACAGCCTGGTGTGAAGATTGGAAACCACGGAAAGCCATCTTCAGGGCTGCCGGCAGTAGTGTTTTATCACCGGAATACAAGCTTACAGCTGCGCGCCCTTAACCGCACGGTCAGCTCGCTCAGTGTGTGTATCCTTGTGTGCAACAGTGACCCCCTACTCCAGGGCCTCTCATACCCCCAAAATCTCACGCGTGCAAGCAGCGGCGCAGAGTACCTGTGCACAGTGCATCAGTCCCGCTCGCCTCGGCTCGGACAAACGTTTGTCTCTGGGTTACTCGGCTAAGCTCGGCTCAACTCGGCTCAACTCGTCTCGGATTTGGAGCGCTACGGAGCAAGTGAGGAAGAGGGAGACAGGGGAGCGAGCGAGATAGTCGTGGGGAAGGAGAGAGACAGTGCTATTGCTCCAAGTCGATGAGTGGGTGTCTGCACTCCGGTCAACCAAGCGAAGTCGTCTTTTGCACCGTGCACAGTGCATGCACCAGGCGTATGCACCCTGAGAGGCCCTGCTCTACTCGAAACTTATTGACTTTTCATAAAGTGTCGTATTTTCGGTGCTATTTAACGGTGTTGGAGGCTAGTACTAAAGCCCACACGCAGGCTCCTAAGATTCCAGTAACGCGCGTGAGATAATTTGGAAGAAAATCGCCGGAAATGTTACGTTTTACAGTTAATGTTCAGAATTTTTGGAACTTCATATTATTTTACGGTACCTATTACGTACTTCTCATTCTACAAGTTTCACCTGAACTTTCTGAGACGCATGTGTGACCAGGTACATTTTCCCCGCCAACAATCTTCGTTTACCTGTGAGTTCGTACTGCAATAAACGAGGCGGTGACATTGCGCTCTTTATATACCTTCTCTCACTGAAGAGTTTTGTTGAGATTACTTCTAACGAGATCGGTTCAGAAACCAGTGGTGAATCACAAGCAACAAATATTTTACCTTTCTTTAGAAAGTGTACCGTGTAACGTTCCCGGTGTTTGTGTTTCCGATAAGCTGAGTACACAAATCGTCAATGAATAGATGCAAAGCATACAGGTGACTCCATCTGAAAGTACCCCATGAGTAAGAGAGGTGGGTCTAAAAAAAGTGAAAGAACGTTGCGAGAATGTTTCTTGTCAGTATGTTATGAGAATGTAACCCTAAATATTCGCAGTCAGGTTTGTGGAGAGAAAATACGGATTTTACGTCGCACCGACACAGATAGGTCTTACGGCGACGGTGGGACAGGAAAGGGCTAGGAGTGGGAAGGAAGCGGCCGTGGCCTTAATTAAGGTACAGACCCAGCATTTGCCTGGTGTGAAAATGGGAAACCACGGAAAACCATTTTCAGGGCTGCCGACGGTGGGGTTCGAACCTACTATCTCCCGAATACTGGATACTATCGAGCGCGGTGCAGGAATAATGGAACCTGAAGATGGAATGCCTAAAATAATTCTGCTAACATCTTAGGAATTAGAAAAATTTACACTTAAAACTATGGCTTATTTATTTACCAGCTGTTTAAACTGTCCTAGACCCAAGGATATTCTCCTTTTTATAACGGATGCATCACCGCATATGAAGAGATATGTAAAGGCTGTACAAATTCTCATTCTGAAACAGTCCAGTGACATGCGTAACACACGTGTTCAATAGAAATTCAGGGAACGTGCGCAGTTTGTATCTCGAAGTAGGCAAATTACTTTAGAATGAAAAAAAAAATTGTTAAAAATCCATCTCGAATCTAGATCTATAAGTGCCGAAGCTGCGTTTCCTCCACAGCAAGTAATAAAATGGGAACATGGATTTCTACTCCCTATAGCAGGCATGACAAACAGTGTCCGCAGTAAGACTTCGCACGGCCTACAAATGATCTCGCACACGTGCGAGAAGAACTGACAGTACGTTCGCTCACAGCAAGGATGGGTAAACCAGATCTCTTCGTGTCACATGAAACAAAAGGACGGTGCAAGACGAGAGTGGTAAGAGGAAAAGTTAGGGTATATTTGACCCGGAATGGTCGTACTGTTTCCTAAGTCGCGAGCTTGAAGAATAAGCTCAGTGATAGAGTGTAAAAATCCTGTTGTCGGCGAAAAGTTTAATGTCAGGGGTCATAATGATCAGTATCATGCACGCCAGTACAGGATGGAAGGTGTCAGGACCCTGATGATGTGAAAGGAAAATTACAGCTCTTTCCCATACCGTTTAGTGTTCAAACAGAAGAAGCACGCCAGAATTTACAACTGGAACTTATACACTTAATATGTGACGCGCGGTTGAAGCAAGAGTATAAAGAAAGGACAATTGTTAACGTTTACCAAACACTTGTCCCATTACGCCTCCCACAATTCCGAAAGTTTGCGGCGGAAATCCTATCAGTCTTTGGAAGTAGGTACTTACCCGATGTGAACAGTTCTTTTGCAGGACGAAGATCAAAAAATATCTATTTCGATCTCGGCTAACAGACATACATCTCAATGCAGCAATGAAAATAGTGTCTGCCTAATATTAACCGAATTATTGCCTACAAACGACAACAGGGATCAGGAAATAGGTGAAAATAAATGGGTCGCTTTTAGGCAACTTATTTTTTATTTTCAAAGGAAGCGAAACTACGATGCCCAGAGTGTAGACAAGTGCTCACCGGAATGCTTTTAAGTTATTGCATTACACCTTTGTTTTGTCAACGAGTATACTGTAAATTAATTCATTTAATGTATGTTGAATATGTCGGAATAAGACTCTTCGTTTAATATTTGGTTAATTTGTGTAGTATTTATGAAACCTATGATCCTATTGATTTTTGTGTATAACAATAATATGTTTATTATTATTTCATATAAATTAAAAAATTCTGTGCATTATTAATGTTATTGGTGATGGCAGCTGTAATTTAGAGGTAGCACACTTCGTTCGCTATGAGGGAAGAAATACTCTGCATCCTAATACATCTCCTTGGAATTTCTCCGCTCCAGTCAGCGTCTACGAGCCGCAACCGCACGGGAGTAAAGACACCTTGCACGCAGCTGGCATGGCGTGCGCTTGGCCTTGATATGCCTGGAGCAGAGTAATGCGCTCTGACGGAACGTACAGATTAGCAGCTGCTTGCACGGCACTCACTTACAACTAGTGAAGAGGCGCGTATCTAAACTGATTTTAACTTTTAACAGTTTTATTGTGCCCGATGTCTCGTTCTATTCAGTGCATTAGATTATGGCGAGAAAACGAAATAATTACGTTATATACAAACACTTTGTGCTAAGATACTTCATTTAATTACCGGTATATTCTCTGTCCGGCTACTTGGACGAATGGTCATCGTAGTGCTCTTCAGGTCAGAGGGCCCCGGGTGCGATTCCCGGCCGGGTGCGAGATGTTAACCATTAATGGTTAATTCCCTTGGCTTGGGGACTGGGTTTTTGTAATGTCCCTAACATTATCTGCGAATCATACACCACACACAAAACTATACTCAATCATAATACGCAGTTTTCTATGCATGGCAGAAGCCGTCCACCCTAACCCGAGGGTCTGCCTTAAAAGGACTGCACCTGGCTGGAAAGAGCTTCACAAAATTACAATTTCTTTAGGTGTGCGTAGGAAATAAAATTAACTATTTTGACATATTGTTGTTGTTGATGTTGTTGTGTGGTCAGTCCTGAGGATGGTCTGAACGTCAACACCTGAGCCAGAAGTTGTTAATGCATCTCAGTCTGCCGAGGCCACTGAAATGCCTGCACCAACCGACCCTATGACCTACACTTTCACACCATGCGTAACAGGGACTGATTGCATAAGGAATGACATACCTCAGTCACTTTCGTGTTGTCAAAGCCAAGGATGAGACTGAGACAGAACAATGAAGGTAACACATTTTTCTTGCACACACTAGCAGACATAGTGCACTGTAAACACTAGATATTGCCAGCAAAAGCATTTTTGACACGTGATAACGAAATATCCTTTGACTATTACCTGTACTCATAGGAATACTGTAGGCCAACATTAAACTTGTTTAGGAATACAACATAAACAGACAAACGAACTGTACGCAATAAAGCGTGAACGTAATGCACTCAGCCAGGTACATTGCTGTGGCTTTGCTTGCGTCTTGACTGTTCATATCGCCATCTAGTTTTTACAGCACAATCTGCTGTATTAGAAGTCAGATGCTGTCGGCTCTTCCGCGTTCATAGTGTTAGCTTAAGGAGTAGGGCTCTCTCATTGGCCTCCTACGAGTTAGACCTTGTTGTTGTTGTTCTTCTTCTTCTTTTTCGATGGCTCTTTGAACATCTTACTGGCGTCACGCACAGATGTTCTTTTTGACGGCAACCCTTCGTAGAGGGACGGACTCACCGTTGAGTACTTCTGTGATGGTTGGTAGTATGCTGTGTTGTCTTCATATGACGATGTGTGTGTTGGGACAGTCATAAACCCGGCTAGGGTTTGAATCCATAACTCTCCAAACCGAAGACCTGGACGCGGACGATTCAGCCAAGGATACTGAACTCCACTAGCTGAAAAAAAATATTATTTTTCCTTCAGTTTCTCAGACATGGCTTTGTGTTGTTGCACCACACAGCCAGCATCTAATTGTATTCCTGAGCAGGTGGCTGTGCAGTTTGGGTCACGTAGCTATCAGCTTGGGGTCGAACCCCACTGTCGACAGCCCTGAATATGATTTTCCGTGGTTTCGTATTTTTTACCCCAGGAAAATGCTGGGGCTGTAACTTAATTAAGGCCACCCATTCCTATCCCATCGTTGCCATAAAACCTGCCTATGTCGGTAGACGTAAAGCAAACTTAAAAAAGTCTAATTGTACTTACGCAATTTCCGACTCATTTTCATTGAACATGTTAAATTAACTTTTACATGAAATAAACACCTTTCTAGTCTTAAAGACGACATGCGCACCCAATCTCTGAGCCAGTGGAATTAATCAATTAAGGTTAGAACCCCCGACCCAGCTGGGAATCGGAGCAGGGGCCACTTGAACCAAAGGCCACCACGGTAACCATTTAGGCACGGAGCCGGCACAATTTATTGACATAAAATATATCTGTTTTAGCAACGTGCGCCGTCCGGGGGTGTCTAACAGACAGTTTATTGTAATTTGAGGCTGAAGTCACTCCCATCTTAATGTATGTTTATAAACACACAGTCGAAACCGTTTATAATGACATCGCTTATAACGACGTACTGGATATAACGGCGAAATCTAACGGTCCTCGTCTAAATCCTACATAAAAGCTGTATTTTAAAACAATTCGCTTACTACGACGTCGCTTATAACGACATATTGTTTAAAAAGAGGTATCTTGATCATATTTTGGGAGTATATCGGATATAACGTCGAATGCTGATTTTTATTTGTTATGTATTTGGGGATTGCTCACAACAATGTAAAGCTTATTATTGTAAACTTCAAGTGACATTGTCTGTTGGGCAGTCAAGGCAAGCATCGCTGTAAAAAATGAAATGAAATGGCGTATGGCTTTTATTGCCGGGAGTGTCCAATGACAAGTTCGGCTCACCAGATGCAGGCCTTTCGATTTGATCCCCGTAGGCGACCTGGGCGTCGTGATGAGGATGAAATGATGATGAAGACGACACACACACCCAGCCCCCGTGCCAGTAAAATTAACCAATTAAGGTTAAAATTCCCTGCCGGGAATCGATCCCGGGACCCCTGTGACCAAAGGCCAACACGCTAACCATTTAGCCATGGAGGCGGACAGCATCGCTGTGAAGATGACGCAAAAGAAAAGGGAAGTGTTAAATAATGATAAATAATCAGACATATTATGGCAATTATGAAATTGGGAAACAAACGTAAGGCGTAACGAAAGAATTGTGTGTATCACACTGAACGATTTCTACAATTTGGAAGAGAGGGAATATTTTATTTCCAATTCTTCCCCAATTCGGAGGCTGTCTAAGGCAAAGAATACACAAAAACAATTTCGTTCAAAAATAAAATAAATTATGTCTCAGTCTGGCGAATATAAGTGGTGTCTGAGCATAAAAAGAGAACCCCCTGAGCGCCTTCAGCCCCCAGTCGATGTACTACTTGGAACTGATGTCGAAGGTCTTCATCAGCTCTATCGTTTTCTTAGAGACTGTTTCTCTCGCACCGATCATGAGAGCTCTAACTTGTAGGTCGTCCAGCTCGCACTGTACTGTAAATACAATACTTATTTTAGTGACGCTTTTTGAAGTTTTGCTATTTTGCTTTGCGTCGCACCGACACAGATAGGTCTTACGGCGACGATGGGATAGGAAAGGCCTACGAATGGAAAGGAAGTGGCCGCGGCCTTAATTAAGGTAGAGCACCAGCATTTAACTGGCGTGAAAATGGGAAACACGGAAAACCATCTTCAGGGCTGCCGACAGTGGGATTCCAACCCACTATCTCCCGAATGCAAGTTCACACCTGCGCGCTCCCAACCGCACGGCCAACTCGTCCGGTTTTTGAAGTTTTAATTTAATTTTGTTAATTAACGATAATCAAAGAGGAATTCGGAAAGGGAATCACAATCCAAGGAGAGGAAATCAAAACACTGAGATTTGCCGATGATATTGTTATTATTACCGGGCGAGTTGGCCGTGCGGTTAGGAGCGCGCAGCTGTGAGCTCGCATCCGGGAGGTAGTGGGTTCGAACTTCATTGTCGGCAGCCCTATAAATGGTTTTCCATGTTTTCCCATTATCAAACCAGGCAAATACTGAGGCTGTACCTTAATTAAGGCCACGGCCGCTTCCTTCCCATTCCTAGACCCTCCCTCACCCATCGTCGCCATAAGATCTATCTGTGTCGGTCTGACGTAAAGCAACTAGCTAAGAAAAAAAAGAAAAAAGAAATTGTAATTTTATGTGCGACTGCAGAAGATGTGAAGAAGTTGCTGACTGGTATGGACGGAGTCTTGGGTGAGGATGTAAGCGTTCAGGCTTCTCCAGCCCTACTAATTTAATATAATATCATTTTACGCGATATCATTTGATATCAAGTTTATCCGCCATCAGCAATTATTTGTAATAACATATTAATTCAACGTCAATCATTTGTAATCAAGGCATTTTGGAATCGTATTGTATATATGATAACATCGATTTATTATTTAAATTATTATATTATGTAGGATAAGAATTCATTATGTTGTAAATACGGTCAATATGTTGAGACATAGTTGTTTTCATTTCATCTCATGTTTGTGTATACGGAAGGTTATTCTTGAAGCTTGGGATTTTGCGTGAGTCATGGGTTTATTTTATGACCAAGGCTAGTAAACAGCGACCCGTGCGCGAGGCTTGCAAGCTGGTCAGCTATATCATCGCCACGCCTTCTGGACTTGTCGAGGAAGAAGGGAAGGGGAGTTGATGCTTCGATCTATCGAATCAGATACTTCGTTGTATATGAGTTTTGAGATTGAACTGTTACCAAGAGTGGGGGTGAGCCCGGATATATACTGATTCTCAACACGAGAACGGTACCTTAGAACCTTAGAACCTTACAACCTAACTACGGATACTCCATCACTACTACTTCTACTGTGAACATCTACTTTGAACGACGTGATTTGATTTTGAAACAGTGTGTGGTCGCTCCGCGACATAGTTATTTTTGTACAATGTATTATCGCTTCGATACAGTACTTAGGTGCGGTAATGTTATCGGATCTACGTGAAACGAAACAAGCTTACGGCTTGTGTTATATTCAGTAAATATGGTGGACGAAGAACTATGTTTAGTTCAAGTGTATGGAATTTTGGTACAAGTCTGTACCGTATAAATAGTATAGCTCAGTTGGATTGAGATTTCTACTAATATGGAAAAATTCATATCTCTGAATTTTCTCCTCATACGATCAACGCTGATCAGTTTTTACAAGTATAGGGCCAATGTCTAATTTAAAGACTATGCAAGTAGGGAGTGTTAGTCCAGATAGCCCGTACCATATCAGAGAAGGAAGGAAGGAAGGTTGTCCATGGAGCAAATTCAACATCGAGAAGAAGAGAACGAGTAACCACGGAAACCAGATGACTTCAACGGAAGCTGCAATTGGTGAGCTTCAGTTAGATAAACCAAGCAATAAGTAAATTCAGTAAATTAAATTCTAAATTCCTCCACGCTTTAAGGAAACTTTTCCGATTCATCTCATTTTTTGTATAAAATTCAGTTGTATTTTTTATTTTGTTAATTTTCTTTCTTAAGCGATACTTAATGGTTAATTATTTAAAATCCTACCCCTGTGATTTCAGTGTAAGTCTCTATGCTAGCAAATATAAGTTTTGGTTTACAGTTTTGTTTAAAACTGTAACGCTGGCGCCCAAACATTACATAGGGAAATGGGGAACCATGGAATGTTAATTGTTTCTATTTGCGTGGCAATTTGCGGGCAAGCCACAAATAGTTTATTTAATATTCATGTGTCCCGAGATAATAACTTTCATCTCCCCAAGTGTTATGATGAGGAGGGAACAGTTACATTTGTCGCACCAACGTGGAGCTCGAAAACCATTAAGTATTCGTGGAAAGAAAGCAGTAAAATAGAGTATGTGTTTGTGGGGGTTACGTGAGTGTCCATATAATTTTTATGTGTGATTTTGGGGGAATCATGGCTGCACAAGGTGAAAAGGACATGAAATTACGCAGCGGAAACTTAGTAAAGGGAGGCGAGACACTGAATTCTAAGAATGTTGTAGATGAAAGTATTGAAGTAGATAAAACGGTAGAGAGTGGTGGGAGCATGGAAAGTAGCACAGAATCTGATGTAGCTAGAATGGAGGGCGAGAAAGGTAATACGAATAGTGATAAGAATATGGAACAACTGTTTGTGATGATGCAAAGGATATTTGAACAAACGAATGAAATAAAGGAAGAAGTAGAGAAAACACAGACAGAGATTAAAGAAAATAGAAAGGAGATAGAACAGACGAAAACCGAAATTAGCAGAGAAGTGAATGCTAGGATGGATGCTTTAGATCATACAGTAGATTAGATGAAGCACTAGAGCAGCAGAAACTTTTTGAGAATCAATTAGCGGAACAGGAGATGAGACGCAGCCAACATGAGAAAGTGGTAGAAAGAAAGTTAACTGAACATAAAAACCGAAGTCATAGAGTTGGTAGAGAAAGAAAATAGTAAAGTTAGAGAAAGAGTACAACAACAATACGATCTGTGTGGTAAGGTAGAGATTAATGCCAAAATATGTAATGAAAAGTTTAAGAAAGCAGAGGAATATGCTATTGAAATTAAAGCCACCAAGGAAAGACAGGAACACATTGCAAATGACGTAGAAACTAGAAAGAAAAGAATTAATGAACGTATTGAGAGGTCGGAGGCACTAATACGTAAAGAAATCAGAGAAAAGCAAGGTAATATAGGAAGTCAGTGCCATGGTACAAATTTCATATATGAAACAGAACTACCTAAATTCAATGGGAGGCAGACAAACCCTTTAGATTTTTTAAACACTGTTAAGAAACGGTTTGAAAAGCGAACAGAAGAAGAAATCATTGAATGGGAAGAATCGTTAGAGATAATTGGTAAAGCTTTTATTGGGGAAACGAAATCATGGTTTGCGGTATATAAGAGCATCATGACCAGTATGGTGGAATTCCAGAAATATTTCACGGAAAAATTTTGGAGTGAAGCTATACAAAGCAGGGATAGAGAACGGATTGTCTTTGGGAAATTTAGGCCACACGTAGGAGTTTCGATGACCGAATATTTTCTGGCCCACGTTATGATTTGTAAAAACGTAGATGGGATGTCAGCGGAGAGAGATATTGTTAAGTTATTACTCAGGCATTTTCCGAACAAAATCCGCGAAGCTAGCTGCATGCAACAGATAGAGTCTATTCATGGAATGGAAAGATTGCTAGCAAGTTTCGATGCGTTAGGAAATAGTAATAGTACATGAGAGTACACAAACTATCAGACACCACCCAGAAGACAAGAACACAATCACCGTGGTCAGTTTCAATCGAGACAGCAACCTGTAGGTAATCAGTCGCACCAGCAAAATAGGAATGTTCAGAGGGAACGCAATGTAGAGGAAGGTACAAGCCGAAATCAGGATACAAGGAGACACAGTAATTTAAGCTGATAGTAGACGGTAATGAGACATCAGATTATCAGTCTTCAGAACATGTTGCGAGAAATTGTGTAATGACGCACATGGATTATGATCTCGATGTCAGAGGTGAGTTATTACGGGAGGTGGATGTAAATCAAGTCGAAGTTGGTAGTAAAAGTGATAACCCCGTTGTTACGATCGTTATATGGAGGGCGCAGTCAGGCTTTATTGGATTCAGGCAGTCAAAGATCATGTGTAAGTTCGAAGTGGTATGAGGACAGAAAGAAGGAGAATATTGAGATTGAAGAAATGCCTGTGAAATCCACATATATCGTCACTGCTGTAGGTAAACGATCCAAGCAAATATGTCAACAAGTTGCCATACCTATTTGTATTAACGGAAAGTCGAAAATTCAGATCTGTCTTGTTATTCCGAATCTTTTATTTGATGTTATCTTGAGATCTGACTGGCTAAGTTTATACTCAGCTCGGTTAAATTACAATGAGGCGATAGTATATTTAAGGTGGAGATAATGAGGATGTTAAAGTCACGTGGGATGCCGAAGTTCAGACGAAAGTGGAGGTTTGTAACATGTGGTGTGTTAATGAGGTTTCAAAGGATGAAGAAGAGAGAGCGGATTTTAAGTTGTGTGAAGTGTGGTTAGAGGAGAACCACGATGATGCTTTGAGAGAAGCGGTAGATAGTAGCAATTTGGAACAAGGTCAGAGGGACCGATTGTTGTATGTGTTGAGAGAACACAAGGAAGTATTTTCATCGAAACCTGGCAAAACACATGTGTATGAACACTCATTTTCAGTGCTGGATCAAAGTATATTCGCTGGACCGAGATATCCGATACCACATAAGTATGTTAAAGCGGTAGACAATGAAATAGAAGCTATGTTAGAGGATGGTTTTATTGAAGTTTCGAGTAGTGAGTTTGTCATTCTTTTATTGAGAAAAGCGACAGGTCTTAGTTGCAGTAAGATTAATAGTGACAAGTATGTTCAGGAATTAGGTACGCCTAGTAGGTTATTATCTGATAGCGGATCTCAATTTACCTCGAAGAAGTGGAAGGCTGTGATGACAGAGTTAGGTATCACACATGTTTTTTCCTCAATTAGGAATCCGCAAGGGAATATGTGTGAACGCACGATGAAGGAATTAGGTAGGATGTTTCGATCTTTAGTTCATGACAAGCACACTGCGTGGGTTGGTTCTTTAGCGTTGATTGAGAAATGGATTAACATGGTTCAGCATGATAGTACGAAATTCACCCCATTAGAGGTTCATTTTGGCAGCAATCCAAGGAATGAGCTGACAAAAGTACTAGGTAGTACGCCGGAACCTCAGCGGGACTCTCAGATATATGTCAGACTAGCGAGAGAGAATTTGATCAAAGCGGCTGAGAAGCGTAGCAGACAGCAGAAACGTCAGGTGTTAGACGAATTTCAGGTAGGAGATTCTGTTCTGTTACGTGTTCCCATGCTCTCGTCCAGTGAAGAGAAAGTGTCGAAGAAATTCCTTTTGTTGTATCAGGGTCCATTCCAGATTCATTGTCGGGTTGGTCCTTGTGCATACAGATTGAAAGATGGTAATTGTGTCATGATGGGCACTTATAATATTCGTTCTCTGAGAAGATATATTTCTGCGAATTAAGTGTAATGTCTCCCAGATGTTGTTTTGATAACATTAAATGTACTTCAGTTATAAAACGTGAATTAATGTATAGGTTTTGAACCTAGACCTGACACCATTGTAGAAGCCATGGGTAACTTGGGATTTTTGTTTTGAAACTGCAGAAGGAAATTAATGCAATGATTTTCTAAGTAGTAACATTTTTTGCAATGAAAACAAGAAATTGCTTGCGGCCATCTATGAGAGGTAAGCCACGTGTGATTACGTGTGTGTGTGGTGTATATATTATTATAACCTGGAACTGCCGAACACTTTGATGGTGAAGTGCAAAGATAGAGTTATTTACCTGTTGTTTTGTTGTATATATGAGTGTTGCTGACAAACTTTCGCAAGAAAATCGGCAGGAATTATTACTAATGTTATCTGGTATCGTTGAAACAGACACAAGATTTAATTATGTATGTTTTTATTAAGTGTGTGTCAGATGTAATGATGTATACATCAACCATTTTGTTGTAGTGTGTTATTTTCATATACGTTATATCTGTAAAGAACAGGAGGGCGTATGTAACCGTCCAGGCTTCTCCAGCCCTACTAATTTAATATAATATCATTTTACGCGATATCATTTGATATCAAGTTTATCCGTCATCGGCCTTTATTTGTAATAACATATTTATTCAACGTCAATCATTTGTAATCAAGGCATTTTGGAATCATATTGTATATATGATAACATCGTTTTATTATTTAAATTATTATATTATGTGGGATAAGAATTCATTATGTTGTAAATACGGTCAATATGTTGAGACATAGTTGTTTTCATTTCATCTCATGTTTATGGTTAATGGTTAATTATTAAAAATCCTACCCCTGTGATTTCAGTATAAGTCTCTATGCTAGTAAATATAAATTTTGGTTTACAGTTTTATTTAAAACTGTAACCATGGCGCCCAAACATTACATAGAGAAATGAGGAACCATGGAATGTTAATTGTTTCTATTTGCGTGGCAATTTGCGGGCAAGCCACAAATAGTTTATTTAATATTCATGTGTCCCAAGATAATAACTTTCATCTTCCCAAGTGTTATGATGAGGAGGGAACAGTTACAAGGGGTACAAGGTGAAAATAAAGAAATCCAAAACAATGGTAATGGGGTACAGTCGTACGAATTCAGGGGATGCGGGATATATTAAATTAGGAAGTGAAGTCTATAAGGAAGTGGATGAATATTGTTACTTTGGTAGTAAAATAACGATGGCAGAAGTAAGGAGGACATAAAATGCAGGCTAGCACAACCAAGGAAGGCTTTTCTTACGAAAAGCAATTTCCTCACTTCGCACGCTGATACAAGAATTAGAAAAATGCTTTTGAAGACTTTCGTCTGGAGCGTGGCATTGCATGCAAGTGAAAAAATGGACTGTAACGCACTCAGAAAGAAAGAAAGAAAGAAAGAAAGAAGCTTTTGAAATGTGGTGTTAAAGAGGAATGCTGAAGGTGAGATGGATAGATCGAATCACGAAGGAAGGGATACTGAATCGAATTGGCGAGAGGAGATCGATTTGGCTAAATTTGACTAGAAGAAGGGATAGAATGATAGGACACACCTCAAAACACCCAGGAATTGTGCAATTGGTTCTTGAGGGAAGTGTAGGTGGTAAGAACGGTAGGGATAGACCAAGGTACGAATATGACAAGCAGATTAGAGCAGATGCAGGATGCAGCAATTATGTAGAAATGAAAAGGTTAACACAGGATAGGGTGGCATGGAGAGCTGAATCAAATTTGTCTATGGACTGATAACTCAAACAACAACAATTAACCATGTAAAGATATGAGATTTTTAGCAAAATCGAAAAACAAAAATCGTGTATCGTCCGTTGATTTCGACTGCATTTAGAAATAAGTTTAACGATTGCATTTCATACAAACTAGAATAATTTTGGAATTTCCAACTATTCAGGGAATAAAACAGAAATTGTATCAAATCAGCTGCCTCTACTACTACTACTACTACTGAAATTTGTTCATTCCTCCCATGAGGGGGGGAAGGCGGGCCTCCTAGACGGTGACGCTGTTTCTCAGGCCAAGAGATTTGTTACGGTGAAGGAGATGTGCGGAGAAGGTAAGAGGGCTGGCCGCCTTGGCCTGTACTAGGAACTGTCCCGGCATTCGCCTTAGTGCAGGAGAATGGAAAACCACGGAAAACCATTCTCAGAACAGCCGACGGTGGAGACCAGCCTCTTTCCGTCTCCTGAATGCATAGGTGTAGAGCCACGGCAGGGCCGCGACCACCCCTCCTCTGCTCGGTTGGTCGGTCGGAGTGCAGAGCCGTTGGACCAGCAGATGCCTACTCTGCACTCTGCTGGCTCTGTGGATCAGTGGGAGAGTGTCGGCATCCGGATCCCTAGACAGCGGGTTCAAACCTGGCAGAGGTAGTCAGATTTTTGATGGGCGGAATAAAGTCCATTCCACAATCCATGTCGTACGATGTCGACATGTAAAATATCTCTGGTGACACATCTGGTATTTGCCTGACAATATCTATTAATCTCAGCCACAGACAACCAAGAGAGTTTCGGTTTACTCGGTCTGCCATCTAGTGGGCCTAGAGTAAAACAGAACGTAGAAATTGACGAGGCCATACGATTATTATTTGTATTATTATTTTTTAAAAATTATTATTATTATTATTATTATTATTATTATTATTATTATTATTATTATTATTATTATTATTATTATTATTATTATTATCGAACCCTTCGCTGGGAGGCTGGTTGTATCCTTCAAACCACCGTCAAAGGCCTTAGGGTAACCGTAAAAGCAGCCATAATAAGGCATAAAAAGCATGAAGAGAAGTGAGATTATTTGCCACTGTTTTCCACACTGGTCGTGCTCTAAATGACATTACTCAGCACCAAGCATACCTCAGCAATTTCTATGCAATCACAGCCATAAAGGAGAAAAAGACTGTGGTGGAAGCTATATTTTTATCTGGTGCATGGCAAGAGACAGATGCAATCGAAATAGCAACAGGCTATGAAATATACTGTAGATTGGAACCAGTAGGATATTTCATGTTATTAGTTGATTACCTAGCAAATGCTGACCTAACTTTGGAAACCATTCTCCTAGGATATTTCAGGAAGTTTGTGTGCATGCCATTCATTACTTTTTTAATTTTCCATGCGAATACCTTCCCTCCAATGAGATCCTGGTCAATTGTTTCAAACAACTGGAAGTAAGAATGAAACAGTACAGCAAGGAACGAAGGTAATAAATCGAGGAACTAGCAGAGCGAGGAAGGGATATTGGTTAATATTTCACAAGGCATTCGAGACGAAGTTTTTTGGGTGCCACAAGTCGAGAATGTGCTCAATCGGTTGTTCTTTCTAGTGAATGTTGGGGTGAACGGTCAAGTCTATCGAAGGAGTGCTCCATAAATCACAGCACAGGGGCCCTAGGTACGTCAGCTGGCAGCCACTAAATTTCCCCACGTTATTTCATGCTTAAGGAAAGAGACGCCGATGAGATTTCAGCCACATGGCGTTATTTATGTATTTTACTTGTTGAATATATTAAATAGCTTTAATTGAACATTTTACCACGATGGGGGAAATCGGTCAGGAAAAAACTCCCTACAGTATTACGAAAATATTTTTAAAAAATATTTTTATACTACCGGTATTAAGATAAGAAAGCCATGGGATATTGTTTGTAAAATATCTTCTCATAAGCAATCCCGAATTGATACAGATGCATAGTAACTCCGGCGTTTCAAACTCGAAGGCTTGTCAACAGTTCATGAAGGTAAATGTTATGCTGAAGTTTATTTTCTATTCTTGAAGATCGTTCCTCTTGGTTTCCCTCTTATCAGACAGCTCATGAATTGACCTCATAAGCTTAAGTGAGCCACATTCAAAACCTCAAACCTTGACGAACAGGAAGTCAAACCCGTGAACTGTACGGGCAGACCCACCATCTGTAAATATAGGGTGGTCGGAAACAATGTGACTCGGGTATATGAGCATTAGAGGGTTGGCCATACTGATATATAATTTTTAGAAAAGTTCGATATCACGCGCCATTGCCAATTTTTCTGCTACTGAATTTAGCCAATCAAATCGCTTCGCGGGCGAATTCAAATGGGCTTTGTGAGGCGTGGTTGCTAAATCTCCATGTGAATTAATCCCGGCTTAAGAGCCATTCCGAGAAATCAGCATCAAACACAAACACACCGTGGGTTTCAGCCTGTGTCATGGTAGCGCACTTGCTATGGCGCGATAATGTCAGCTTGCAGGCCCATGATTAAATCCTTCCCCGGGCGATGATTTTTCAATTGGTGCCCGCAAGCCAGTCTTGAGCAGATTTAGCAAACGCCACCTCACATAACTCATTTGAATTCGCCCGCGAAACAATCTGATTGGCCAATTTCAGCAGCTGATAAAATGAAAACGTGTAGAGATACTGATTTATTTTTTAAAATATCATTTTACAGTATGACCAACCCTCTAACGCTCATATACTCGGTTCAAGCTGTTTTCGACCACCCTTTATACGATGTTCCATAAATTAGGAGTCGAGTGTGGAATTGCTGGAAAGAAATCTCCTACTGAAAATCCACAGCTGTTTCAATTTATTCGACCATGTCAGGAATGGAATGGAATGAATGAATGAATGAATGAATGAATGAATGAAGCCCTCATCCAGCGGCGAGGATAAGAATTGTGCCGGCTGCCGAAGCCTGTCGCACTTCTCTGGCACAATTATTAATGAATGGCAGACTAAATGAAATGATAAGTGGAGAGTACTGATGGAATGAAATCTGACAGCGAAAACCGGAGTACCCGGAGAGAAAGCTGTCCCACCTCCGCTTTGTCCAGCACAAATCTCACATGGACTGACCGGGATTTGAACCACGGAACCCAGCGGTGAGAGGCCGGCGCGTTGCCGCCTGAGCCACGGAGGCTCTCAAATCTCGTACTAATAGAAACAATTTTGAGTGCTCCTTCCCAGTGTTCTACATTTGATCTCTGCTCTCCAGGTAAGCACGAAAGGGATAAAATGGGAGAATATGTTATTCATCTTGATATAGGACTCCTCATTATTACCCAAGTGAATGGCATCATCAAGGGGGCAATATTTCATATAGATATTCTGGACCCTTTTTCCTTCCTTTCTTAGGAGCACAGACGATAAATCTCGAGATGGACACAAAGTTAAATAAACTATCCTTGTGACAGGGGAGCACTAATGGTGTATTGAGCTTCCTTAGCCATCAGAAAAGCATAAATATCGGAGATGTCCTGAGTTGAAAGTCCGTATTGAGAGCGCCAATATTGGAACAGCTCACAAATAAATCTTCCGGCGAGTTTGTTTGCTGAGAGAGCTGTAATGAAGTCTTGTTCGCGGGGCTGGACCACCCACGGCGGTACCTGACCTCTACCTTGACCTCTCTGAGAAGCGTGACGTCCCATATTCGTTGTTTTCTGAATGAGAGGGAGGATATAGTCAGCCACACTCTTAAGGTATGCTACCGAGAACTTGACCCACTGAAGGCTGTGTCCTGTGAAATGTGTTGTTCTTATTATGGTGGATAAAATTATTCGAAATTCAGTGTTGAATTGCTCGAATCTTCCACAGGTGACTATTAAAAAAAGAAAAATATTCTTTCTGACCCCAAATTGGCAGGTTCAGTCCTGACTCAGTCCCTTGTCGGTAGATTTACTGTTACGTAAACAAACTCCTGCGGGACAAAATTCCGGCAGTTCGGTGTCTGTGAAAAGCGTAAAAGTAGTTAGTGGGACGTTAAATGAATAACGTTTTTTTCTTTTACAAATTTATGTCCGCGATGGGACAGCAGTGGGCTAGGAACGGGAAGGAAGCGGCCGTAGCCTGGTGTGAACATAGGAAACCACGGAAAACCATTTTCAGAGCTGCCAATAGTGAGGTTTGAACCCACTATCTCCAGAATACTGGATATTGGCCGCACTTAAGCGACTGCAGATATCGAGGTCAGTATTATAAAATAATAATAATAATAATTATTATTATTACTGTATTAGAAAAACCTAAATGCTGCCTATTAACGTATTACTACATTTAGCGTACTTAGCCTACTTAAGTCCGAATGATTATATACAATGTTCGTGTCTCTTTTTTAACACGTTGGTTGGATCCTCAAACAGCGTCAGTAAGATTGTGCAGATCCAGTTAAAAGCACTGCGCGGATATACACTATATTATCCGCATCCGTGGATGGTTAACCGCGGATGTTATAAATATTTAACCATATTACACCCAAGGCATTGAAACGGATAAATCTGTTACCATAATACAATAGGCCTGATGTATGGCACCAGAACACCTACTGTCACAGGTTTTTTGAGGAATATCCTCCAGAGACAACTACCAATGTACTGAGCGGTTCTCTTTAGGAAACTTCCTTCCTTCCTTCCTTCCTTCCTTCCTTCCTTCCTTCCACTAATTGCGGGCAGGAACCAGTTAGGGTTAGGTCTCAAGGCTTTGTATATATCACCATTGTATTCTCCCATGTATTCGGGAGATAGTTGGTTCGAACCCCACTGTCGGCAGCCCTGAAAATGGTTTTCCGTGGTTTCCCATTTTCACACCAGGCAAATGCTGGGGCGGTGCCTTAATTAAGGCCACGGCCGCTTCCTTCCCACTCCTAGCCCTTTCCTGTCCCATCGTCGCCATAAGACCTATCTGTGTCGGTGCGACATAAAGCAATTAGCATGTATTCTCCCATATCAATGTCAAGGGTCACTTAACTACATGCAAAAGTAAGAGTATACCTGAGTGGAAATTAATAAAGTTCACTATTTAGAAGTTATCAGCAAAATTATTTGCAGTGCTATACAGTTTGCATCCGCCAAGATACTAACTTCGCGGATACCGCGTTTAAATCCGCGGAGTGCTCCCGTTGTGGGGAAATATCCAGAACCTATGGGGGTGCTATGATAAGGTGTATATAGCATGACGAGTTTGTCATTGAAACTGCGTCTCTCGCTCACCATTTCTAGCGAACCGGAACCCCTTGATTGCTCCTTTCCTATAATATTTTCTCACCTGGCTTCCTGCTGTGCCTGACCTGGTTTTGACATTTGCTTACACATGACATAGATGTTGAATTCCATAGGGAATCTGAAATATTTGTCCCGAATGAGTAACTTTATAATACCAATATAAATGTTCCGTTATTGGACATTACCAACTAATGACCCCCACTTTGCACACTGGGGCGAAACGCTTGGCAACAAGGAAAGAGTTAGCTGGAAAATTTGTAATGTCCAATAACGGATTATTTATATTGGTATTTGCTTACTCGTCAGTGATGAAATTCTCAACATCATCGGAATACTATACAACGTGATATACTGCACGTCCATTGCCGTGTACGTCATCCATACGACGGTAAATGTCGTCTCCGCTAACAACATCAGCCACCATAAAAATAATAGCCGAAGATAGGTAATTCAAGACGAATTCATTGTGAAAGCGTACCTAGTTACTTCTCTTATGTACAAACAGCATCCCAACACTTAATAATGATTACCAGATTTCTTTATGAGATAAATAGTCATCAACCGACGTATGTGCATTGTTCGCTTTCTTCGAATAACGACGCTTGTACTAAAGCCGTAGTTTAATCTGGGCAATCCTTATATTTTAGTTTCATAGCCGTAACATTAATAACACATTGGAAATATTTTCTAGTTGAAAATACCATTCCTTTTATGGAAAAAATGTTGACGAAGTGTGTGTTGTGCAAATAACCCGCTCAACGAAAATCAGTGTAAGTATAGTGCCTATGATGTAGAAATAATATTGGTGAATTATCTTTTCTCGTACTGCTATTGTTGCAGCTATTCATTACATCCTACGCCACGGGTACTTATTACTTTCATTTTAATAGAAAGACGAAACCTGCAACCTGTTTTCCAGTCAGTGACCGGGTCAGGGATGGAATGAATGAAGACCCCATCTTGCGGCGAGGATACGAATTGTGCCGGCTGCCGAAGCCTGTCGTACTTCTCTGGAGCAATGATTAATGATTGTCAGATGAAATAAAATTATAGTGGAAAGTATTGCTGAAATGAAAGATGACAAAAACAGGATACCCGGAGAAAAACCTGCCACGCCTCCGCTTTTTCCAGCACAAATATCACATGGAATAATCGGGATTTGAACCACGGAACCCAGCGGTGAGAGGCCGACACACTGCCACCTGAGCAACGGAGGCTTGACTTTGAGTTTAATAGTCATGTAAATTCTAGGCTTGCTTCTAAGAAACTGGAGCGCGATTCTGTCACCCAAATTCCTACCATCTAACGCTTCACTTGATTTAGGGAAAATGCTAACGGAGCGCGCTAAGGTTGATGATTGATCGAGACATGTTTGAGCTTTGGGCTTTATGTTAACAGTACAGACTCAGTCGCTTGAGAGCCGATAAGTTCTCAAAGACTGATGGTGACGAATTACTGAAGATTAGGACCATGCAGAGAGTGAGTGCGAGACAGATTCTAGCGTTCATACATCCAATGGCTTTAAGAAGAACAATATTTGCTTAGAGTATGTTGGACTATATAAATGAAACTTACCACAGTTAAAGGCAAACTGAGATTTAAGATTTGTCAGCGGTATATTTCGTCTTTGAAAGGTGTTACTATCTGTCAATGGACGTGTTCATTGGCACACGTCAACCCAAAATAAAATGTGTATCTTTGAATCTCAGTTTCACCAGAATATGAATATGGATGGTGCTGAGTACTAGCATTCATAGAAAACAACTTTTAATGGTGTAAAAATAAAAGCTCTAAAATCACGGTCACTGACTCACTCTACAGGGATGCAAAATTGGTCGTAAAGTTTTAAAAAATCTAGGTCACTGTAACTTACACACACTTCATAGGTCAGAATAAATTTTTTTAAAGATTTTTAAAAAGGTATTTAACAAATACTTCACTGTCGTTGACACACTCTGAATGGGATATTTTTCGTGATATTTTGAAAACAAAGATTAATCACTGTCACTGATACACTTCAAATGCCAGGAAAAGTTTTTATAAAATTTTTGCAAAAGAAGTATTGAACGAAAAGGAATCATTTTTAATGGTGTAAAAATAAAAGAACTAAAATCACTATCACTGACATACACTTAAAATCTGTGCACTATACAACACGTAAGATTATGTGACACACTCTGCACCTTTTATATAACTTGTTCTCCTGCTGTCATAGATACATAGTCGGTCTGATCACTATTATGTCCCCAGATAAGGGAGATGACTCCTTCACACTCATACAATTATTTAAAAAATAGCGTGCAGTATTGATGGTCGTTAAAATTGTTAAGTCATCACCCATCTCTAGAAAAGTAGGCTATGTAGCACCCAGTTATCGCAAAAGATTAAGCTTCTCATCAGCAATATGGTCATCTGCTCGAGAAATTACGCCACTTACTTTTGGGTCCTGGGAGAGGACAACCGCAACGGTTGACGTTATCCTAGATTGCTAGAGAGTGTCAGAGGTGGTTGCGCGCGGCTGCCATCTTGCGCATTAACCACTGTGCCAGCTCTCTCAGAGTTACCCTCATAAGACCAACGTATATCGGCCATCTTGCGAATTTGATACTGTATCAGCTTATACTATTTTACCCTACTTTCAGGAATTTTTAAATCGTATGAAACCTAAAATATACCTTTGGATGGATTCTAAATACGAAGTTTGGTTGAAATGCCTCCTGTTGTTTTCTAGTTATAGGAAATGAGCAGAATGCACATCTACTGCTGGGCTATGTCAGCTAGGACTTGACTGTTAATAATAATGTCTCCCATGTATTTTTATATTATTGCGAAATGTAAATAATAAAATTAACGTGCAGACACTCTTATGAGAAGCTTTACCACTGAGAGTGGATTTTTAAAGCGATTCTTTCCTATCTTTTTTTTTTTGCTAGTTTTACGTCGCACCGACACAGATAGGTCTTACGGCGACGATAGGTGCAGGAAAGGGCTAGGAGTGGGAAGGAAGCGGCCGTGGCCGTAATTAAGGCACAGCCCCAGCTTTTGCCTGGTGTTAAAACGGGAAACCACGGAAAACCATTTTCAGGGCTGTCGAGAGTGAGGTTCGAACCTACTATGTCCCGAATACTGGATACTGGCCACACTTAAGCGACTGCAGCTATCGAGCTCGGTACCTTTCCTGTCTAGCAGTAGCCCAAGCCATTGAAGTTTCACACTCCCATTACAAGCCATTTTATGGGTAGAGTCTAAAAAAAAACACGATATACCCGAAATGTTTTGCATATGCACTCGAAACTCTTCAGCAACTAACTGTTCATAAGGTCGAACACACCGACGAGTTTACTGCTCCAGGTGGTGGAAGCATCTACTAGCCAAACAGAAAAGGACCGTTTACCATTCACTTGCTCGATCATTTTACTCGTTGCGTCACTCGGCCATCTGTATTCACACTGACGAAGGATTTCCCTGAGTTTATTGTCTTGGCTGAATATTTGTCAGGTGCTAACAAGGTGTTACTCGCAATACGCCAATGCCTTCCCGCTTATTACGCTTATTATCCAGTCAGTGGCAGGGGTAGGGGTGAGACTACCGAGTCGAGTGGTTACCAAGCTAGAGGTGGTGGTGGTGTTTCATGTTTTAAGAGGAAGTACAACTAGGCAAGCATCCGGTATATAACACTCAGATATTACTTATCTCCGGATATCTCATTGGAAGCATTGTTCCAATACGGCTGTGCTGTTGGCAGACGTTAATGAATTTATCGAAGGAAGTGCAGATCTGGTCCAAGGTATCCTGACTAAAAAGCATTTTCCAAGGCTCCCATCTCATCACTAACGTACCTGAGACGTGTTAATCACGTCAACTCACCTGAAGCTGAAGTAGAGAAGGTGTCGGTGTTCTTACTACAAGAGAAGCCATTCCGTCTGTGAAGCTGTGTTGTGGCGGCACTAAAACAAGGATTACTCCCATAACGCGAGTAATCCCCACCAGGGAGGAAAGTGGGGGGGGGGGGCGGGTAATTAATAGAAAGCTTGTCTTGGTTATATGATAAACATGCGCAGGGCCAAGCGGGCTGGCCTGGGGGATATATGTAGCTCCGCAAGGTGGTCACAAAAACATCGTCGTGCTCTGCATTGTAACAATAGCACAAAGTACAGCTGTACGTCATCTTGAAGAACTGTTTACACAGTTGGAGTATGATACGGGAAGAGAAGCAGACAGCAGTCTCATTTCCATACATTCAAATAACGTTAAGCCTTGGAATGCAGAAACTATTGTATTGCACTATGAGGGTAAAGAAATCCACAGCAACTCAATGTTGAAATCATCCTAGGGATATGAGTTACGAATTTTAGTTAAATAAAATATAATAAAGTATAAAAATGTATTCTTCATTTATTCCTAAATATTACAATCCTTTTCTTAATCACCGTTATACGGTCGATTAGATTAGCAGTTTGCTTTTTCCTGCCACTACGGGAGCTAATGTGAGTCAAAGCATCGTTTCACTTAAGCACCACTACGAGCGCTAATGTGAGTCAATGCAGAGTTTCACTTAAGCACCACTACGAGCGCTAATGTGAGTCAATGCAGAGTTTCACTTAAGCACCACTACGAACGCTAATGTGAGTCAATGCAGAGTTTCACTTAAGCACCACTACGAGCGCTAATGTGAGTCAATACAGAGTTTCACTTAAGCACTACTACGAACGCTAATGTGAGTCAATGCAGAGTTTCACTTAAGCCCTTGTAATTTCATTCGGTGTCGACATTTTTCAAAAAAAAATAAGGAAAAGCCTCAGGATATTGAACAAAGGAACACATTATAGAAACAATTGTGTAAGTAAGTTAATGTGGCTAGGATTTGAATCAAAAGGGAAATTAGTAAAGAAACAAGCGATTTTAGGATCTTACCGGAAGTACATTTAGGCCGGAAGTGATCTAAATTTTTTTCTAGTTCGATGGAGCTATCCGAGACTCACAATTTTAAACATTTCTGGGCCCTTTAGCCCTTCAACGTTTGGCACAATTGAGGAAATTATTTATTTTTACGTTTTTCTTAGTATGGGGAAGCCCATTTTGTGTGCTAACAAGTGAACCCGTGAATTCTATAACAGCACAACTCCACTCATCAAAGTATTCTTGTATATCTTTAAACCTACTAAAGCTATTCCTTTGATTTTTTTCCTATGCACAGATATTACAGTGCGTATGTGTCTTGCAAAATAATACATCAAAACTACGAACGGTTTCAGAATTTAAAAGATATATAAAACGGTATTGTGCTGTTTTGGAAATAATTGGATTTCTTCTTAATATGGCTTTTATGAACGTCTGTTTAATTGCGTACAAATACAAGGTTAGATTTTAATTTTTGTGAAAACATATTCACAAAGTTATCAGTATATGCATGACCCTAAGGAATGTTGAGCCTGAATCCCAGGCGTCACTTTCTGATGCAGCATTATCATTGCCAGAGTTTCCATAATTATGTAGTAGATGCTCAACGTATGGCCGATGCTCTGCGTCAATGAATAGTATGTACTTCTAAATGTCTCTTGCTTTCGCTGGTTTCAACTTTAGTTCACTGTTGTAGGCCTTCGTTAAAGCTGCCAAATTACAAACACGCTTTTCTTTAAATTGAAATGTCTGTGTGATTAGTTCACTAGCTGATGTGTTAACAGTCGCATCTTTGCTGCAATACTGAATAATCTCTGAAAAGTGGTGGTAAAAGGGGCTCTGGTTAAGACGCAGCAGGTCGTTATGCTACTTAGGTTCCAGAATGGGCAAAGAAATAAAAGGTAAATAAGTGCAATGTAAATTTAATCTTATACCAGTTGTACAGTGTCATTTGAAGTAATTCCACATACTGTATGTCATTTGACTATATTTGTAAGTAGTACAGGAGATATTATAAGTAGAATTTTGTAAACAATGTAAATTTAATAAGGTTGAGCTGTGTGTTTAATAGAAAAAATTGTTTGCGTAAATTGTATAATATTGTATTATAGGAAAATTTTATTCTCTTGTTAATTAAATATTTAGTGCTTGACAATGATGTATTTTAGTGTACCATTTGCCACCGAGGTAGACACCTCATTTGCAAATAAAGAGATTTTGATTTTGAATTTTGATCTTGTATGATGTGACTTTCCACTGTCCTTCATGTTTAGACACTGGCACAGGGTATATTGCTTTTGCAATAAAGGTTTTGTAATCCATAATCTTGGATTCATCAACTCCAACAATGTGTACATTACTAGCACTCTTCCCCATGATGTATATCCATTGTTGAGGAGTGTACAGTGTCCTACTTCCTCTTCTTCAACTCTTCAATTCAATACAAGTATATGCCTTTGAGTAAGAACAGCATTTGTTCATGCACTTCTGATATTTTGATTATCGTTACTCAAAATAGGTGTGCAAAAAGGGATATTTTGTGCTGTTCTAATTACCAAGTGAAAGCTTATGACGAGACGATTCTAACGATGCCCACAATCATATAGTGTCAAAATGTAGACTTGGGCTGTGTTGGAAATCATGGCTTCAAATGTTTCCAACATTAACAAACTACTGAGTTCGTTGTTATGTGTACTGTGGTTGACTTCGTCGCTTAGAAACGTACCAGGATACCATTCTGTAAAACAGTAAAGGATACCGGTATCCTTATTGATGAAAACCTATCGTGGAAAGAATAGCTATTAACTGTGTTTGAAAAGCTGTTTATATATTTCGACGAGGCTGAGGAAATGTTTATATAAAATAATAAAACAAGGCTCATACAGTCCTAAGCCATGTCTTTGTTCGACTGTTGTGTGATATGGATTACAACGATTCAAATACATCTTGCTAACAGATTACAGAAAATACACAATGCTTGTATCGGATTTACGTTGAACTTGAAGCCGGATGTGCGCATATTACCTCTCCTTTATGAAAATTCATTACACAGTCTGTAAAGTAGAAGACTATTGCACGGTCAATGCTTTCTTAACAAAAGTAAACAGACACGATCTCTTCCATACTTGAGCACAAGATTTAAGCAATCCTCGTTTTCGGAATAACGCTACCCTAGCTGTAGGAATGCCTTTTACCTTGTTGCTGCAAGGCATTGGAACACATACACTGCGTCAGCATACATCAGCATGTTATTCAACCGTACCAAGTAAAAGAAGACATTATAAATAAATAAATCGATGGTGAAAATATACTCGTGCAGGAACCAGTTCGAGATTAGAATTCGAGGCCTATGCGGAACTTTATACTTCCAGTCTACTTATATTTTTTAAAAAGTGACACCCCCCACCACTTCAGTTCCAAGAAATTCACTGCGTGAGTTGAAATGAAATGAAATGACGTATGGCTTTTAGTGCCGGGAGTGTCCGAGGACATGTTCGGCTCGCCAGTTGCAGGTCTTTTGAGTTGACTCCCGTAGGCGACCTGCGCGTCGTGATGAGGATGAAATGGTGATGAAGACGACACATACACCCGGCCCTCGAGCCAGCGAAATTAACCAATGATGGTTAAAATTCCCGACCCCCGGGAATCGAACCCGGGACCCCTGTGACCAAAGGCCAGCACGCTAACTATTTAGCCATGGGGCCGGACACTGCGTGAGTTGATTACACGGTACAAGAAACATTTGTGTAATTTAGGATACTACTAATTTATATTACTTTCATTATTGTTAGTTATTACAGAATTATTCTTGTAACATTACTAATAAATAATAATGTTATTGGCTTTACGTCCCACTAACTACATGTTTACAGTTTTCGGAGACGCCGAGGTGGCGGAATTTAGTCCCGCAGGAGCTCTTTTACGTGCCAGTAAATCTACCGACACGAGACTGACGTATTTGAGCACCATCAAATATCAACGGACAGAGCCAGGATAAAACCTGCAATATTGGGGTTCAGAAGGCCAGCACCTAAACCGTCTGAGCCACACAGCCCGGCAGTAAATGTTGCCATCAGTCTTCAGTCATTCTAGTAGCGTATCCCTATGGGTCAATTTCATCAATAATAATTTAATAATTTTATGTGGCTATTTCTAGCCGAGTGCAGCTCCTGTTAGGCAGACCCTCCGATGAGGGTGGGCGGCATCTGCCATGTGTAGGTACTGCGTGTTATTGTGGTGGAGGATAGTGTTATGTGTGGTGTGTGAGTTGCAGCGATGTCGGGGACAGCAAAAACACCCAGCACCCGAGCCACTGGATTTAACCAATGAAGGTTAAAATCTCCGACCCGGCCGGGAATCGAACCCGGGACCCTCCGAACCGAAGGCCAGTACGCTGACCATTCAGCCTACGAGTCGGATTTTTCACCAGTGAATTGTATTTATTGTTATATTGCCCCCGTTTTGCCGGGTAGCTCAGCCGGTAAGCAAAAGTCCCAGAGGCGGAACGTTCGCTTACAGGCAACGCTAAATTATTGAGGACAGGGACAACCTAAGGACTGACGACAAATGAAAACACTAAAAAAAAGTTTTTAACATTTATTAAATAAAATATTAGCACTTTCCAAATTCCATTAATATTTTCAAAATCTTGAATTAAAAAAAATATTTAGCTCTTCCCTGCTGGAATTCACCCACAGTTCTTCATTAAATTGCATTCTGCAAAGATACGAAACTGAGTCTTAATAAATCGTATTAGGAAATTAATTAACTTATTATCTGAGAAAATCCTATCTCAAAATATCAAATATCTGATTTTCAAATTATTATTTAAATTAACAATACTCTGCGATTTATTTTGCCGTGAGTCAAATTTTTACCTCACATGGAAAATCAAAAATCATTTCTATTAATTAAATATTATTCTAATTAATTACTTATGCTTCAAATTATTTAATTAAATTATTTTGAAGTCCAATATTCAACTCATTAGATTTTTACTCTTGTGTCAATTGACCTAGTGTTGTGCACAACTTACAATAAAGACTTAAAATTCTCGCATTGTAAAGTTAAACATTTTACATTTTGTGAGCTTAGTTCATTGACGCGACCCTTGCTTAAGTATTTTCCCTCAAATCAAAGATCCTAATCTATCTTATTCCGTCATAAAATTGCTTAAAGATTTATAATTGAGCCAAATATGCTCGCCACAAAACAACAAGAAAATCGAAAACTTTACGCGCACAGCGTACACATATCATGACGAAATATCACCATGAAAATCACATTTACAAAATATCAGTCATTCATCCATCTCACATTCAAGCTTTGGTCCACGGTAATATTATCAAATAGATTTATCGAAACCTATCTCTTGATTTTTAATTTTAAATTTTATTTGAAATATGAGAGTTTCTCCCGATGACGGTATCAGACAAGGGCTACAATTACGATCGTCTGGCGTGTGATTGTAACAGGATTATCACTTTTCCAATGAAATAGATTCCACAACGATGTTTCAGGATAATTTTACAGTAGAAATTATCACTAAAAATTCCATAGAATTGCCTACAGTCATAGATAAATAAGCATTCGCGCATACGGTCTATGAGTCACGACTACGTTATTTTTAATCTCCTATTATCTCAAATTATCGATCAATATGTGCTGCATAAGAAGAAATTATGTTCAAGGACACACTCTCTTCCTTAACTGACTCATATAATGGACACACAAATAAAATCCTATCTTAAGATCCATTTACAAGTCTCAAAAATACCAATAACAGTAAATGCAAAATTTGTGGACATTCAAGCCACGACCAATATTCCAGGCCTACATCTACTTCAATATAGCACACATTAATCACTTATAAGCACAGTAATAATTACACTCATGACCTTTAAACATTCTATTAGACCGTAATAATGTCTATTATTTTTATTATTATTATTATTATTATACGCGCGCGGTCGCGTCATCGTAGGCTATGGTTTAATGAAATCATAGATGACTCTATCCTATCTCGAATCTATGGTAAACCACAAAACATCAAGGAAAAATCCGAAGTTCACAGAACACGTCGATATTCTGTCCCAAATAATTCAAAAATTATTCCATCATTATTTTATAAATTAATAAATGTTATCGCGTGGGTCAAATATTTTTAACACTTTCCTCGACTTATCATGGGACAGTGAGAACATGTCACGAAGCACTCACTCAAATAGAACAAATTGTAGGTCCCAAATACACTCTCACACACATCAAATCTACCAACACCAGTGAAAGAAGAGTGAAATTCCTAACTACAAAGACTATCAGAAATGATCTCAAATATTCAAGCAAGGACTACGTCTACATAAATATTACAACAGAAAATAGAGAAAAGTATAATTTAAAATCTTAGCTGTAGTAGACTTGGCTTCTGGACTCGGTTGATGATCAGTGAATATTTAACCAAACTCCATCTCCGATATTATTCTCCCCTGGGCTGAATTATGCCTCACATTTTAGTTATCATGGCTGCAGCAGGCGAGGACTTAGGACAGTTACAAACTCCGTCGTAATGTTGAAGTTCCATTCTTCCGAAATAATTCAGGACTGCTAGTGATCTTCCGTCTTCTGGTGAAAGCTGAAACTAAAAAGTTTGTTTTAGTAATAGTTCCCAACACACACTTGATTCTCCAAGTTGGCACAGTTTTTACGTACTTTAAAATTTCCTCAGATTTATAAAATTAAGTAAATCTGAACTGCTGCGTTTCCAATATTTCCGTATCTCAAAATTTCCTCAGAAGCAGAAAAAATATCATCTTTCATCAAATTAATGCTTGTAATGTTCAACGTCGTATATGCCGTCTCCAATTACACATGTGCTCTTACAACACGATGACTGTACTTGTACGAAGCAATTATTCACGTCGACAACTGAAGACACAAAAAAGCAAGATTCCCCCAGATACATGGGTATTTATTTCTTCAAGACGTAGGTGTGTTTGTTAGTTGAATTTTATTGGCTGAGATTTAGCGATCAGGCTAACCTTGCGATCCAATTGGTTAAATATCATGACGTCAAAATCTCAAAGTATTGATCGCTTTTGGTCTGGTAGAGTTCGTGTCCACGTGCTACTCATCTGGTGTCTTCAACAAGGCACAAAAAAAAAAAACAGAGTCGCTTACACGGCGGGGGAAAACCTGTTCCGCTGCGGGCTAGCAGAGACAGTGCAGAGTTGAAATCTCCTTCCTGGATGATAATTTTATGCATTGTTCCACCCCAGTAATAAAATATTCTTTCCATACAAACCAATAACCAATTTTCAAGGGTGCAATATATTATTTTGCTGTCTAAACTGTAGATCAGACATTTCCGACGTCTTTATTTGCTCAGTTACCACTTGAACTATTCTCAAAAGATCTTTCTCACGTTTAGGCGTCCATATCCTTGGCTGAATGGTCAGCGTAGTGTACTTCGGTTCAAAAGGAATACGGGTTCGATTCCCGGCCAGGTCTGAGAGTGTAACCTTAAATGGTTAATTCCGTTGGCTCGGGGACTGGGTGCTTCTACCGTCCCCCACATCCCTGAAACTTACACACCACACACACAACTCTATCCTCCACCACAATAATACGCAGTTTTCTATACACGGCCGATGCCACCCATCCTCTTCGAAGGGTCTGACTTACAAGGGCTTTACCAGGTTAGGATTAGCCACACGAAATTATTACTGTATTATTATTATTATTGTTGTTGTTTTTGTTATTATTTCATTATTATTTACATTTTATTGTCGGCCTTCTATGGATCACGTTTGACAAACTTTACAGTATTTGTAGGCTTCTGAGCCTTCACTCTCACCGGGCTGAGTGGCTCAGACGGTTGAGGCACTGGCCTTCTGGCCCCAACTTGGCAGGTTCTATCCTGACTCAGTCCGGTGGTATTTGCAAGTGCTCAAAAACGTCAGCCTCGTGTCCGTAGATTTACTGGCATGTAAAAGAACTCCTGCGAGAATAAATTCCGGCACCTCGGCGTCTCCGAAAACCAAAAATGTAGCCAATATTATTATTATTATTATTAGTATTATTATTATTATTCACTCTCCGCCAGTATCTTTTCATCCTTTCTCCTAATTCCTTCTTCGCTTCTTGTGTATAGGGCCTCCTACTTCTCGTCAGCGTTTCTCCAGTCTGCTCGAAACCGCGGAAATTTTCACTAATTGTCTAAATTGATTTCTCCCCATCATATAATTTTACGGAAGCTCCATCTTCGTCAAGTCTATCCTCACTTCTTGAAAACATTCGAGCTCTGTTTTTGTCTTCCTGAATAATTCAAAGTTTCTCTTCGTTAGTCTATTGTTGTTCATCCTCAACAAGTGTCCATAGAATTGAAACCTTTTTCCCCATCAGTTCAACCACTCCTTCTATTATTATTATTATTATTATTATTATTATTATTATTATTATTATTATTATTATTATTATTATTATTATTATTCAAACATATAGTTATTTTCGTACAGATAGGTCAATATATGTATTTGAGGACATTACATGAAACGAAATAAACACAATTTGGTGCACCTTTTGCACCTTTCTTTTGTGAGATTACTACATGTTGCAACCTTTTCCTTTCTCTTTCATACTTCAGCTCTTTTACCCTCACCCCCACCCACTTTTCTCTTTTATTTTAAAAGATTAGCCAGAATCTCTTTTCTCTGCTTCAACCGATTTTCTTGGGCAAATATTGTGATAAAATCAAATGCTTCCAATGTGCCCTAGACTCAACGGACGCAGTAGCCATCAAGCAGGCCCAACAATTAAATAACAACAAAGACCTAGAGTTGGAACATTATGCAGTGCTTGGCTACAAGTATTTGCCTGATGTGATTCAGAGGAAGTTGATGAGTGTTAGGGAGAACCTCGATGGATTTGCTAAAGACAAATTCGTATTAAATTTGAAGAACAATCCAGATGTGGAAACCTTTGCAACTTTGACTGAATTCCCTGTACGAGTGCTGGAAAGATACACTTCAATGGTTTCTGTAGATATCGAGTGGAGTTTCTCTCACCATGTCAGAATCTACTGAGCATAAAGCGCCAGCGACTTACAGTCAAAACCATTGAAATGTTGTGTGCAATCTAGTATAACAAGTTTATTAATTATTCGAACCCAGTAAATGGGATGAAGAAGTTCATGTAACTGTTTTTAACCTTAATAACGTAATTTCATAATCATTTGTATTGCTCCTTTTTGTACGAGGGCTGATTAACAAATACTGAGACTGATTTCTTCCTGTAGCTTCCGTGAAAGTTTCCTATCTGTAACATAAATGTTTAAAATAGCGGGTTTTCATGTATAATGTTCGTAGGGGGCAGCACTCTCGTATCGGTAGGTTGGTAGTAATGCTCTATTTTGTAGACGCTATGTGCATTTCGCATACCAGACAATGGAGGTGACACGGGAGGAGCAGTACAGCGCAATCAAATTCTGTCTTCGTTTAAACCATACAGCCACTGATACTTACTAAAAGCTGAAGCATCATTATGATCCTGAAGAAAAACAAGCCACCACAGTATGGAAATCACCAAAAAAGGCAAAAGTTGTTCCATCTGCAGGGAAAGTGATGGTGATCACATTTGTTGACTGTAATGGACTGTAATGCTGTTCTCCCCCACAATACTGTTCCTGGACGTCAGTACGAGAACACTGAGGAAGCACATTGCAAAGAAACGACCCGAGCTTTCTCGGACTGGGTGGCGACTTCATCCTGATAATGCACGGCTTCGCGTCGCAAATCAAGTCGTGCAGTTTCTGGCTCGATTCAACATTACCTGTGTACCGCATCCACCTTATAGCCCTGATCTTGCACCCTGTAATCTTTTTATTCCCCTCACTAAAGGCAAAGCTTAGGGGCATTCGATTTGAGAACTCGGAAGCAGTGCTCAAGAAAAGTGAGGTGATTCTCAAGGACCTGGCAAAGAATGGTCTGCAGCACGTGTTCAAGGACTCACAGAGCCTCTATAAAAAGTGCATTGCAGTAGGAGGCGACTACTTTAAAAAGATCATGTAAATATTGAAATGGAGTAATAAACATCTGTGAAAAAATTCAGCCTTAGTCTTTGTTGTTCAGCCTTCGTATGTATATTCTGAACATACTTTCCACCTTGAAATCTTTTCCCTAATAATAATTATTATTACTACGTGTTGGTGACTTAAGACCTTCCGTCGGAATTTGATTCCAGAGTCATATGCCATGACTTCAGGTGTGTTTGACTATTTAATTCTATTTTTGAATTTAAATTTTATCGTAAACATTTTTTCTGTCAACAACTGTTATTATATTTACAGTACAATCACAACCGTCACTTGAAAATAAGTATCGAATTAATGCTCTATAATTATGAGATTTCAATTCCAGAAAGTCATTGAGAATAAAAAACCGTTTGTTGTTTTAAAGCGGACGTACGGCGTATCATCCAAACAGTAAACAATGATATATCCAATTATATAAATTACATATGTATCGTGTAATACATCAAGCAAAGTTATTTGTTCAAAAAGTACTGTAGCAATTTATGGAATGCCGAAGTTTAATTTATCTATTTTTTACAGCAAATACCATTTAATTTAATTAAAACCGTAATTACTGTTCGTACTAGGGACAGTTGGTACGTCACGCTGGTTTATTTTAAATGATTAAAACTCTTTCTGTGTACTTTTAAGAACTGGTTTTAACTTGAAGCCTTGTCGCCCAGACGTGGTATTGTGACATATTCCTGGTCAATACTGGTCATGCTAGATTAGGAAACAATGACTAGTTAGTTGGTGTCCTGTCAATCGCCCCCAGTGTCAATCGCTCCCAGCGTAAAATTTGTGGCAATTGCTCCCACTCCGGTCCAGTTGTTCACTTTGGAAATCGCCCCAGAAGGGACCGTTCTCATTAAAGAGTATTCCTGAGGGTTTTCCACACCACCTCTCTTTACTATTTAAATCCAGCAGTGTTCTGAAGGCCAGCTACGGTGGTGGTGATTATTGTTTTAAGAGGAATTACAACTAGGAACTAATCAAAGAGATAAAAAGAAAGACAAGGACCACGCAGGGCGTGAAAATGAAAGACTCCCCAGCCCTCATAACCTAATAGCTTCCTGAAGAACAAGGGTTGACCAAGGGAGGTTGGATAGGATAGGTGAAGTTGAGGAGCACGGCACAAGTAAATGGAAGCAATGCCAGAACACAGTTATGGGCCCCGTGGTCGCCATCCCACGCTCCCAAGTACAGACCCCTGGGGCCCCTACCGCACCCCCCCCCCCACAGGGAGAGGCCAGCTATGTACACGCAAAGTGTTACAATGACTGTGCGTGGCCATCAGTTGTGTTTAGGACGACTAACTGACTCTCATCACACTTTGTCCAGGCTTTGGGCTGGCTACACACAATATCCTTTGCATATAGGCGTGTTTAAAATTAGCTATTTGCTTCGTCAGTTACTCTGTGCTAAAATTAAGTTCCGTCAGTTTTAAGCATGGACATTTTTTGTATTTACATTTCTGCCTGATTGTATTTACATATTTACTCTCGCCAATCAACGATGAATCTACTGGATTCCATAGCAACTCTTCAAAGCTTTCGGAGATGGGAAATTGTTTTCAAACTAGCGACAATATCACTACTTTCTTCATATTTTTTAACTGTTCTTTCCAGTCTGTCATCTAGGGCGATGTAAGCGGTTTTACTTCGTTTACCTTTCATATTGAACTGGGCCCTTATCAGCGCACATGCAGAGCTCTCTGATTCTTTCTTTAAACATTTGATGAGGTCTTTGGTTCGAGGATTTGGTCTTCCAAGTTCGGCGTTTATTTTGTTGTGCTATCCCTCGACGGACTTGGTGGTTTGATGACGCCTGCCGTGACAACTCCAAATATCGACAGGAACTTCTTCATTATTCATCCACCTTTCTACGAAATAGTCCAAAAAATGAAGAAAATTTTTCATTTTCAGGTGCTCTGGAATGTATTTCCAACCAGCCACTTGAAACATCCTCAGGTCGAAGAAACGCTAAAAAAAGCATACATGCGGATGATTATTCTCAAATCTTGAACTTTTCTCCAGGTGCACTTTTACAAGTGGAAGTAGAATCCTTTTACCTCTACTGCTGGAAATAAAACTTTAATGTCCGAAATTGCTTCCGATCCAATATCGACCGTCACTCTAGCTGGATTCCACTCTAGTATGGCCTCAAAAAGAAAGCTAAAAAGCCGAATATATGTTTCTATTCTTTTGTTTGGCAAGAGATTAAATACAACTGGATATATATTTGTTTCGTTCTCGATCTTCCAATGTCTACGTGAATGGTATAAATTTGCGAAAATTGTTTACTGCAACTCTTAAAATTTCCATGAAGAAAGAATCTTGCTTACTTCTCAAAGCGTCTTTTCCTAATATTCCACTAAAATAATAAGTCGCTCCCCAGTGTTGTCGTCTTTCAAAAGAAAACTACTTCCATCTGTCCTTATAAGCAGTTCCATTTCCAGGAAGACTTCTTCAGACGATTCCGGTTCTCGTTGATTACCTTGCTATTTGGCTCTGTGACGATATAATGCCCTATTCGTAACTTCCTGTGCCTGTATTTCGGTTACGAAATCATAGCCCTCGTTGTGGAGATTGCACATTTTTTCACAGTATATTTTAGAAACTGGCGTGTCCTCCTCGCGTGCTCTTTTCTTCGCCTGATTGAGAGCTTTTAATACTTATAAGCGAGCTTCAACAGGAGGTCCACATTGATGCTCGCTTGAACACAGCACTTCACCACGTTGGTTCTTGACTGATCCTCGGCAACGCGCTGATCTCTTCTTTGTACACCACCAAATTACAGTTTCATCTTCTTTTGTCCTTTTAACATTGTACGAGTAACGTTGGTAGTGGGCGCACGGCTTCCCGTGACTGTTCGTTGAAATTTCCATATCAAGCACAACTAGAATGCACTAAATAAATATGACCAGAACACTATGACGGTCGGAGCGAAAATGAGAGGAAGTTAGGCTAGCAGGCAAGTGCAATTTTTAGAGTGAAGGGGATAGTCCTGTGGAATTTCCCGGGAGGGAGGCGGACAGTCAGTGAGTCACGCTCAGTTGTAAACAGCTAATGAACTGGGGGCGAATGATATATATTCAGTTAATACATAGCAGACAATAAAGTTCTAAATCGCAGATGATCGCTAACATCCTGTATCTTATTCTTTCTTTCTAATTCTGTTTACCGTCTAGGGTTGGATTTTCCCTCGGACTCAGCGAGGGATTCCACCTCTACCTCCTCAGGTGCAGTGTCCTGGAGCATGAGACTTTGGGTCAGAGGGATACAACGGGGATGGAGGGCAAGTACCTCGCCCACGCGGTGTCACCTGCTATGCTGAACAAGGGCGTTGCCGGGGACTGGGAAGATTGGAAGGGATAGACAAGGAAGAGGGATGGAAGAGGGCGTCGCCTTAAGTTAGTTACCATACTGGCATTTGCCTGGAGAAGACGTAGGAAACTACGGAAAACCACTTCCAGGATGACTGAGGTGGAAATCGAACACTTCCCTACTCATTTGACCTCCCGATGTTAAGTGGACACCGTTCCAGTCCTTGTACCAGTTTTCGAATTTCGTGGCACAGCCGGAAATCAAACCCGGGCCTCCGGGGGGTGGGAGCTGATCACACTAACCAAGACACCGCAGAGTTGGGCCTGTGTCCTATTTCATTTTATTTTTCTACAGTACTTGTACAGTACTTGCCCGGCTCTTTTGGTAGAATGATCAGTGTCGTGGCTTTCGTTCTGAAGAATCTCGGGTTCGATTGCCGCCTAGGCATTTCTTTTAAAGTGAGCATGGATAATTCTTCTACCTTGTAAATTGGGTGTTTTTATTCGTCTTAACACACTTCTCTTACCGAGTGAGTTGACGTGCACACAACTGTGAGCTTGCATTCGGGAGATAGTGGGTTCGAACCCCACTGCCGGCAGCCCTGAAGATGGTCTTCCCTTATTTACCTTAATTAAGGCCACGGCATATTCCTCCACACTACTAGCCCTTTCCTCTCCCATCATAGCCATAAGACCTATCTATGTCGGTCCGATGAAAAACAAATTATAAAAACAATACACTTCTCTTCATCTGCACACAACACATCACAATACAAACCACCACACAAATTCACAATAGTGAATTCATCCAACCACATATGACTGGTGTCAGGAGGGGCATCCAATCGTAAAACTGGTCCACATCCACACTAATGGACAACATCAAAATATTAGGCAAAGGTCAAGAAGCTGGAGATTTAGACCTTGAGTTGGCACTTGAATTAAAGCATTTTTTCAAATCCTCAGCTCCGTATTGTACCAGTCCAGGGCTTCAGTGTATAATAATAATAATAATAATAATAATAATAATAATAATAATAATAATAATAATAATTCGTAAGTTCATTAGCTGAATGGAATGTGCATGATGAGATCTTCGAAGAACAACCCCAGAATCGAAGTCCCATCACCCCTACTGCATAGTAACCGCGACTAGACTTTAGAGCAAACGGGCCGATGGAACGTCCTTATTAATGGGCATTATATGAAATATTTATAATTAGGGGTTTCTGAATATAAGAGGAATACAACGAGACTATTAAATTAGAATAATAGTGCCCTAGTTTTAACAAATATAAATTTTATTGAACTGAGAAAAGAGCACACATAAAATATAGATATAGACTGTGCCATTAAATTTAACATTAAACAAATATATGAAGGATTTGAATTACTGTTATTAATGTTCATTTGTCCTTTCAGAATCTGCATTCTGCACCAAATAATCCTATACTGCTTGAGAGGCGTTCCCCTCATTATCATTTCAACTGTTAACACGCATTGTTAAAAGCACTCATTAATTAATTGTACATAATAAAAGGCACATTCGTAATTACACGTTGTGTAATTATCATGACTTCATATTGATAATTCGAAGTTCATTGTATCATGATCTTCTGTGATCACATAATTATATGATCACGTTATTGAGGCAATGATTTAATTATGATAAGCACATTCCAAAATATTTGAAAGTCATATTATGATTCCTACTAATTAACCTTATTCGAATATTATTTACAATGATGTAAATAATCACACGAGCATATTTCGTCGGGATTATGAATAATACCATAAAATAAGACAATACAAAGGCAACGTTGTGCCATGGACAACACATTGACAACAATACCATGATATCACATACGGTACAATAAAACACTTATCTGAAGAATGAACGCATATAATAACACCTCTAATATATACACAGGCATATGGAAGGTGTGGTCCCTCCATCATCAAAATGACGGTAAATGAAATGTCGTGTGGCTTTTAGTGCCGGGATATCGCAGGACGGGTTCGGCTCGCCAGGTGCAGGTCTTTCTATTTGACTCCCGTAGGCGACCTGCGCGTTGTGATGAGGATGAAATGATGATGAAGACAACACATACACCCAGACCCCGTGCCATTGGAATAAACCAATTAAGGTTAAAATCCCCGACCCGGCCGGGAATCGAACACGAAACCCTCTGACCCGATGGCCAGTACACTGACCGTTCAGCCAACGAGTCGGACAAAATGACGGTGACGGTGTCCGTCGCCATTGTATGGGGTCAAACCCATTGTCTTCTTACGACTGGGTGCATGCTTAAATCCCTAAATCGAATTAAATAAATAATAGAAAAGTCCATTTCCTAATATATTGACTGTCTTACAAGGGTGATAATTTATTATTTTGTGCGTGAGTGTTATGTCGTATTCTGCCAGAAATAAACAGTCAGTCAATGTCCCAAGTATTGTGAAGCCTTGTGGTGCGATCCTTCCCCTCCGACACACTACCGTAAAACTTCGAGGCATATTCACTAAACATAACGGTAATCCAAACTGCCCCTTTCAAATCTCTTAAGGAAGGATATCTCTCTTCCTCCAGCAGCCTCAACATTAAATTCGGCTTTATGTAGCTTCTTATAGTGCAACTTAAATATATTTAATTATCATCAGTGTGGCATGATCCCTCACACTTTACTAAATTGTCTCTGAATAATCACATTTTCATTTCGCTACAAACTATCAAATGGTGACATCTTATCTGACCATCATTCTCACTTCGACATTTCAAACACACACATATTTGCAGAAGAATATATTCTATGGGTCAAATTAAAAATTACATATTATATTCGCGATCTTACTTGCGCCCGTTGTTGTGTCTTTAACTTCTAAAATATCCTGTCTTACGTGTGAAGTATAAAGTTGTCTAAGAACCTTCTGATGATGCATAACATGATAATAATTGAGATTATTTAAATGAACACTACTCCCATTCATTATAATACTTCACACAAAAATCAATACTAAGACCTTATGATTATCATGCATTAATCTTTCCCAGCGGGGAGGGGGGGGGTAAATAAAATGCTGGTATCCATACCATATTAAACTAAGAAATTATAATCCCTATGCAGTAGCTTGCGATAATCACTTACATTGTACCTAATTAGCATGCAAATTTTACTTATTACAGGTGGGAAATAAAGACTTTCAAACAAGAAATTTTGAAATGTACTTATCGACTGTGATCATCATTCCCCGGGTAGGCACATTCATATGAACTTAAACTGCCATCACGACGACTTCGTTGACGTGGAGTCTTGGGTTCGTTTTTTTGATGAAAACCTCCATGTTGTAGATTTTTACCAGGAGTTGGATGGTCTTGAAAACACCTGATGCACTAGGACGGGGGACAGGCAGACAGCTCATAGACTCTTCCTCCAAGATCGTCGATCACACGTTCACATTTGCAATGAGGAAACAATTTGACTATAGCTACGTTAATTATGTGACACGTACTACAATCGGATGCGGTTAGAATTACTCGTGAACTTGAGTATGCCAACCTGGTAACGATAATGTTCTGCAGCTTCGTTACCCTGATCCTCTCATTTGCATATACAGTTATTAACACTCTAAATGTTATTGAAATATCGCGTACACACTAGCACTGTAACTAGGTGTTAATGATTTGAATTTTTGCCTAGTTTACGACACCTCTACATGTAAGGCGAATTTCTCACTGCGCTTACATATTCGGCGCAGACGTTGCCCGTTTATTATTATTATTATTATTATTATTATTATTATTATTGTTATTATAGGTAAACCACTCATATGGTACAGGCGTTGCACTGCACCATACACTGAGTATGTTGCACAACCCCACTGACCGTACGACTATCTGCACGTCTGAACGGTTCGAGAATACTGTAGATAATGGATGTATAGTCCTCAGTTCAATCTCTTTTATGCTGAAGAGGGTTAGAATCGAGGGTGGGGGATAAACACGCCTACTTCATAAACACCGTTCCGCTAATAACCATATCCCGAAATTGATTAATGTACCAAAAGATAGCTCTAACCTTCCATATCCCACTGATCGAATCTCATCCTCGTCCGATCATAGGTTTAATCAGAATCTTCAAAGCGTCACCTAGTATTTTTCTGGTAGTTGAAAAATTCAGCTTAGGTTCGCACGGCCAAACTCATGACGTCTATTCGTAACTCGCCGCACCCACAAGCATCGCGTAATTGATGATATGTTAAGTAAGTGGAATACACTTTATCGTCATAATTTACAGTAATAGAAAATTCTCTGATTATGATGAGCTCTTACTTGTAAATATTCGTTGCGTATGTCAGTATCCACGTCATTAATATTATTATTGCCGGGCTAAGTGGCTCAGACGGTTAAGGCGCTGGCCTTCTGACCCCAACTTTGCAGGTTCGATCCTGGCTCAGTCCGGTGGTATTTGAAGGTGCTCAAATACGTCAGCCTCGTGTCGGTAGATTTATTGGCACATAAAAGAACTCCTGCGGGACTAAATTCCAGCACCTCGGCGTCTCCGAAAACTGTAAAAGAGTAGTTAGTGGGACGTAAAACAAATAATATTATTATTATAATATTATTATTCTTATCGTTGTGATTTTCTTAACAAGTGAAGGTTTTTGGGCTGGCATCACTGAATACACTAACAAATACTTAAGGAATTATGTTTCCCTAGGTTAACCCGACTTAATTAAGTACAGCCCACCGGCTGTCACGTGGTACTTGCGTCTTCTTACTCCCTCCCACAAGAGAGAGAAAATTTCTAATTACTGGCTAGCGCATGACTTGCTTTGATCATTACGCACAATGAGGCTCTCGTCCCTTGAAACAGCGGCGAGTCGTTCATGCCGCGTATAGTGTTAGAATATGCTAGTTATGTGACTAATCATCATAGAATGACGCGGAAAACGACATATTACTTTCACAGGGTGTCACGGCATGCTATTTACGGTATCGTGAACGGTCACAGTATTAACATTCTTGGGCAAGCCGAGAATCGAACGCAAGATATCGGGGTACGAGACAGACACGCTACACCCACACCACTGTTGAACTGAAAACTTTTGATGAGACCCAAGGTCATTCCAGTTGTTCATTGTATTCTGAATGTGATGACTAATGCATCTGATACTTGCTTCGACAATCCAGACGGGTCATCTTCACGGACTGCATTTTTACCCAGCAGCTGCGCCATTATTGTGGAACCATGTGGTATGTAACATTACTCATCGGTTGATTATACGTTTGCAGTGTTATAATTACTGCTACTACTCCTAATAACTGTTTTTATTCCTCCCCTGAAGGGGGAGGCGGGCCTCCTAGACAGTGACGCCGTCTCTCAGGCCAGGAAATTTGATCGCAGAAGGTGAAAGAGTTGGCGGCCGTGTCCTATGCTAGGAACTGCCCCGGCATTCGCCTTAGTGCAAAATAATGGAAAATAACGGAAAAAAATACTCAGCACAGCCAACGGTGAGGTCCAGCCCCTCTTCGTCTCCCGAATACAGAGGCGTAGATTTACGGTAGAGCCGTGGCCAAACCCTCCTCTGCTCGGTTGGCCGGTTAGAGTGCAGAGCTGTCGGACCACGGACCAGCCGTGACCACTTGAGGACCGAGACCCACTCTGCATCCTCCGACCAGTATTATAAGCAGGCTTTGGATGAGACAGAATTTTTCCGCCGGTAACATTGTTGGTTAGTGGGCACCCTACCTCTGCTAGTCTAAACGTACTCACCCACGGGCTTTGATCTGCATCTTCTCTCACATATGGATTTCGACTGATGTCATAACACTATATCAAAATGGTTACTCACCTTTTGCCAAAGAAATATTTGACAGAATTAATAAAATTGTGTGTCCCAAGATGAAGGACATTCCAGAAGAGGAATGAAAATTATACTAATCCGCAAAATCAAAACCACGTAGTGATGGTGGTTGGAGTAGTAGTATGGAAGTGACTGAGTGGAAGAACATTATATCTCGGTATAGCCTACAAGTTATATATCTGATCAGAATTTGAAAGATTTTTATGAAGTAAATGAAAAACGAAGTGGAATATTATTATTCAGCGTATGACTTACGTAAAGCACAAAACAATGGGGAATAAACAAAGAAAAGAAAAATAAGCTAATGAGTGATACTTTACAGCAGCCCTTATAAATTACAGTACAGTCCAGGTTCTCGAGCCATTCAACTACATCAGGTAGGTCACTCAAAGGAGATGTGGTAGATTGCCTGACTGTCATTCCCACAGTCGCAGACAGCTGATGGTTTCCAACCCCATGTATATTCCCAGGCAGCACAGCATCCTTGTTCAGTGCGTATCCGGTTTAATAGGGCCCATAACTGACGGGGTAGCCAGAATCCCGGAGGGCTTTTATTATTTCTTTCTTTCTTTCTTTCTTTCTTTCTTTCTTTCTTTCTTTCTTTCTTTCTTTCTTTATTTATTTATTTATTTATTTATTTATTTATTTGACCTTTATTGAACTCGCTGCCATTATGGAGAAGCCATTAGTCATTCCATTTCCGTTGCAGCTTGAAGTTATTTACTGAGTGAATCAATCCTGCTGATATTCGTGAGTTTATTGAATCTATTCAGTGATGTAATATCATACGATCTGAAATATCAGAATTGACTGGTAACTGTGAGTCAGTGGTTTTCGGAGAAGCCGAGGTGACGGACTTTTTCCCTCAGAAGTACTTTTACGTAACAATAAACCTACCTACACGAGGTTGATCTATCTGAGTACTTTCAAATGCCACCGGTTTGAGCCAGGATCAAACTATCCAAGTTGCACTGAGAAGTCTAGCGCTTTATCGCATGAGCTAAATTATTCCTCGAAGACACCCCATCCTTGTAACGGGCATCCATCAACAGCAACATCCTCTTGTCCCAGTGAACTGGTGAGCTCACGCAGATCGCGGATGTTTTGTTTGCGTGTTTGTTTTGCAGCCGATAAGATAAAAATGAGCACCTAATGAGCAATTGATCACTGTCACCGCATTTTAAATTAATTACCTCGAGTATGTATAATTAACGTGGCACTATCACCAACAACAATGCGTCTTGTCACACACCGACAGCACTGCAGTTGGTTACCAACTGATTCGTAAACACCACTCACATAATTACTACCACTAGAGTTTATTGTAATTTAAGAGTTGGAAATATTTCCATGAGATATAAAAACCTCATTGAAAAAAATAGAAATGAATAATAATAATAATAATAATAATAATAATAATAATAATAATAATAATAATAATAATAATAATAATAATAATACATAGATAATCGAGATGGCATTGATATCCCAACCAACAACAGACAGGAAGCAATATATTATGTAGAAAAACTGGATGAAATAGCAACCAAAACAGAACTCCAAACTCCTTACTGAAAGACGAGGTATGTGGAAGGGACTGAATCAGGCTTCAAGAGTCAACCGTTATCCACCAAAAATGAAAAATTTAAGTACCGGGATACAGGTGAAATTATTGAACCAGCAGGGTTAAATCAGCAAGCTAACAAAGAAAGAATTGCAAAAATTTAAAAATGATACAAAATTACTTCCTATAGATACAATAAAATAACAATATCAATTAGGCAAAATTATGGCATTATAGCATAGTAGTTAAAACAAAAGCACTTGAGCCATTCAAGAAAAACAAAAGAAAAATCTTCAGAAAAATCTTAGGACCAAAATGCGAAATGGAATTTGGACAAAAAGGAAATCGCATGACATCTATCAAGCTACAGAAAAATTCACGGATACAATCAGGATACGGTGATTACAATTGTATGGTCACTTACATCAGTACCGGCGATTGGGTATTAGAAGTGGGGGAGGAACAATACGCAGGAAGAAAATGTACCTGGGTTTGTGGGATATAGCGGATATACATCAAAAATGAAAAAGAGAAAGCTACAAAATGGTAAGTATTTTGATGCTCTCTGAGAAAATTTCGAGAGAGAGGAAAAGGATGACAGTTTTCTTTTACCAACTTACGTGGAGTAATAATATTTTTTTTGAGGTTTTGATTCAATACTGTACAATAAAACGTTCACCAAAGGAACAGTATTACACATGCATTATAATTAAATGGAATTACGGCATGATTATACATTAAATAATTTAGTAATTGACTACACACTAACACAACTTTTTTTACAAGTTGCTTTACGTCGCACTGACGTCAATCAGTCAATACAGATCTGCATTTAGGGCAGTCGCCCAGGTGGCAGATTCCCTAACTGTTGTTTTCCTAGATTGTTCTTAAATGATTTCAAAGAAATTGGAAATTTATTGAACATCTTCCTTGGTAAGCTATTCCAATCCCTACCTCCTCTTTATATAAATTAATATTTGCCCCAATTTGCCCTCTTGAATTCCAACTGTATCTTCATATTGTGATCTTTCCTACTTTTAAAGACGCCACTCAAACTTATTCGTCTACTAATGTCATTCCACGCCACCTCTCCACTGACAGCTCGGAACATACCACTCAGTGGAGCAGCTCGTCTCCTTTCTCCCAGTTCTTCCCAGCCCAACCTTTGCAACATTTTTGTAACGCTACTCTTTTGTCGGAAATCACTCAGGAAAAAACGAGCTGATTTTCTTTGGATTTTTTTCCAGTTCTTGTATCAACTAATCCTCTTGAGGGTCCCATACGCTGGAACCATACTCTAGTTGGGGTCTTACCAGAGACTTGTATGCTCTCTCTTTTACATCATTACTACAACCCCTAAAGACCCTCATAACCATGTGCAGAGATCTGTACCCTTTATTTACAATCCCATTTATGTGATGGGTCTTACGGCTACGCTACGATAGGACAGGAAATGTCTGGGAGTGGGAAGGAAGCGGCCGTGGACTTAATTGAAATTGATTTGCCAGGTGTGAAAATGGGAAACCATGGAAACCATTTTCAGGACTGCCGACGATGGGGCTCGATCCCACTATCTCCCCAACATTAGACACTGGCCACACTTAAGCGACTGCAGCTATCGAGCTCTGTAATAATAAACTAACAGACACGAAAGAGACTGTCAGACTGACGAATGCACTCGGTAAGAGGGTGAATCATACCTCAGTGTCCATGACTTTGACAAAAGAGTACCCTTGCCATCCTTCCTCACAGCATATCGTCGTCGCCGGGACAAAACCTCCTAGGTGATAATATTTTTGGAGATATACTGACCCGCAGCACATACATGATGAAAAGCGAGAATGCCTTGACAATATTCACACAATATTGCAACTTAGATGACGGAACCTTACCGACCAAATTTCTAAGAATAAATATTTCACATGTTAGGTTTTGTCCCGGCAGCGGCGATAGACAAAGTCTCCACCACTTGCTATGGCGCTATACAAATCTTTTAGCCGCAACGAACGACATTTTGTGCGTATTTCCGCTAATAATTTTGTTTATAATTAAGTAAAAATGAAATAATTGGCTCATAAGACAACAGGGCTCGTAAAAATTTTATTTTTTAAAACAATTCTTATTTTCAGCCGGCTGTAATGGTATATAATTGTAATGTTGTCTCCACAAAGTGGGGGTTACTGCCCCCCCCCCCGCCTCCCCCCCATCCTGTAATCGCCATACTGACTTATATAGAAGTTATAAAGAAGTCAGTGAAGACCGAAATTAAATTGGCATTAATGAAGAAACCTTTCAAGATAGAATAACATTCAGAAGTCCGGCGCCATGGCTAAATGGTTAGCGTGCTGGCCTTTGGTCACAGGAGCCCCGCGTTCGATTCCTGGCAGGGTCGGGAATTTTAACCATCATTGGTTAATTTCGCCGGCATGGGGGCTGGGTGTATGTGTCGTCTTGATCATCATTTCATCATCATCACGACGCGCAGGTCGCATACGGGCGTAAAATCAAAAGACCATCATCTGGCGAACCGAACTTGTCCTCAGACACCCCCGGCACTAAAAGCTATACGCCATTTCATTTCATTATTCAGAAACTTCACTCACGAACAAAAAATTTCTGGAAAGCATTCCCGACTAAATACAGGATGGACAGAACAACATAGAAAGGAACACAGTGAGAGGATGAAGAGATATTAGGGAGAGAAGAAGAAAAAATAAGCAAGTGCTAATAAGTATAAACGTGCTGCTTAGTTGGGCCATAACGAATCAATAACAAATAATAGAGATAAAGTGGAATATAGCATGGAGGGTTTCGCCCATACAAAAGCTGCCCAGACCAAATTCTCACCCTGAAACCAATAATTTAATCAAAGTACAGAACTAAACAGCTCTTTATCTAATTCATGGATTTCAAAAAACATATGACAGTATTCATAGACCCACACTTAAAAATCATCAGTTCATACAGTCTTCATACCAAATAAATAAAAACTTCTAACTAACTTTGATCATCACGAATCCGAGGTAAAGTTCTGAGGAGAAGTGTCAAAAGCTTTTACGATAAAAACTCGTCTCAGACAAGGTGACGGATTATATCCACTGATTTTTCATATGGCTGTGGATTGTAAGGGGGCGTGCAATCCTGAATTGAGATGCCAATCAGGCAAAATCACCGTGAGCACTGATGCACTTATCACACCGACGCACCTTGTTGAAAATCCCCGTGTGGTAAAACAAGCGTGAAGAAGTCCGTAACCGCCTGCCGCACATCCTTGTCCAATAGGAAGCGTCGACCCTTCAAGGGGACCAAAGGCATAATGATCGCATCGGGAGAGATCAGGACTATAGGCCTCATCCACCGCCCGCTTCTTGTTGTCCGTAAAATGATGAGGCTGGCCTCCCAGATCGACCGGCGTCTTGTGTCGAAACACGATCCGAACGGCACTTGATGTACCATTCCACAACGGTGGTTTTCGACAGACATGCTGCCTCATACACATTCTCCATGGATGTGCACTGGTGTTTGTCTTTCGCCAACCAAAAACAGAATAACAGCACGTTGGTCCTGTTTGGATGCATTTGATAATAACGTCGCCATAGTTCACGTAGCCGCATTTAAGGCACGCACCTCGGCACATCACGATTGTTCCAATAATCCCTTTGCGTACATGTCCGTGCTTGTATACCCGCATCGAAGTCGCGCTATGTTAAATATCCGCTGCGTCAACGTCCTTGGACGGAAACGTTTCGATCATAACGAAAATTGGGCAAATGGAAATCCGACCTAAAATCGAACTTGGAGCAAAATCCTCAATAGGAACAAACTGCCTGGGATTTATAGATGATTTAGCTTTCTTAACCCTTAAGTTCGTACCCAGATAATCCGCCTCCAACAAATCTCACTAAAAATACGATTACAAATATCTTTCTTGGAAACGTAGGTCGTGCCCATGAAACCCCTGAACACAAATAAAGTCTACATAATTAACATAGTTCTACAATTTAAATATCTTGGAGAAATCATCACACAGAAATTAAACGAGAATGAAACATGGATGAATAGAACTAACAAAATGAAAAAAAGACCATTTTGATGCAGCTCTCCTTTACACCCTACCCTATGCTAAAATTTACATTTCTATGTAACTACTACATCCTACATCTGCTCTAATCTGGTTGTCATATTCATACCTTGACCTACTTCTGCCGTTCATACCACCTACACTTCCGTGAAAAACCGACTGAACAAGTCCTCGATATCTTAAGTTTTCCTCTGTCCTTCCATGTCTTCTTATGGTCAGATTTCTCCAAAGCGTTTTCCTCTTACAAATTATACTCAGCATTTCTTCATTGGTGATTCGACCTGCCCACCCCACCTTCAGCATTCTTCTTTAACACCACGTTTCAATAGCTTCTGTTTTCTTTCTTTATTAGCCAGTTTTCATCTATGTTTTACTTCCATACGATGACAAGCTCTTATTCTTCTTCTTATTATCATTATAATTATTATTGTTGCCATTTTAATTATGCTAAAATGGGCTTTAATGCAAAATTGGATATGCTTTACTGGACTCGATAATAAGAGAACTGGGCTATTACTCATAAGATCCAATTGATACATTTTAACACGAGTTATTACCTCAAAGAGTAGGCTCTTATCTAAAAAATAATATATGGTTATAAAGTTTGTGATGGGAGAGTACATGTGGAATAATCCTTGCTCCGTACACGTGTCTGACTTCTGTTATTATTTCTCAACTAGCTAGCAGGTCCCTGCTTTAGCCTACAACATGCACTTTGGCGGACATTTGCAACTATAAATTTCTGTGACGTGCCTTTTTAATGCGGGTCGGGTATGAGTGATGCTCAGGCTAGGAGGCGGGGTAAGGGTGGGAAGGCTGAGAACAGAATACTTGGGTGACAAAAGCCATTTTCTCCTCCCTTACAACACCGGCCGGGATGGGTTGGAATTTGGCCTGCAATAAAGTGACGGCAGCTTTGTTGTTTTCTTTACCGTCACAGGAACGTGCTCTCCTGCTACTCTGCTCTTCTCGAGTGATCACTGCGGTCTGAAATACCTACTGGGGAATCTTAAGGATCGAGAATTTTCTCAACGGTTTATATCGATATAAATACTTGAGCTGAAGCTGTTAGCTTAACAAAGTATGATGTGTTAGAGGAAAAATCATTTTCTCCAATCACAAGGTCCGGTTCCATGGTTAAATAGTTAGCGTGCTGGCATTTGGTCACAGGGGTCCTACATTCGATTCCCGGCAGGGTCGGGAATTTTAACCATCATTGGTTAATTTCGCAGGCACAGGGGCTGGGTGTATGTGTCCTCTTCATCATCATTTCATCCTCATCATACCGCGCAGGTCGCCTACATGAGTCACGTCAAAAGACCTGCACCTGGCGAGCCGAACGTGTCTTCGGACACTCCCGCCCTAAAAGCCATACGCCATTACATTTCATTTTCCAATCACAAGAATTACCGTAGTGTAAATCTGCTTCTATTAAGATATTTTCAACACTAAGTAAGACATTGTCCGCCTCTGTGGTGAAGTGGTTAGTGTGATTATCTGCCACGCCCAGAGGCCCGGTTTCGTTTCCCGGGTCTGCCACGAAATTTGACAAGTGGTACAAGGGCTGTAACGAGATCCACTCAGCCTCGGGAGGTCATCTGAGTGGAGGGGGTTCAGTTTCTACCTCAGTCATCCTCGAAGTGGCTTTCCGTGCGTTCCCCACATTTCCTCCAGGCAAATGCCTGGATGCTACCTAACGTAAGGCCACGAGCGCTGCCTTCCCTCTTCCTTGTTTATTTCTTCCAAACTTCCCAAGAAGGTCCTTGTTCACCTTAGCAGGTGAAGCCTCCTGGGCGAGGTACTGGTCCTTCTTCCCCAGTTGTATCATCCCGACTCAAATTTTCACGCTCCAGGACACTGCCCTTGAGACGATAGAGAGCTGTAGAGATGGGATCCCTCACTGAGTCCGTGGGAAAAATACAACCTGGAGGGTAAACGAATTAAGAAAGAAAGAAAGAAAGAAAGAAAGAAAGAAAGAAAGAAAGAAAGAAGAAAAAAATACATTAAGAAGAAATGTAAATGCTAAGAGTGTCATTGGGGAAGATCATCTTTTAGAAAAGTAACCAAATAAATAAATACGTGCATAATTTAATTTTTGATAGATGTTTACTCACTCATTTCATTGATTGAATATTTACAGTACAGGACTCTGTCTTCTTGATAATTATCTAAACAATTTCCTCATATTATATTAATGTTTAGTACATAAAATAAATTACATTCGTATACTACCATACGTTGTTATTTTGGCTTTACTATTTGCTCTAGGTCGCACTGTCACAGATAGGTCATATGGCAACGGCGGGGTAGGGAAAGAGGTAGGAGTGAGAGGAAGTGACAGTGGCCTTAATTAAGGTGCAGCCCAAGCATTTGCCTGGTGTGAAAATGGGAAACCACGGAGAATCATCCTCAGGGCTGCCGAACTCACTATCTCCCGACTGCAAGCTCACAGATGGCGACCCTCACCACAAGACCAACATGTACGGTGTTTAAAAAAGAGGTAGGGAAACAATTAATAGGGAATTTTCTACCTGGGCGAAAGCCTTAAATGCAGACCATTAATGATTGATTGTTAAATAGGCACGTAAACCGTCTTGTTCTTCTCGTGTTGTCGCTCCAGCAGTAAACAAGCTGCGTTAATAGAATAATTATGTTGCACCAACCTGAATCTGCTTCGCTGTATGCTCCCATTAGGGCCCGGATGTTTATGCAGTAATAGGTTAGTGTGCAAACTTACTGAAGCGAGTAACAAGTAGAGTCTACTCGCACGACGACAATGCCATGAGGTTTGCATAGATATTGGGGGTTCGGCCCATTACAATCCCCTAGAATTTATGTTACTCCCACTACATTACGTTAGAGCGGGCTAGTGGTCATTTCCTGCTAAGTAATTTTGTTACTAATAATTTTGTTAGTAGAAAATGTCGACTAGCCCGCTCTAACGTAGTGTATTGGGAGCAACATAAATTCTAGGGGTTCTAATGGGCGGAACCCCTAATGTTTATGCAAACCTTATAGCATTACCGTCGTACGGGTAGACTCTACTTATAACTCGCTTCAGTAAGTTTGCATTCTAACCTATTACTGCATAAACATCCGGGCCCTCCTCATATGTCAACAACACACTTTGCGTCGGCGTCGTACTAGTCAACTTGCAACGTGGTAAAGTCAAATTCCGGCACTGTCATTTGCCTTGAAAAGGTTTCGGGTGATATTTAACGAAGTGTATGCGTTGTGGAGATTGGAACACACAATGGAATGCAGGCATGCACTTCGCTTGCTGAGCCTCCACGAGTCAGACGGCAGCACGCAGGTCTCTCACCACTATGTTCCGTGGCTCAAATCCCCGTCACTCTATGTGAGACTTATGCTGGACAGAGCGGGCACTCCGGTTTTCCCTGCCATCTTCTATCCCAGCAACATTCTCCCATAGCATTTCATCTGTCAGTCATTAATCATTGCCCCAGAGGAGTGCGACAGGCTTGGGCAGCCGGCACAATTCCTATCCTATTCCTGACCCTCTCGAACGACTGGAAACAGGCTGCGGATTTTTTCACTTCACATGCTACATGTCTGACACTTCACGTCATTGTTTCAGGGCCGTGAATCCTGGTGGGACTTACCTGTCGTACACGTAGAGAACTGCTACGTACCCTTTAATAACTTCTCATTATGCAGAGCAATATTCATACTTTCGTCAGAAAATAAACAGAGATATTGGCGCTCACCGAGTGTGAATGTTGGATACCAGTATCATTAGCTGGGAACAAGCCCTTCTCGCATCTTGCGATAGCATTGTCCCACTAACACAATAGGCAGCAGGTTCCAAACTTTGCGCATAGCCATTGAGCGGCAATACAACCCTTGCTACTGAGGTGTTCTGATAACAATACTATTGTCCGCGCTAAGCTGGTTCCCTCTTCTCCGCTAAGCCAGAGACACTTCACCTAAGGAAACTATAGGCCCTATTATTTCACGTTCAGGTATATGAAGTAGCATCTTACCGGTTTCCAATTCATTGTGCCGAAACTAAGCAAATTTGACGTGTCAAACTTGGCTTATTGTTGATTATTCAGTTCGATTATTATAATCTTCCTTAAGAAGACGTGGACTTGAAACATCTCCCGGTAGACAGGTCTATTGTGGACTGGGTGAGCACCTATCTTCACTTGAGAGACTCGTTTCTAAAGGTTTCTACTTCCTATCGGGGAATCGAACTCACATGCTTCTGGGTGAACAAAGTGGGTACTTCCTTATCCACCTCAGACAAGTCACACGAATTTTTCTTCATTTTATTATTATTATTATTATTATTATTATTATTATTATTATTATTATTATTATTATTATTATTATACCGGGAGGTTCACCTCAACACGGCACATTTAAAAGAAGTGCCTTAAGGAATTCTATCTATCAAACAAAACGTGAAACAGCTACTGCATGAAGTTGGGACATTAATCAGAAGATGTCACTCATAAATAACAGAGTAATGTGTTATTTTAAAGTTTCCTAAACTGACTGGATTTATTTGTTTTGTTTTGGTATACAGAATGTAGTCTGAACTTTTCTCCACAGATGTCCTTACAAAAAACTGAGATCATGCACTCTGTGCAAGGTGGAAGAAAGTGATTTAAAGAAGTTTTGTGTTGATAGGTTTTCACAACTAAATCAACTTTCATTTATTTTGATATTTCAAGGTCGCAACTCTTCCTCCTCGTCCCGCGAGCTTTTGAATCTGGCCAATTAGAATTTTTTTGTATTTATTTTTCAGCCTATCACAGGCTTCTTGTAGCTTTTTATTCGGCGTGTCCGGATTTAGTCCAGAACCTTCTCGAAACCTCCCCTCGGGTATATAAGCTGCGGCTTTTTCAAGCTACCTTGTCTTACTGATCGTCGAATTACTGAGTGTGTGTGTTAAGACAGGAGGCGGGGCGCCTAATTCTTCGGCAGGGAGAACATTAGCCCCGGTAATGGCCACCAGTTTTCTATCTCTGTAGCTATCTCCGCAAACTCATCCGAGGGGAAGGTACTAATCTTTAACTATGTAACCTCCAGGTTTCTAAAATGTAAACTTTATTTCGGCTAATGTAATATTTCATAAAGGAAACTGTAAATCGGGGATAGAGAGTGCGTTACCCTCTCGAGTTCCCCTTCAATTTATCTTGAGGTGACTACAATTCTGTAACTGTTTCTCTTCCTGTAAACCCTTAATTAATCTTTCTTTCTAGTCACCTCAGTAGCTTGGGATTAGCCTCGGCATCATCGAGCCACGAGCCATAGTAGGGTCTTATACTTGGTTTTCAAGGAGCGCAAGTGTACGCCTCCATACATTTGAGTTCGGGCCAGGAATATTATCCTGTTCTTCTTTTCATGTAGGCCCAGTAGTATGGGTACTAGATACCCCTGCTGTAAACTACCTAGTATTGTAAATTGTAGGTGGTGTCTAGAGAGGCCGGAGATTGTAAAGTTTTATGTAAAGTTGCCTTGAGTAGGCTGTAAGGAATTGGGACCCTATCTCCTTTATTAAATTTGGAGAGCATGTAAGCTCTTTTCTGATATCTGTGTGTGGTGCCTTTGGAAGGCCTTAAATTGTAACGGTTGGAGCTGTTACTTTTCTAACTCTCTTACTAATTTTACAAATATTATAAATCTGCATTTAACTTGAAAAATCTGAAATATCTGCATTTAAAATGGAAAATCTGAAAATTAACATTCATTAAATATAATGCACACTCGTCGGACCTTGTACTCACACTTACTTGTTACCTGCTTACTTACACATACGTTATTTGAAGGGCGCCAGCTGCCACTCAGTGCAGCAATAATAGAATGAGACTCTTGACTATCTCTAGGGTGTGGGGTAATAAGCTTACTTTTGACAACATACCATATAAGTTCTGGGAAAAGGAGATTGGCGTTCGGTTTCCCCATTAATTTTGATGTTAAGGTATTTTACTTTCATTGAAATAAAACTATGAATTCGTTTGATAGAACAATATATATTCTTTAAATAATATATCAAAAAATAGTGAGTCTTGTAGCGATAAAACAGATGAGAATATGAAATAATGACATTGCAACTGAAAGAAACTAGGCATGAATTTGAATTCTTCTTGACCAGACATTTAATAATTTATACGAAATATTTCCCTCACTGATTCACTTGACTGTACCTTCAACACTTTTAGTGTAATTACGACGTATTCCTTTGATCTGGTGTTTACTGTAGATGTGTCACGCCTAACTCGGTGATACATCCTTGTGACTCCTTCTTCTCCATATCATCTGACTTCTTTGTAAGTCAATATGGTATTACCTCTTGGCAGGTCCAGGGTTGCCCTCTCTGACTTCATGGTAAGCCCTTGCGTCCGTGTCTTCAACTAAGTGACCAACTAACTTTTGGCCTCACTCTCTCAATGACCAATAATTAATGGTTCACTGAGTCTTCTCCATCTCTCGTTCACACTTGTTGACTGACCGACTGAGGCCTCTTGATCTAGTAGACTTCTTCACTGTACTGCATCCGTATAACTAATGACTGACGCTACAATATGCATCCACCTTATATAGACGTTGGTTGACACAGCTACGTAATCTCCAGAAATAACAATGACATACTCCCACCTACGCGACAGATATTACATACAGTGGTGAAATAGCCCGGGGCGGCCGACTCTCTGAGCGCATATCTAAATAAATACGATGACGTAGCCATGGAGTGGCGATGACTTGGCAGAATCGCCAACAATATTGCACAATGCACCAACGTCACATCCAATCTCTGATATATACAACAATTCTCACTGTACAGGTATTGAGTGTTATTCTACACATACGTATATATGCATACATCTAAGTACAATCTTGCAAGCAACAGGCATTGCAAAATTGAATTAAATAAGACTGATAATTACAATAATAGTAACAATATCACAGATAACATAATAATAATACTGACATAATAATAATAATGATAATAATAATGATAATAATAATAATAATAATAATAATAATAATAATAATAAAATACAGATAAAATCATACAATAATAAAAATACAGATATCATCTTGTAACGGGATTTGAACCGTTACAGAGCAAAGTGCTCTGGATGATTTCTCTTCCTTTCTATCTAAATACCATATTAGAGACTTTGTAAACTTGAAACTTTAGAGCTCGAAGCTCAAACCTTTAAAGTACCGATTTGTGGTTTTCTAGTCTTATAATCAAAATTATAATTGCACCGGTAACTTTGTTATTTCACTAACTGAAAAGTGTTGTTAAGTTGAGATTCTGAAAAGAAATATAACCTTTAATTCAAAGTTTTAAAAGAATCTTTGATATTGTAAATAGACCCATTCAAGCCCACACCTTCTTTCACCTCTCTGTGATCCACGAAAACCGGTAACAATTATAATTAGTCCACATCAGTACAGGTTTAGGCGCTTGCTGTCTCTGTTGAGAATTGGGACATCGAATCAGGGTAAGGTACCTAAATGAAACCGAACTATGACATCTCGTTCTACGGCAACTCTTCGTCATCAACCCTGTAAATGCCAAATACCGCGCTTGCGACGCATTGTGTTGTTGCTAGAATGTTAAAGTCACAAACTTGATATATTCAGTAGGTATTAACCGAATAAGTTACAGTGTCATTAATCAATCGGAAATTAATTGATATTGAATATAACATAAAAGCTGGTTGTTAAGGATGGTTAACCTGCCAGGTCAGCCTTTCTCTGTCCGGCGTGGAGTGACATTGCGTAGTAGGCCGTGGTTTCCCTATTTTGACACCAGGCACATGCCGTCCCTGTATATTTTGGGACCACACATGATGGCCTTAGGTTCTGGAGGCGAGCTGGAAGTCAGCTGTCAATCACAACCTGCACTCTGCTGAGTTAACCAGTTCTAAGCGATCCTTGTTTCTTGTGGAGAGTTTGTTAAACCACTTTCTTCCATCGAGAATGTTTCAACAAGTTACAGCATTTCTGGAGGCCCATAAACACTGGCTTCCAGGAAAAGAAAACTAAAAGGGATAAAACTATTGACAGATTTATTCAGAGCAGTATTCAGCGCTCGTGGGATCTGTGCCTGGTGCTCTTCATGTGTGTGTTCGGAATACATTGAGTGGTGTTCAAAATTTTTGGAATCACCTCGACTGCTCATTTTTTGTATATAATAGAATGTTAAAATGCGTGACTTTACCTATATTGAAAAATGTGAAATTCTGAAGAAAGAAATTGGCGATTTAAAATAAAAATCATGAGCAGTATCTAAAAGAACTTTTGACTTACCAATTTAATTTGTAACCAAGAGTGAATAATATGGTTAAAGAATAATACGCTTTCGGTTTTTGAAGTCTTTTTTGATTTTAAAAAAAGTGTTTGTTATACATTGGAAAATTGAGCGTAGTATACTTGGTTAGAGTCCGTCAGTAGGTATGAGACATAAAATGACAATAATAATACGCCGGATTGAGTGGCGCTGGCCTTCCGACACCAACTTGGCAGGTTCGACCCTGGCTCAGTCCGGTGGTATTTGAAGGTGCTCAAATATATCAGCCTGGTGTCGGTAGATTTACTGGCACGTAAAAGAACTCCTTCGGGACTAAATTCCGGCACATTGGCGTCTCAGAAAACCATAAAAGTAGCTAGTGGGACGTAAAGCTAGTAAATTATTATTATTATTATTATTATTATTATTAATAATAATAATAATAATAATAATAATAATAATTTTTCTAATAACAATAGCAACAACAGTCGTCCAAGTTGTGAGTTACGTAAGCAAGTCATAGTCATAAAAATTGACAGAGGGGCAATAAATCGAGCGACTTGGCAGTGCGGTTAGGGGCGCGCACCTGTGAGCTTGCAGTCGCGATATAGTGGGTTCGAACCCCACTGTTTGCAGCCCTGAATATGGTTTTCCTTCGTTTCCCATTTTCACACCAGGCACATGCTAGGACTATATCTTAATTACGGCCACGGTCGTTTCCCTCCCACTCCTAGCCCTGTCGTGTCCGAATCGTCGTTGTAAGACCAATCTGTGCCGGTGCGACGTTAAGTCAATTGAAAAGAAAAAGGCTATAAATGTATCAAAGGTCGAAGAATTCACGTATCAGAATCTATGACTATACTCTCTTGTTGCACGATTTATCTGTATTGGTTCCGATGGAGTAGCAACTTCATTCGGTAGGTCTAAGACTAAAATTCTGGCTGCAAAATGTACGCAGAGGTTCTGGGTTGCGTTATTATTTCTTACGCACTATTATTGGCTCAATATTTTTATGAATGGTATGTACTGTACATGAGGAGTGAGGTAGTTAGCCATTGCCTTCCCCTCTGGGCCCGAAAGTGGTATTGTAGCACGACTGAACCTACAAGCAATAGGTTTGTACAGATAAATGAAAACGTGACAGTATTCCTAACATGTTGTTTTTGAGGCCCCGTTTGCATTCATACCCAAGGGCCCATATAATACTGAATTCAGTGAACAAAACACAGAATTTTGTGATGTTACTATGTTTGTTTGTCAAAAAATATAACTTCCGATTAAGAGAGCTAATTAACATTCAAGGAATATAGTAGTCAAAAATTACGATTGTTTCGCCCCATTGCGGCATGGGCTCATCAGTTGGATACCGCACCTTCCCAAGACACTGGCCGGCTAACACGCCGATAGCGACACCACTGCTACTGATGCTAAAATGTTTACATTCTCCCCCTGGAGGGGGAGGCGGGCCTCTTAGACGGTGACGCCATCTCTCAGGCCGGGAGATTTGTTACGGTGAAGAAGATGCTTGGAGAATATGAGGGGTTTGGCAGCATGGCCTGTACTAAGAACTGTCCCGGCATTCGTCTTAGTACAGGAATATAAAAAACCACGGAAAACTTTCTCAGGACAGCCGACGGTTGGGGCCAGCCGTGCCACGGTAGAGTCGTGGCCACCCGCCCTCAGCTCGGTTGGCCGTTCAGAGTACAGAGCCCTTGGACCACGGACCAGCCGTGGCCACTTACGGTCCGAGACCCACTCTGCATCCACCGACCAACAACGCTGAGAGCACATTGCAGTCCTGACGTACTAGGGGACAATGTCTTATTATTATTATCCTTCCTCTTTTCCTACTGCTTTTTCCACACCTGTGGGGTAGTGGGTACGATCTGCATCGCACTGTTTGACGGCCGGATGCCCTTTCTGACGCCAACCCCATATGGAGAGGTGTAATCACTACTGCGTGTTTCTGTGGTGTTTCTGGGCTAGCATGACGAAAAATAAGGCTTCCGATTGAGATAGTTAAATAAAATTCTGGAAAAGTAATCGTTAAATATTACCAGTATAGAGGAATTACAAAACTTTGTGACACTTGGCCAACAATTACAACATTCTGGATCCGAAGAAAATTCGTTTGGTACAGTTGTTGCATCAACGGGATGGATGGTGTTGTTTTCCAAAGACCAAGCGTCTACATTAGTTCCGTTTCTGTATTTCGTTTTATTCTGTGCGAGAGCGGGAAAGGTTCACTCACACAGGTATGTTGTTACGAAAGGCAGTGTGAAGTTATGATACAAGGTATTCACAAAATACGGTCTCCCAGAGGTCCACGGGCAAACAGTTTGGGAATGACTGCTCTAGTTATAGTGAATCCAATGGTAACGTTTTTCTCAACGCGAATATCCATACTACCAAATAAATGGATCGAAGACCGTAGCATTGTCTGTTACGTCAACAGCCCATATCTTTATTTTTAGAAATATTATACCTCATATTTTTTATTTCTCTTGCGATTACTGTTAACAGGCAATGCTTGGCAGATTGAATTCTCTCTTTAAACACCATCACCTTCACCTCCTTGGCTGATCACATCGGATGGTTCTGGATTCAACTTGCGGCCATGCTGGGGAATTTAGCCGCGTATGTTGAATTGCTTTATATCGGGGCTAGGTGTCTATGTTTGTCATAATCCACGTCTCAATTTGCTTGAAATAATCACACTAAAATCACCACAGAAGCACATTATTCCACTTAAGGTTGGCGTACGAATGGGTATCAGGCTCTAAAACTGGGGACATTCCCGGCAGGGTTGGGGATTTTAATCGTTTCTGATTAATTCTTCTGGCTCGGGGTCTGGATGCATGTGTCCGTCCCAACCCTCTCCTCATATTCAGACAACATACCACACTACCAACCATCCCAGAAACACGCAAAAGTGGTTACATCCCTCCATATAGGATTGGCGTCAGGAAGGGCATCCTGCCGTAAAGCAGGGCGAAATCCACATGTGCGCCGCAGTCGGAAAAATCGGCAGCTAAATAAGCAGAAGAAGAAGTAGAAGAAGAAGAAGAAGAAATAATAAAATTATATTGTAGAGTGTTGCTGGAATAAAAGATGACAGGGAAAACCGGAGTACCCAGAGAAAAACCGACCGCTTCCACTTTGTCCAGGACAAATCTCACATGGAGTGACCAGGATTTGAACCACGGAGTCCTGCAGTGAGGGGCCGGAACACTGCCGCCAGAGCCACGAATGCGCTCAGGAGGAAGAATAATAGATTAATTTCTAGTAAGGTACTTTTCACACCAGGCAAATGCTGGGTCTGTACCTTAATTAAGGCCAAGGTCGCTTCCTTCCCATTCCTGGGCCTTTCCTATCCCATAGTCGCCATAAGATATATCTGAGCCCGTGCGACGTAAAACAAATAGCAAAAAAAAATATAAGGTACTTGGATTCTGTTCTTTCATTGACAACAAGGAATAGGTCTGTGTAATTAAATAATGTATACATTTGTAAACAAAAATGTACAACGTTGGGTATTGGTGTGAATAAATAAAAATATCCACAGCCCGTTTGCATTCATTCGGCCGAGTCAGGAAAGGAATGAATGAAGCCCCCATTCTGCGGTGAGTACAGGAATTGTGCCGACTGCCGAAGTCTGTCGTACTGCTCTGGGGTCAATGATTAACGAATGACAAAATGAAATGAAATGGTATTGGAGAATGTTGCTGGAATGATAGATGACAGGGAATATCGGGGAGAAACCTGCCCCTCCTCCGCTTTGTCCAACTCAAATCCCACAAGAAGTGACCGGGATTTGAATCACGGAACCCAGCGGTGAGACGCCGGCGCGCTGCCGTCTGAGCCACGGAGGCCCTTGGTGAGTTTAACAATTCTTAAATTAAGCAGTCCAGAAACATCGTCGTAATGTGTTTTAATAAAATGTTTAAATTCTCGCACAAACTTCACTAGTGTTGTCAACAATTCGGCCAACCTAACCAATCACAGTAAGGAGGGCTGAGCCACTACAATCTAAGCTATAAATCATTTTATTCACGGTGAGTGAAATGGTAGTTTACGGGAAGGCCTCAAATTTAATTATCCAGTATTTATATTATTAGTGGTTTATCGATAAATACTACATAACTAGAGTTATATAGAATTAAATTTCCGATCATTTATGTATTGTACATTTTTACCGTACCGGCTATGAAAACACAGATATTCATGAATTTGTATTTTTGTTACTAAGTCCATATCAACGCCGAGCCACGAGAAAATGGGTAAACCGAATTTAATGAAAATCGCTATATAGAGTCTGGGAACAAGTAACTACAGTTTAAGCTACAAACAATCTTATTAACCCTGGATAAAATGGTAGCTTAGGGGAAGGCGTCTAAAATTTAATTTTTAAATACCTATGTTGTTGGTCCTATCGAAAATTACTACGTAACAAAAGTTAGAGAATACAGTTTCCGATCATTTATGTTTTATTTGGTTTTACCGTCCCCGCAACGATAAAAGTGGTATTTCAGAGTCGTAAGAAAATTAAATGTGAAGGCCTACAATATCAAAAGCGCATAATATTGATCAACAATAACATTACAGTGACCATCGTTTGTTGTGATGTTCTTTGTCTCTTATGCTGCCACTCAACTCCGATAGATGCGATTACTGCTGCATACCGAGTATAACAGCCTGTCTGAATATTCGCGGGAAATACCAGGGGTGTTAGAAAACTTTCTTCTTTAGCATGCCATTTCTCTGGTTTTGTGATACTGGTGGTATGTAACACACTGGTTCATCATAGTATTCCATCAATTCGATACCTACGCTGACACGCTCTTTTGAATGAGCAGTATGCACACTTACGGCAGAGGCTCTCTTAGTAGTATGAACTGGTCTAGAATTACAATTTAGGCCTATTCCAAATTATAGCACCACAAATCACTAAATAACTCAAAATTCAACCCTGAAAACAGCCGTTTCTTAAGAAAAGCTTCTTCCTCTCCCACACCATGGCAAAACAGCCCCGAAGGGCCTTGGCCTACCAAGCGACCGCTGCTCAGCCCGAAGGCCGGCAGATTACGAGGTGTCGTGTGGTCAGCACGACGGATCCTCTCGGCCGTTATTCTGGGCGTTCTAGACCGGTGCCGCCATCTCACCGTTAGATAGCTCCTCAGTTGTAATCACGCAGGCTGAGTGGACCTCGAACCAGCCCTCAGATGAGGTAAAAATCCCTTACCTGGCCGGGAATCGAACCCGCGGCCTCCGGGTAAGAGGCAGGCATGCTAGCGCTACACCACTTCACTTTTATTCCTCTTCACTTTTATTAAATCTACATATATTTGATATCAAATTAGCGGCGAAGATGGGGTTTCTCCTCTGGCTTGTAGGAAAAATTTGCCTCAAGTCGGATAGCTTTTTCCCGGCCAGTGTAGTGAATTGAGATTTTCTGACTCATCGGGTACTCCTAGGAAACAGATAAGTAATCGGGCACAGGTTTTGCCCTGGGACTCTCCACTATTCGAACTCCCCCGCTGATAAAAAACGAAGAATGTTCACGGATCACGGATGTCTGCTGCCTGGTCATTCCAGCTCTGGAACTTTGGACTGTTAGATCGGCAGCGTAGTACTGTTCGTTGAGAGTGAGAAAATGTGTGGTTTTTGACTTAATCGAGTATTGCACATGAAAGCATTGCTTTTAATCGCGCCATTCCTACTGACGTCATTTGAATGACCCATGTTAATTTCAGTTGGAAAAACCACTGAAGAGATTCTTTCTGAGAATATAAGAGAAGCGGGTGGAGAGTGAGCGTCTGCCATTATAATGAAAACTGACTGATAGGAGTCAAGCGGGCTTACCATTACAATGAAAATACCCTAACCAAGTCTTCATACGAGAAAAGACGTTTGGTGACTTCCGTCACGTTTGTAGGGTAACGTTAAGAGCTATGCAATTTAATGCAATCTTGCTCACAACGTGTACACTACCTAACCTAGAATGCTGTATACAATTTAGAATTCCATAGCGAAGCACGAGTACATCCGCTGGTTTAATAAATATCAGAACATTTTGATTGGTAGATAAAGAAATGTGCAAATTTTCTCATTGGCCAACATCTGGAGTTGGCGGGAAGAGATAGAAGTGTTGACAACTTTTGAACACCAAAAACAAACAAAAAAGAATTCAGTTTAAGGACCCTTCACATACAAAATTACTTTGAAAATGGATAGTTCGTCTTCACCCCAGAGGACGCGACATAAATTGATAGTAGCGACATCTGTTGAGAAATATTCACACTATTTCCAAAATGAGGTTACGATTTCCTGATCTAGATGGCCTTCTACAAGGCGCTTAATTCAAACGCGCGGGGCGGGTTTAACTCCGGTACAGTTAATATTGTCCGTAAGTGGAGCGATTTTAATGGGATATTTTTAAAACGAAATATCAGGTCCGACGATTCAAATTCTTTCTATTTTAACCACAAGCTTACCACTAATGCATACAGTAGCTGTACGCGTGCATACTTGCTTACTTAACAAGAGGAAAGTAATCAAAAACCTCACCAGTTACACAAACGTTGAACGAACAACAGACACGGTACGTCTGTATCCTGTGCATGTTCGGGTCCAGTATTAGCTATTTTGTAGGTGTTACAAACACGTGAGAATCATTTTGCCGCAGAAAACATTTTACTTTAATTCCCTGTGCTAGCATCACGAGAGGTACGTACACACGCAAGCGAGTAAAAGCTTTCGCATTTTTTTTAATCCTCTTCCCTTATGGAGAAGCAGCCAATAAAAATAAAAAGTCTCCAAGCTCTCTAGTATAGACAGAGGTGTAGTAGCATTGTCTGCGAGACCACCAACAGAGCCCTCTGTGGACCTCCGCCGACGAGTGGGAAAAATCCATAAACCCTTACGAGTTGCCTCCAGCACTTACCATACCTTTCAATTCCAAAGAAATGTGGGATATAGTCCAGACATTATCGTCGAACTTGCTCTTTCTTTGAGATATCTCCTTTACTTCTTTTGCTCATGCGATAATTTTCTCCGTTCCTAGTGTGAGGGAGAGTGGCTCAGGCAGCAGCACGCCGGCCTTTCATCGCTGGGTTCCGTGGTTGAAATCGCTGTCACTCCAAGTGATATTTGTGCTGGACAAAGCGGAGGCGGGACAGGTTTTTCTCCGGGTACTCCGCTTTTCCCTGTCACATTTCATTCTAGCAACATTCTCCAATATCATTTCATGTCATTCATTGATCATTGCCCCAGAGGAGTGCAACAGGCTTCGGCAGCAGGCACGATTCCTATCCTCGCCGCTGTATCGGGGCTTCATTCATTCCATTCCTGTCCCTCTTGAATTACTGGAAACAGGCTATGGATTTGCAATCAAAGTGTGAGGGTGGGAAGTCTACCAGGAAGACGTACATAATTACAGGGTGGAGGGGAAATGCTGTCCTCTACATGGTGGAGCAATGAAGTACGGCCAAACTTTCTGGACATTCCTCACACACAGAAGAAGGGAACATGTTATATGGACATGAGTCCGTAAACACTTTATTTCCATACTAGTACATAAGCCGTCTTTTTGCTTTTTTCCTCGGACTCAGCGAGGGATCCCACCTTTACCGCCTCAAGGGCAGTGTCCTGGAGCGTGGGACTTTGGACCATGTGATACAATTGGGAAGGAGGACCAGTACCTTGCCCAAGCTGCCTCACTTGCTATGCTGAACAGAGGCCTTGTGGGGGATTTTGAAGGTTCAGACAAGGATGAGGGTAGGAAGTGACTGTGGCCTTAAGTTAGATACTATTGCGGCATTTGCCTGGAGGAGAAGTGGAAAACCACGGGAAACCACTTCAAGGACGGCTGAGGAGGGAATCGAACTCCCCTCTACTCAGTTCATCTCCCGAGACTTAGTGGACCCCATTCCAGCCCTCGTACCACTTCTCATATTTCGTGGCAGAGCCGGGAATCGAACCCGGGCCTCCGGGGATGGCACGTAATCACACTAACAACTACACCACAGAGGTGGACCATAAATATATCTTATGCATAAAAGTTACACTTTCCATGTTGTATAGCATTGGAATGGAATCGAAATAGGGTTTGCAGTATTTCCCTACAAACTATATTGAGTGGAGTTGTAGCTCGGAGTTGTGCTTTGACGTCTATAGATCTACGTACTCTTGAGAAAGCTACATACAGCCGTACAAAACGAATCACCATCAACAGCGTCACATGCCCTCTCTCCATATGAGCACTTCGGTGAGGTTTGGAATTTAATCCGGGCTTTTGGCACGCGTTCCAGGGATTAGAAATTGTATAACTCCTCCTCTCGTATCCTGCGGCCAACAGTCTGACGCTAAATGTATTTTCAATGAACGGGACTCGAACCGGCTAGCCACAGTGTCATACCATTTAGACTTTAGGCGTTAACGACTGGGCGGGCTGCTATGTCTCGTGTTTATGGGCAGAGGTAAACCCAAAATGAAAAAAAAAAAAAAATTATTAACTGAAAGAAAGCATTTTTCACTGAACAGGCATAATGGTCATTCTGTCATTCTGTTCTTTTAACGCATAACTGGTACCCGTTTCAGTCTCTCAAATATACCTATGGTACGCAACAGAAGCCAGAATGTACGCAGTTCGACATCATGCCGGGAGATATAGCTGTGTACCTACGTCATCAAGGCGAATATCCGACAACGACTTCGCTGATAGAAACGTAGTGGTCATGAGAGTTTAATGGATTTATTTATTTATTTATTTATTTATTTATTTATTTATTTATTTATTTATTTATTTATTTATTTTTGTGAAGAAGACATAACAATCTATAATTGATACTACTTTCAGCTGGTGAAAAACCTTCTCGTGTTCTCAGTATCGCTGTGAATGAATTTGGGATTTTATATACTGTAGATAGATAGATAGATAGATTAGACCACCTCTGTGGTGTAGTGGTTAGTGTGATTAGCTGCCACCCCCGAAAGCCCGGGTTTGATTCCCGGCTCTGCCACGATATTTTAAAAGTGTTACGAGGGCTGGAACGGGGTTCACTGAGCCTCGGGAGGTCAACTGAGTAGAGGTGGGTTCGATTCCCACCTCAGCCATCCTCGAAGTGGTTTCCCACATCTCCTCCAAGCAGATGCCGGGATGGTACCTAACATAAGGCCAAGACCGCTTCATTCCCTTGTTTTTCTCTATCCCTTCCCTTCTTCTCATCCCCGACCAAGGCATAGGAGGTGAGGCCGTCTGGGAGAGGTAATGATCATTCTCCCCAGGTTTATCCTCGACCTATTGTCTCACGCTCCAGGACACTGCCCTTGAGGTGGTAGAGGTGGGATCCCTCGCTGAGTCCGAGGGAAAAGCCAACCCTGGAGGGTAAACAGATTAAGAAGAAGATAGATTAGAACTAATATTCTACAACTTTTCGTAGTATATTGAGCATAGGAAACATACAGCAACAGAACATGAATGAATGAATACACTTCTCTCCCAGTCACGGATAACCACCAACTGGGGAGAGCGCATTCGTTTATTGTAATCTAAAACATTGCATGTAGTTACATTTGAACGTTCTACAAACAAACAAACAAATAAACAACAACAAGAATCCTTATTAGGTATTTCATGGATTTAAACTAAGTTTTAGAGTCCAAGATACCTCTTCCTTAACTACATGTAATTTTCTCCGATTTCCTTACATTTCTTTTCCCAAATACCTCTGATAATATTCAATGATTTTGCTTGTTTTTCATGTTTCTTCCATTCTCTGATTAATAGCTTAGCAAGTGTGTAAATTTCCCGTTCATTTAGAATTCTATCCAACTCTTTCCCATCTATATATTTCTCTTTAATATTTATCGATTCTTTACAGTCCTTAATAAGATGTGCCACTTCCATTTGTGAATTGCATAAAATACATTTGTTTTCGTCATTTTTTCTCTTAAAACTATATTTTTGTAAACTCCCATCAACCACCGAATTATTCCTCTCATTTCCCTTTTTGTTAACATTTGTGTCCTTATAGTCATATTTTCAATTATTTTACAAATTTCTATTATTGTTCCCTTGCTGTTACATCCTGTCTTTATTATTTGTCTTTCTATATCTTTCAGTCTTTGGACGACCTTCTTATACAATCTCCTGTCATCCCTTGATGAATTGCTTTCCCAGTAAGATCCCATTCCTATGTATTCTAGAAGCTTCTTCACCCCATCCACCCAGTAGCCTTCGTTTAGATGTTTCATTTGGTGCTTAACTTATAAGCTATGCCTAAAATTTCGCCAAACGTACAAGCACACCACATGAAACTCTTTGTTATATGAAATTTTCAAAATGCCCTCCATTGACACGCACGCACACACACACACACACACACACACACACACACACACACACACACACACACACACACACACACATACTCTAGAGATACCTAGATCAGCGCCTTCGCGATACAGTGCTACGGCGGGTTGATGTATTTGTATACTAGTACGTTCGGTTCCTGTGATTTTCCTATGATTAATGAATAGACAGCGGGAGTTTAAGCTCTATAATAATTTCGTGAGGTTATTTCTAGCTGAGTGCAGCTCTTGTAAGACAGACCCTCCGATGAGGGTGGGCGGCATCTGCCATGTGTAGGTAACTGCGTGTTAATGTGGTGGAGGATAGTGTTATGTTGGTGTGTGAGTTGCAGGGATGTTGGGGATAGCACAAACACCCGGGTCATTGGAATTAACCAATGAAGGTTAAAATCCCCGACCCGACCGGGAAACGAACACGGGACCTTCTGAACAGAAGGCCGGTACGCTGACCAGTCGGACGTTTAAGCTCTAAAAGGTAATGTTTTAGGCGCCTAAAATAGGCTCCTTAACTGCTATATTTAGGCACTAAAATGAATAATAGGCAGATATATATATATATGTGGGCAGATACCTAGAAAACATTAAAACTCTGTCGAGTAATCGGAGAATTCAAGGAACCACTGTCGAATTAATGATACTTTAGATGATTTTATTTTCGGCATTACGTTTTCTTCAAGTGAAAACGTCGAGCTCTAAAGACCAATAGTACACACGTACCAGATGTGCAGCTGTTGTTCTAGTGAAAGATAAAATTCCAAGATTTGAGAAGGTTATGTTTGTAAAGGTAAAGAGATTGCGACGTTCGCATTGTGTCAATAATTGCTGGGCTTTCCAAATCTGGAAAGGAGAAAGGTTTTGCTAACTCTCCTTGCAGTTTTTTATACAGGCTCGTAAGAAGCATAGTTGACCTGTAAGGTACATGCTCTTCAAAAATAACGGCACAGTAGACCATTATTGTGAACAGTGTAAAAAATCAAAATTAAAACGGAACTTCAAATCTAACAAAGGAAAAACTAGTCAAACTGGAAAATTGGCGCTAAATAGACTTAGAATGGAAAATTGGCGCTAACGTCAAAATAGGCATGTTTAGGCATTATAAAAATTCTTTATACAGACCTAAACATTCACGAAATATGTACATTTAAAAGGTGACGCATCTATATGTTAAGGAAAAAGATAGGCATTTGCCTAAAATCCGCTGTCTATTAATGATCTATGTAGAGTTTTGGAAAATTAGTTCTCACAGGGAAATAAAGAGTTTACGGAGCCATGTTCGTACAACATATTTTCTTCTTCTACGTGTCAGAAATATGTACTGTAACCGTCCAGGCTTCTCCAGCCAGACTAATTTAACATACTATCATTTTACGCGATATCAATCGATATCAAGTTTATCCGCCATCGGCATTTATTCGTAATAACGTATTTGTTCTACGTCAATCATTTGTAAACAAGGAATCATATTATATAGTTATAACATCATTTATTATTTAAATTATTATATTAGGTAGGATAGGAATTCATTATGTACTGTAAATATGGTCAATATGTTGAGACATAGTTGTTGTCATTTCATCTCATACTTGTGTATACGGAAAAGGTTATTCTTATAGTGGGGCAAAATTATATGACTCATTGGGTTAAACTCATGAGCCAAGGCAGTAAACAGCGACCCGAGCGCAAGGCTTGCATACCAGCAGACTACATCATCGCCACGCCTACTGGTCTTGTCGAGAAGAAAGAAGAGGGAGATGATAATGCGGTCTACGAATCAGATGCGTCGTTTTATAGAGATCTGAGATTGAGCTGCTATCAAGAGTGGGGAGAGCCCGGTGATATTATCTAACACAGAGTCACGGATACTCACTCACATCGCTACTTCCGCTGAGAACCCAACTACTATAAGAACTTCTACTGTGAACATCTACTTTGAACTACGTCATTGATTTTGAGACAGTGTGTGGTCTTTCCGAGAGTTATTTTTGTACAGTGTGTTGTCGCTTTGATACAGTACTTAGCTGCGGTTATGTTATCGGATCTCTGTGAGACGAAACAAGCTTACGGCTTGTGTTATATTCAGTAAATCTTCTGGACGAAGAACTATGTTTAGTTCAAGTCCATGGAATTTGGTACAAGTTTGTACCGTATAAATAGTATAGCTCAATTGGATTGAGATTTCTACTAACATGAAAAAATTCATATCTCTGAATTTTCTCCTCATACGATCAACGCTGATCAGTTTTTACAAGTATAGGGCCAATGTCTAATTTAAAGCCTAGGCAATTAGGGAGTGCTAGTCCAGATAGCCCGTACCACATCAGAGAAGGAAGGATGTCCATGGAGTCAATTCTACATCGAGAAGAAGAGAACGAGTAACCACGGAAACCAGATGACTTCAACGGAAACTGCAATTGGTGAGCTCCAATTAGATAAAGCAAGCAATAGTAATTTGAGTAACGTAAATTCTAAATCCCTCCACGCTTTAAGGAACTTTTCCGATTCATCTCATATTTTTGTATAATAAATTCATTTGTATTTAATATTGCGTTAATTTTCTTTGTCAAACGATAATTAATGGTTAATTATTTAAAAACCTACCCCTGTGATTTAAGTATAAGTCTCTATGCTAGTAAATACAAATTTTGCTTAACGCTGGCGCCCATACATCACATACAGAAATGAGAAACCATGGAAAGTTAATTTTTTCTATTTGCGTGGCAATTTGCGGGCAAGCCACATATAGTTTATTTGATATTCATGTGTCCCACAGTAATAACTTTCATCTCCCCAAGTGTCTTGATGAGGAGAGCGAACAGTTACAGTACTAAAAGTATGCTCTTACGTTATTCTTTACACCTTGCATAAAGGGCGTCAGAACAGATGAACCAACCGTACCAGAATACGACTTATTGCTTTAGCACTAAAAAAATAGAGAAAATACTGTAACTACTCCTACCACTACTCTTAATATTACTCTCCTTCACACAATATACTATAAATTGGTTTAGCGCCAGTTGCTGTAATAAGCAACAAAATTCGGAGAACGTGCCTCTTATCTCAATTATCTCAAGGCGTGAGGTAATAAACTCACACATCTGGCAATATACAGGAATATGGATCAGGACAATTGTAGGTTGCGGTTGCATTTCCCAATTGCGGATTTTACATGGAAATAGAATCACTTATTATTATTAAAACAAAACTGAATTTATGACTATACCTTACGTCACAATGAACTAGGATTGCCGTAATTTAATTTAACACTAAAATATACCCTGTGATATTTGTTGTTACATATTCAGAAAAATTATTCTAAATAAAGAAAGCTATTGGCATTAACTTGAAGTGAAATATGATATCACCGCTGATCACATTCTTCTTCATGTTATTAATGCATAGCATGTCTGATGCTGTAATTATCTGATGTATGCACACACCACTCTTGAATTCGAAAGTCCTGGCAAAACCGTGGGTAGAAGAGGGAAACCGTCTGCTGTTATCTTATCGTCTTAAGTAACTTGGAGTTGACCTACATTCCCTGTCCGAGTGTAGTGACCTTCAGTGCGGTTGCGTCCACTCAATATTTATTGTTAGAAGTTGGAAAACCTTACTGAATGAAACTGTAATATCTAGGCATACTATCTAGTTTCACACGTCCTGATAGTTAATATAGAGACTTTTGAAATAAATACAACAGTTCTATGTGATTTTAGATGTATCTACGTTAGATTCAGTTCTCGAACAAAGTTCGCGAATTCCAGAGTAGAATTCAATAAAGAATTCGAAGTATCATTGACGACTGTTAACTGCATATATCGGTTAAATTCGATATTTATTTCCTATACCTCTGCAGACCACTGCACTAAATCTCTGTTGAACCTACTGAAATAAACCTACATTGCAAAGTTGCACCTCACAAGTAAATGCTGCTGCTTCACTGTCAGCCCAGTACCAGTCTCTACTCCGAGACTCTTAAACCTCTTCGATGATTCTTAGACCTCTTCAAACACCTCTTAGAACACTTAGACCACTTAGACCCCTTCTTATCTTTGGCCACCACTCTTAGACGATACATCGACTTTAATGAACTGGTGATAACCACTCATCTCCCTACTACCTGGTCATCACTTCCACATCGACACACGGTAGCTGGCGAATACGGACACGCTATCAAACTCACGTGGCCAGGCACTATACAAAGGTAGTCATGTGTCTTAAAGCTTGACCACGCGTACTAACGATGACTATATAGCATGTGTCAGCGGAAAATTTACTTTCCAAATACAGCCTCGGTTAAACATAGTCTCGGTTGCAAAATATTATGCCAGCTCACCTACCCACAGTTACAAGTCACAGCATGATCATTTCAAATCAACAAATCTCACTTTTATGTACAGAGTAATTACAAATAAATTTCCCATATCCTATAATTAAATGACAATATGCGTGATACCTAATTATATTACAGTCTAAATGATTAAAATCAGAATATAAAATCTAATGAATGGGGTCAATTAATGATAATGATAATAATAATAATAATAATAATAATAATAATAATAATGATGATGATGAATGAAATCTGTAACCTTGTTGTACGGTTACAATACCAATGAAATAAGCCTATTTCTTTGTAAGTTCATAGGTTAACACATAAACCTCCACGGTGTGCATTTAGCATTTTTGAGTTACTGGTGTAGGTACACATTTATATAAAAAAAGAGATTTATGTTCACCGCACCGAAGTGATTATCAGTAGTCAGGCTGAGTGGCTCAGACGGTTGAGGCGCCGGCCATCTGACTCCAACTTCGCAGGTTCGATCCTGGCTCAGTCTCATGGAATTTGGAAGTGCTCAAATACGCCAACCTCACGTCAGTAGATTTACTGACACGTAAAAGATCTCCTGCTGGACTAAATTCTGGCTCCTTGAAGTTTCCAAAAACTGTCAAAGTGTCTAGTGGGAATAAAAAGCCAACAAGAACAATAACAATCGATTACCTATACCGTACCCTGTTCTTGATTTAGAAATAAAATAACAGATATAGGTTAAGTATACTTTGAAGCACCGGTCAAACTGAGATGAGTTCGGAAGCTCCCGGGAGATAGACAGGTAGAATTTATGCCAGGCCGCCTGGCTGAGTAACAGAGACGGTAGAGCGCTGGTCTTCTGAGCCCAACTTGGAGGGTTCGATCCTGGCTCAAACCGGTGGTATTTGGAGTGTTTAAATACACAAGCCTCGCACCGACAGATCTACTTACACGTGAAAGATCCCGTACAAGACGGAATTCCGGCACGTTGGAGTCACCGAAAACCGTAAAAGTACTTAGTGGGACGTAAAACGATTATTATGATTATTATTATTGTTGTTATTATTATTATTATTATTATTATTATTATTATTATTATTATTATTATTATTACTATTATTATTAATGAAGGCCCCACGAACTAAAAATGCCGTGCCTGTCCCTTATATAGAAGTCCCTGCTGCTCCATGGCTTTAAATTCTGGACTAAGTGCGTGTAAGGAGTTCACTGGACCTTGTGAACACAGCTGAGGACCTGTCTGGCGAGCCTGTTCATGAAAGCCAATCAATACAGCTGAGAATGTCGACAGGCTGACCACGTGACACCCAGATATCTGCAGGCTACCTAATTGAGTAGTTTATTTATTTATTTATTTATTTATTTATTTATTTATTTATTTATTTATTTATTTATTTATTTATTTATTTATTTAACGTATGGCTTTTAGTGCCGGGGTGTCTGAGGACAGGGTCGGGTCCTCCTCTGCAGGTCTTTTACTTGTCTTAGTAGGTTAAAAGCCTGTACGCTCTATACGTAATGTGGGTTAGTATTTTAGACAGAGTTAACGGGAACACTTCTCGTTGATGAGTAATCCTATTTTAACACTTTGTCAAAGAAAGTAATCTGAAATAGTACAAAAATAACTGAGTTTCATTAAAGGCCACAGTCATGCATATCTATAATTTGTCCGGATCACTGATATATAATAAACATTGATAATGCTACGCGCTCAGGCGATTGCGAAACATCTGAAAGCCCTATTCGGTATATTATGCATGGAATGACTGAGTCAGACCGGTGACCTACTAGCCGGTCTGAGGGCATGCAACGGCCTCTCCTCTTACTGTGCTTTAGTCTGGTTGCCCTCGGGCCTTATGTGGCGTGAAATGAGAATGTTCCTTCTCTGGGCGCGGGCCGAAGATTCTAGTACTTAATCAGCAGGGATATAAGTTCAGGATCGCTACGAGCAGGAGTGTGCCGGTGTCAGTGTTAGAGTGAGTGTTGGTGTTGTTGTTACGTTGGTTGTCGTCAAAGTTGTTTTTGGAGTGAGTGAGCAGTAGTAATGCTCGCCTTGGTAATCGTCGTTTAGTTTTATTGGAGGGGTACGACAGAGTGGTCAGTGTTGACCGTGTTGTTGTGGTGGCAATGTTGGTTGTTGTTGTGTTCGAGAGGAGTGTTGGTTAGCACAGCTGGTTCGAACCCCACTGTTGGCAACCTTGGAGATAGTTTTTGTGGTTACTTTTTTTATAGCAAACTTATGCTGAAGTTGTACGTTAATTGAGACCGGGATCGTTTCCTTTCCACTCCTCGTTCTTTCCTATCCCATCATCTCTATAAGATCTGTCTGTGTCGTGCACGTCAAGAAAACTGTTAACACTGTTGGCGTTATTATTGAGACATGTTGAGTGGTTCATTGTGTGGAGCAATCACTTCGACTGTGAGTCAGTTGAATTGCCAGTGCTAACTGCCAGTTATCGGAAACATTTGCAGTCGAACCATATAAACAGCAATCGTGCATTGGTTGTAAGAGTCAATAGTCCTATGATAGAATCTATCTGCGTGCAGCTGCTGCGTGAGGTGCCCGGGTGTGCGGAACTAAGTGAGATTTGAGCTATCAATCAAGATTACGGAAGGGATCGCTTTTTCCGAGTGAAGTCAGCTTGATATCTACAGAGTGAGGACAAGAGACTCTTTTAAATATCCACCAACTAGCATTACCCGCCGCAGTTTCGCCTGCGATATTTTTAATTGTAAAAGCTACGGATTGTATTTAATACCGACTTACTCGTTAATTCCAAGAATTATTTATAGTTTAATAATGTCATATAGGCCTACATAAGTAAATTTGATATTCCTAAACTGCACAAATTAACTGTTGAAAACAGTAAATTATAATAAAGATACACATTTAAATAACTCGTATGTATGTTTGGAAACGATATAATTATGTCAGAACCTCATTGTATACGACATTAGTAGTCCTTTGAGCAGGTGCTAAAATCACCAAGCTTGATGGAGAACACACTCAGGAGCAGAGCACATAAAATTGGCTATGGGAAAAACAGTCCTACTTTGAAGCGATTTCTGTCACTTATTAATGGCAGCCTTTGAGACTTATTAGATATCATTGCAAAAGAGACTTTTATAGGAAGCTGCATCCTTTTGAACTCAAAAGGTTAGTTGGATAGGCAATGTTCCTTTTATTCGTTCAAGTGTTTATTCCTTTCATCCACTGCTGTGCCCTGATAACTAGAACGCATGGTCTCGGATGCGCGTTTATAAGTCAGTCAGTCAGTCAGTCAGTCAGAACATCTCTTTTATAGACGTATACTGGCGAACTGGTGTCATGCATTATCAATTATAATTATGTGTGTGTACTAATTGGACCATTCTGAATTAATCGATGAAGCAGCCTGTGCTTTATTGCTAACACTACATACATCGGAAGACGAAGAGTATTCAAATATAAGTATCCGTCAACTAAGCTGATGCTTGGAATACCTAAATATTTGAGAACCTTTTCAGGTGCTAAGGAATTGATTGCCTAAGAACGTAACTCACTAGAACCCCACGTTCTATTTTGAAAACAGAACATTTTATCCTCTTGCTGAATCCGTAACAATTAAGATGCTTTGGTGCTTTCTTGGACAGTTATAAGGACGGAATTCATAATTTATTCACCAACAACTCTCCAACAGGTTGATGCTTTTACATTGTTCTGCTACATCATTCACAACATCAGCAGCTCAAATTCAGTCATCATGTTCACGTATTATACTTCATATATTTCGTTTTGTTATCATACAGCATGTGTACACAATTTGATAAACAAAGTGATCTGTGTTTCCAAACTCGAATAATACTGTTCTGAAACATACATTACTTTATTTATGTAAGTCGACGGAGATTTCTTCATTTAGATAAATATATATTGTTAACCGTAGTCTAATGTCCTATTGGAGGATGGTCTTCATCGCCCTAACTCAATATATTTCTATTAATAATTTATATTTTTATCTTTTTATGCTGATAATTTAAAAATTCTTACCAAGAATTCATATATACAAAGGGCACTAGGAAAGTTTTGCAATGTGAGTGAACGCTTTAGACTTTTTCAAAATAATTTCCACTACACTCAGTACATTTTCCCATACGTCGAAACCAGTCACTGAACCAAATCCACTTTTCTTCGGTTACATTTTCACACTCTTGATCCCATGCTGCCAGAAGCTCCTCGTCGGTTGCAAAACGCCGCACTTTCAGCTTCATCTTCACTTCTCGGAAGAGTGCTAAGTCACAGAGAGCAAGATCAGGACTGTATGGAGGGTGATCAAGCACAGTCAACCCTGATCTGGCAAGAAAATCCATTGTTACATTAGCACGATGTGCTGGAGCATTGTCGTGATGCAAGAGCCAAGTGTTCAGCTGTGACCTTGGACGGAGCTGCTTGAGAGCCTGGATGAACTGAGGCAGACAAGTCTCACTGTACCACTTCGCAGTAATTGTCCTTTTTGTTTCTAGCACAACCCGAGTCAGGATGCCCCGTTTAGCAAAGAATTCTGCAATCATCCTTCTCTTCACTGACCTTGACTTTCGCACAGTCACAGGAGTACCGTCACCTTCAAACAGCCACACCTTGTTCTGGGATTTTGTTGGGGCATCGTAATAATAAAGCCAAGTTTCGCCATCTGTAACGATGCGATTGACGTTACGCGAAGTCCCATATTCAAACCGTTTTAGCATATTTCGGCACCATTTCACTCGATGTGCCCTTTGTTCTTCTGAAAGTGAATGGGGCACAAAGGGAACAAAACTTTCTAACATGGAGATGGTCGTGCAGATTTGAATGAAAAGCTGGTGCAGGGATGTGGAGGGTCTCTTCTACCTGCCGATATGTCAACCGCCTCTCTTGCTGCAACATTTTCTTCACAGCTTCAATGTTTTCCTCAGTCACTGATTGAGACGGTCGCCCAGAACGAGGATCGTCTTCAACCCCAAAATTTCCCCTCTGGAACTCTTTGTACCAGCGGAAAATTGTTGTCCGATGCGGACAGTCTTTCCTCAGCACAGGAGTCATTTCCTCCAAGCACTGGTCAACAGTTAATTCACGAGCAAAATTTTAGCGGATAATTGGGCGATATTCACCTTTAGACCACACTGACATCCTAACTTGCTTTCAATCCCACTGCTTGGTAACAACTGGTGTTAAGGTCGCGCCTTGCTGTCTTCTAGACCGGTTTTTGACCCTCTCTTCATCTCTCACCATAACAGCCATTTTAAAATTTTAATGAGTACCCGATTTCCTTGGTGCCAGTCTGTTTCAGTATTGAGCCTTGCAAATATGAATCTTTTTAACTCTATTGCACTTTAACGTTTCAACTTACAATAAACAACCGTTTTTGCGTATTGGAAAACTTTCCTAGTGCTCTTTTTTTTGTCCACCTATTCAATACAAAAATATACACCACCATTATGTCATTATTTAAGTCAATACGGAACCGAATATGGCATTTATCACATGCTAATAAGATTCCACTAAATGTTAAATATATAGAAGGAAAAGCTATTTAAAAATTTTAATGAGTACCCGATTTCCTTGGCGCCAGTCTGTTTCAGTATTGAGCGTTGGAAATATGAATATTTTTAATTCTCTTGCACTTTACGTTTTGACTTACAATAAACAAAAGTCTGAAACTATAACATATTTTGCGTATTTATTATCGTGTCAGAAATAAAATATCGCATAAGATGAATTACATCTGGGTTCGGAGATGTTTTAAGGAATAGTCGACACCACAACATTGGACGCATAATGACCGGCGTCTTTAGAGAACGAGGCTATATGGTCTACGAGGAATGTCTGGTTTAGCTGCAAGTGGAAGCACCAGGTGAATAGATAGCATAGATATTAAACCGGAAAGCAAGTGTGGAACGGTCATTGACCCATCTTTACGATTGGAATCAAATTGCGGTCAACTGGAAGAAGGGGACTAAGAGAAGAAGAACATTTATAAACCTCCTGGATCGAATTATAAAGAATAATATGGGCTGAAAAACATACAGTCACAGAATTAATGGTGGGAACCTGGGCGAAAATTCCTAAATTCTTATCCCAGTTTTGGACTTCATTAGCCGTAGAAAATCACATGTTTACAAACAAAGCGGTAGTTGCCATTCGCGGTTCAACAATAATTTTGAGAAACCATGTATACAGTCAGTAGTATCGAATGTTGCGTACTAGTTCCCTTTTGTGTTATATGGGTAAGACCGAGCTCGATACTTGCAGTCACTTAATTGCGGCCAGTGTCCAGTATTCGGGAGATAGTGGGTTCGAACCCCACTGTCGGCAGCCATGAAGATGGTTTTCCGTGGTTTCCCATTTTCACATCAGGCAAATACTGGGGCTGTACCTTCATTAAGGCCACGGCCGCTTCCTTCCCACTCCTAGCTCCTTCCTGTCCTATCGTCGCCATAAGACCTGTCTGTGTCGGTGTGACGTAAAGCCACCAGCAAAAAAATGTATGGGGAAGATATTTTCATTTTTCATACTAATATAATTTATTATATATTTTTTTATAACCTTTCAAGCAGTCATGATAAGTTGCGTATTGGAACCGTATAATTAGGGAAGTATTAAATAAAATAAATTCATACATGCGTGCGTAGATACATACAAGTTTAAAAACAAATAAACAACAGTACAGAGGGGTCCAGAAATGATGTGGCGTATGGCTTTTAGTGCCGGGAGTGTCCGAGGACATGTTCGGCTCGCCAGGTGCAGGTCTTTTGATTTGACACCGGTAGGCGACCTGCGCGTCGTGATGAGGATGAAATGATGATGAAGACGACATATACACCCAGCTCCTGTGCCAGCGAAATTAACACATGTTGGTTAAAATTCCCGAACCTGCCGGGAATCGAACCCGGGACCCCTGTGACCAAAAGCCAGCACGCTAAGCATTTAGCCATGGAGCCGGACAGGGGTCCAGAAAAATGTAGCCACTCTTTGATAGTCAATATTAATGTAAAAAATTGACATACCGTTAAAATTCTTGTACGGGGAAGGTTCAAAGTGACCCCCATTGGCAGCCAAACAACGTCGTTGCCACTGAACTGCCGACCGAACTACGCCTGTCAGTGTAGCTGGTGTGATAGCCGCACAGGACGCCTCGATGGTTTCTCGTAGTTCTTTCAGTGTAGGTGGCTTCATTTTTCAAGGCCTCCATAGGTAGAAGTGAAGAGGTGTAAAGTCTGGAGACCGTGGTGGGTATTCAGTAACTCCTCTTCGACCCATCCATCGTCCAGGTAGATTTTCATTCAAGTAGGCGCTGATATCTCTGTGGTAGTGAGGCGAAGCACCTTCTTGTTAGAAGTAAAATCTTTCATTTTCAAACACGTCTCGGATGGCAGGTAAAGCCGATGTTTGCAGCATATGAAGATACACCTCACCAGTTACGGTACCCTCAAAGATGAATGGGCCATTCCAACCACGCGATGGCAGACCAAACGTGAGGATTTTCAGGAGCCCAGTACACGCAGTTTTTTGTGGTTTACAATACGGTTCAGTTTGAATTGCGCCTCGTCAGAGGCAAACCATTCCTCCTCGTGAAGTATGCCTTCAAACCACTCGCTTTCGATCCGGGTCGCCTTGGTTTAGAGCGTCCAGCGATCTTGGAATGTACACTTTCCAGCCTTCAGAACTCGTCGCACGGTTGATCGACTTACCCCGCTTTCACGTGTACCCTGATTCACAGATGTTTGAGGTGAACTAGTAAAATGCAGCGCTAGAAACTGGAATGTTGATGTTTTTGGTCGGCCAGGCCTTTCCTTATGCAAATCCTGAATAGTACCGTCGGCTTAAAGTTTATCCCGAATACGATAAATCGTTGCACGTGTTGGTGGCTGAGTTCCGTACATATTACGCCATTGCCGTTGTACCTCCATCATGTTTTCGTACTTGCAATACTATTCAATACGGCCTTGCGTTGCTCGAACGACAATCTTACTTAATTCATTGTGGGACTGTCATCTGCTGGATAACGCGCGCCAAGATTGTCGCACAATTCACGTGACCTTCATCATTTGTTCAGAAAACAAGGAACTACGCTACCACGCAAGATTTGCAGCGATATATTGCTCCAAAGATATTCACTATCAAAGAGTGTCTACATTTTCTGGACACCGCTTATGTGCTCATCAAATTAAAATCCCTTGCAGCTAATATAGCCACTTGTCTTGAGCATTTACAAATGTCTGGTCAACTCTTACATTCCAATAAAAGGGCTGTGATGTTCTCTTTTTAACATTCATTCAGTGTGAAATAGACACTAAAGTCTCACTTCTCGAGGCTTGTCCTGCATGCCGTGACATCTGACTGCTGTCTATTCAGTGACTTATGATTACTTAATTATTGTCATGTACCGGAATGAAGCTGTTCAAGCATCAGTTATTCATTTAGATGTTTACTTCTGGCGCACCTCTCTTAAAACCTTGCTTGCCGCGATGTCGCTACACTTGCTAGGTAGATGTTAAGAAGCTGCTTCCTGATCTGAGATATTCACACAGTTGGGCGATGTCCAAACACAGGATGGGTCTGAGAAGATGTTTTTCTCTTTACTGGCAACTATTTCTCGACGGCTGTCGGGAGGTGCTACATCAACAGGACAGGGGTCCATTTCCAAAGTGATGGGACGTAGACAGGTAATGATAATTCGGACCTGCCACGAAACTCTGGATTTTGGACACGACTGTCTGAAATCGTGAAAATTCCAAACGTCTAAAAGAAAGCAAGGTTATAGCCATCTTAAATACCGAGCTCGATAGCTGCAGCCGCTTAAGTGCGGCCAGTATCCAGTATTCGGGAGATAGTAGGTTCGAATCCCACTGTCGGCAGCCCTGAGAATGGTTTTCCGTGGTTTTCCATTTTCACACCAGGCAAATGCTGGGGTTGTACCTTAATTAAGGCCACGGCCACTTCCTTCCCACTCCTAGCCCTTCCTTGTCCCATCGTCGCCATAAGACCTATCTGTGTCGGTGCGACGTAAAGCAACTAGCAAAAAAAAGCCATCTTAAATGGTCCTAAGATTCTTTATCATACATAGATTAGAATATTTCTGCTTGAATATATAATTCGCTTCACACAATTCTACGACGACACTTAAAAATAATGCGCTTTACTCTGCTACATTTGGAGATATGTGCGGTGTTAACACGAATGTAGTTTTCACAAACATGTAGACATTATAAGAAGGAAGTTCAATGGCTTGTAAATATTGAACTGGGACAGCAAACCAAGCGAGAAAGTTAGCCAGGGTGACTTGCTGTGGACTACAATAAGGATTAGCTCGTGGGGTGAGGTGTTGTGAACAGCACTGTGTCCTAGCAGGAAGCACACCTATAAACATTATCGTTTCCTTCCAGTCGTTGGCGAGCGCCAATGGTCATGCTGCGAATAAACGGGGACCAATTAATACGGTCGTTGAAGTTTGCTCAGTTGCTGACCTGGTATAACAGAGCGCCCTGTGTCCAGGTTTGTCTGCCTTCGGTTGAATAATATACAGTATGTGCTAGTAATGGTGCAGAATAGTCATCACTGAGTTAGATCAATAGCCGGTACTTCCCTCTTTATTGTCTAGCTCCTTCCAGCCGAATATCCTGGCGAACAGCACTTACAGGTGTAAAACTGGAACTACTATAGTTAGGGATTCCAATTTCGTACTCTCCTAATAATAGAGACAGACGAAAATAATCTGGAATGGTTTAAGGTTCTATATCTGTTAACCTCAGCACAGATCCATATCCAGCGAGATAAAATGCTTATAGAATATCATGTCATCTGGTATAGGCAAGAACAAATCTGTTAATCTCAACCTATCTACGTCTCCGATTTGAGTTTGACGATTTGGAAGAAACTGGAGTAAGAACGATTCTAAAAGAACTATTCCGCCTGCAACAATCCCGGAGACAAATGCTGTGGAAATGTTTCTTATAGGTTAGGTAGTGGTGGTTATTATTGTCGAATAGGAAGGAAAACCGGGCAACTATCCTGTCTTAGCATTAATCGGAGGAAAAATTGGAAGAGTCCCAACCATTCCAAGAAGGAAAGTATTATCCGCCCCCCCCCCCACAAAAAAAGAAAAGAAGGGACCACGGAGGACGTGAACCAAATAAACTTTGATTTGGCATGCGATACGTTCTTATCGACCAAATATTGTCCAAAGTTACCTCCATAATGTCTGCTTGCCTCATTTCATATTTCCAGTTTCCTTCCTCTTTGTTACCGAACCATTCGACTTTTAATTGTCTGTTCTATTTGACTGCACAATTTGTAAGTGAACCACTTTATTTCAGTTCTTGTGTACTTTAATATTTTTATGGGATTCTTCTTTTTTTTCAATTTGCTTAGCGTTGCACTGACACATATAGGTTTTATGGCGGCTATGGGATTGGAAAGGTCGAGGAGTGGGAAGGATGCGGCCGTCGCCTTAATTAAGGTGCATTCCCAGCATTTACCTGGGGAATCCGCGGAAAACCATCTTCAGGGCTGCTGACAGTGGGGTTCGAACCCACTATCTCCCGAATGAAAGCTCACAGCTGTGCGACCCTAACAGCAAAGCTACCTCTCTCGGTTTCTTAACATTTATCTTCGAAGTTAACTGTATTACTTTGTATTATATACCACCGTATCTGATTCTAATTTTCCTATTGAAGTGCTCTATACTTAATGATTATAAGTATTATAATTTCATTAATTTCGTTCCCGTTTCATATTGTATAAACTTTCTCTCGTTTGAAATCCTCAAATGTAAAATGCATAGTTCAGTGTGTTATGTGTGAGTTATATTTACTGTAAGTTTTGTATTTAGTTTATATTTTTTATGAAATGAAAATCCACAGCCTGTTTCCAGTCATTGGACTGGATCAGGAATGGAATGAATGAAGCTCCCATCAAATAATAATAGTAATAATCGTATGGCCTCAGCTACCGTGTGCAGACATTTCAATTTGACGCCATCTGGCTGTGTGTTCGTCAATTTCGACGTTCCGTTTTTCTCTAGGCCTCCACTAGGTGTCAGACCGAGTAAACCGAAACTCTCTTGGGCGTCTATGGCTGAGATTTAATTAATTTTGTCGGGTAAACACCAAATGTGTCACCAGAGATCTTTTACATGCCGACATCGTACGACATGGAGTGTCGAATGGACTTTTTTCCGCCCTTCAAAAATCCGACTACCTCTGCCGGGTTTGAACCCGCTATCTTGGGATCCGGAGGCCGACACTCTACCGCTGATCCACAGAGGCAGCTAAGCTCCCATCTAGCGGCGAGGAGAGGAATTGTGCCGGCTGCCGAAGCCTGTCGCACTCCTCTAGGGAAATGATCAATGAATGATAGATGAAATGATATTGGACAGTGTTGCTAGAATGAAATGTGACGGTGAAAACCGGATTACCCTGAGAAAAACCTGTTCCACCTCCGCTTTGTCCAGCACAAATCTCACATGGAGTGACCGGCATTTGAACCACGGAACCAGCGGTGAGAATCCGGCGCGCTGCCGCCTGAGCCACGGAGACTTCTATATTTTTTTATAATTTATTTAAATTATGATATTATAGGTCTATTTTTAACATTTAGAAATTAACTCGTGACATTCATATTTGTGTACTTTGTGTAATTTGTCGGAAAGCCTGTTATGTTCATTACTTAATCAATTCTTTAAACCGAAGGACACCCCGGGAATTAGTAACCTAATACTCCTGGGGTAGGAAGAGAACAAGGTTTGATCAAGGGAAGTGAGACAAGAAAAATGAAAACAAATGAAGAAAGTAAGGAGCCTGAGAAAAGCTGAAACAGTTCCAGACTCAGATGAGGTCATTCTATGCTCACAAATTGTGAATGCTAGTCTGAAAATGCCGGAAAGATCCCAAACTTGGAAAAATCGGCTTAAGGAAGCCAAGTGGTATGAAAGGCACCAAGGGAAGGTTGAGTGTCGATTGTATCTTATTGTGTTTGTATGTTCTTTGTACGTGGCATGGATTTACGTTTTGTTTGGCTGACGTACGTAGAATGTCACATAATATTCCTTATGTATAACACACTATTGACCCAGTTTACTTCGATTGGGAATATTACGTGATTAGCTTTCCTAAGTAGTTGTTCTGATCAACATAATCAGTGGAACATTGATCATGAATGCCTCAAAGCTTGAATTAAGTTCCGCTTCCGAAAGGGGGTAATTGAAGATTCGTGTAAATTATGTTGGAGTTACGCTTACAGTGTTTAAAGCTGTATTTAGTGAAGATTAATTGAGTTTCGTAAGTTGTATGCGTACTTCCTTAAATAAAATAACCTGCCTATTAAGAAGAATAAACAGCGCTTTTAGATATCTTTAATTACTTAATTATTACCTCTTGCCTTCATGAAAGGATTTTGTGTTTTTATAATTGGTATTGTCTCTAATCCTGTTAATGTGGCTAACGACAACATCACGAGCTGGTGAATGAATGTGGTGAAGAGGGAAGTAACTGGCGAAACAGTTCTCTACAAGTCAGAAAATAAAATAAGAGTCTTGAGTTAATTAAATCTTGGAACTAGTGATTGGCCAGTAATCCAGTCCTCTCACTTACAACAGACAGTGATACTTCTCTATTCAGACAGCTATCTCGTTAGCTGATCAGTCGCAATCATACGATACCCTTCCGTTGAAAGTGTACCGAAATGTTATGAAAAGGGTTCGAATGTAAATTATCTTCTGCGGGATTAAATTCTGGCACCTCGGAGTCAACGAAAATCATAAAAGTAGTTAGCGGGACGTAATAAAGCATTATTTTTCTATCAAATGTATCCATGATTCGCTACGGTATTATACCCTGTATATGGAGTTCTGCGTGAGTTACTGGACAAGCAGTGAGTAAGATGATATTAAACAGAATGTGTCATAGCGTTATCCTAAAAACAAAACGGGGAAGACCCCATACGTTGTTTCCAATGTAAGGTGCACGTTGCTGAAATTTAGGTGATAATGGGAGGCCACATTTCCTACTGCCATTCACAATCGTGATGGCGAGTTTCTACAATAACGGCAGGCTCACTTGCCAACTGCTAGTCGCAATCGAGTTGGAGAGATTTGACTGTAACTGAGAAATGCTGCGCTATCTAACGTTTAAATAATCGAGATACGACAATAAGGCATAGGACCAAAGTTGAAGATATATCCATACTGAGCAGCGATTGTGTAATCTGCTTTGTGAAATGAATTACCGTTTAGCAATCAGTTACCACCAAACCAAATGTTGAACCGTCATTGAAAATGCCTCCATATTTTGATAGCTTTGGGGGCTAAAAGTAACATATTTGAACAGCCTGGAATATTCCATGAAAGGAAAGAGTGTGCAGTGACCAAACGAAATTATCTGCATAACAAAGGGACGTAACATATAAGAGACGTTTCGCATGTAGTCCACGGATTTTACAGAATATCAGTAGTATAAGAGAAAATGGAAGAAAAATGTTGTGGTTTCCTTATAAATCCCCAATCTATTCTGTGATTTTTAAACTATATGTATACCTAAACTTTCCCCTCGATGAGTAAGGTAACTTAGGGAGATCCCGACATGAGGGAGAACTCGACACTTTTAAGCTTAGCGCTTCTGGTAACCACAGTACTGCACAGGCCAAACTTGCAACTACATTTACTTGAGCCGTATGGTTTTGTGCTCATGGTCACCCTGTTAGCTGAATATTATCACTGTAAATACAAGGCATATGAACAATTGAAGGTGAGTAAGTAAGTGATGTATGATTTAAAAATAACTTGCTATAATATGATGAGTACGTTGTGTAACGAAATAGGTAGATATGCGATACTTTTTAAGATAATGTTTTAGGTTAGGCGCACTAAGCAAGTTTCGGAGAAGCGGCGATGTCATTTCCAAATCGCCAAACCTTCAGCTTGGTAAGTGTTGCGTCCTCTCCCTGAATCTCTAAACCGGGATACATTTTTGGGGACATGGTTTAATGGTGCGTTAATTCTACAGTTTAGTAGGAGTAATAAATTATGACAATGTAGTGTATTAGGATATGTATAATATTTTTGTAATGCGATATTTTTATAATAATGTTTGTAGTGTTAAATTAAACTCAAATTAGGAAGGTTGGAGACTGATGATAAAGTAGAAGTTTCGCATTAATAGTTTTGCATCCAAATGGTTATAGGTGGAGGATGCCACGGAAATATGTGTGCAAAGGTCTGCTTGGACGATGGAATGCAGAAGATGTGGCTGCTGCTATTATGGACGTGAAATAAAATGGAACAATTTTAGTAACAGCTGCGAAGTATTTCAGTATTTCAACGAATGCACTCAGATCCAGAATACTACCTGGCATATCTACCAATAGAAAACTGGAAAAAGGAGCAACAATTGACAAAGCTATGGAGGACCAGTTAGTCAACCATCTTTTTCATCTCGATTCTAAAGGGTTTGGGTGAACAGTGACCGACTTACGAGAACTGGCTTTTAGGTTCACTCAGAGGAATGGTGTTAAGAAGCAAATTTAAAAACCAAAAGACAATGGTTGGATATGACCGGATTTTTCAAGAGCCTGGTAATATTTTGAATGTCAATAAAACTGGTTTTCAGCTCATATTTAAGGCAGGGAAGATTATTAGTGAAAAAGGAAAGAAAAACGTGTTTCACAGCACCACGGCAGAAAAGGAATCTACGGTAACAGTAATGGTGTGTGGTAATGCTATTGAATATGCTATCCCACCCTTTGTTATAATGAAAGGGGTAAGGCAATGATACACTAAAAAAGAATGCCCAGTGGATCAGTTGTTAAAATGTCCAAATCATCATTCCTTGATCACCTAAACCCTTACAAACCTCAGGGCAGGATTCGGTTCATAATCGACGGACACTCAACGCACTGCAAAGATCCGGATGTGCTTGATAAGGCATAAGCTGTATGAATAGGGATGTGTTGCTTCCCCTCCCATCCGCCACGGTGACTTCACAGGATTATCGGGAAGATTTAAAGAATAGGAAATGCGAAAATGAAAAGAATCCTTCCAATCGAAGGACAACAACGAGAACTCGGCGTGCGCAACGGGGAAGCTAGTTTATCAAGCACTCTTCTTTGCTCTGAGAATTACTGCGCAGTATGTGACGACAACCGTAATGGGGCATAGGTCCAATGTAGTGGGGAATGCAGGAAATGGTTCCATGAGATGTGTGTGGAAAATGGAAACGATGAGCAGTTTATATGTATCCACTGTGTGCAATAGTTGCATAACAATTCGGAGGTCCTACCTCGTGTCAGGTTCTCCCTAAGTGCGGGAGAAGTGGACATTATTGCATCCTTTATTTATTTGATAATTTAACATGTTATGAAATGTTATTTTTTCCATAAATAACAGAAAACATAATCTAACTGTGTACAAAATCACCAGGGAAATAATTGAAATATTTTACAAATAAAGCATGATCAAAATTACAGGTTTTTGCTTAGCGTGTCGAGATATCCCTAAATTACTATATATATATATATATGAAGTTTGGTCGCTGTTTCACCGAGATGGTGGAACAGACGGACAGACACGAAAGCTAAAGAAAAAAAAAAAACAGTCGTGAGTTGACCTAAATCGAATAAATATCTGAAAAATTGGCAAAACAAACGAAACTACAGACAACAGACCCCCTTAAACTTTATTTATATATATAAGCATGGGCACGTTTAAAAGTGCAGACTTTCATTTCGAGATTTACTGCTTTTGAACGGTAGATCATATCAACAAGCGAATTCCGCCATCGGACTCCTTTTTAATGTTCTACTGTGCCCTACTGCACTATTAAGTTCAGTCCAGGCGAAGGCCGGTCTCGAACCCAGAGTACAGTAGTGAACGAACTCTCACAGACGTGAGCTGGTGCACATAGTCTTACCTGAACACTGTCCTCTTCAATCAGCCGGTAGAGCGCTCTTCTCAGGATAACATGGGTATAATGGGGCAACATAAAGATAAAACACTAGGACATGTGCCTCCACAGGTAAGAATTCGACTAAATAAAAATTTAAAATAAAATATCTAACAGAAAACACCGCTGCATTCCAAGTTTAACAAATAGGGATTTATTACATAAAATTGAATTATTTACAAATAAAAGATCATTTCAATATGAGATGGAAAAATGACGCTGAGCTGAGGACTATCATTTCACTGCCTTCACAAAAACACGTGAATCTGCAACAAGCATGTAACCATAGTGTAAGTCACGAAGTTTAGAAAGATGGATATCCGCTTAATGACACAAAACAATGATTCCCTTAAAAAAATTTACAAAGCCTCACGCCGTCGAACCCCGGTGCAAACAAAATCACCACAAAATTTACAATGACCTGACACGGTCACGAACCCTAGTCCTATGACAGGTAAGGTGTCCAAGATACCTATGCAAACAATATCAAAGATCCAATCAACACATCCAAGGGTGTCAGTATAAAATGGGCCAGTGTTAAAATCTTACGTAAAACACGTAGGACATAAAACAAATCTCTCTCTCTGCTTTCAAAACAAGAAGGTCGTTTCTTCCCCTCTGGCATACTTGAAATACTGCAGACGACCAACACACCCGCCTGTGACGTCAAGCTCAATGACCTCCATTCTCACCCCACCCCTTGCGGCAGCCCCTAATTTACGAGCTCAAACGGGAAGACTGGCTAAAGTCTTGCCTTTCAAAGAACACATCACGTCGTCAGCTGTTAAAGCCCTCATTTAAATATACCTGGGCTATCTGCCCTTGTCTCCATACTTCAGCACTCTCGCTCCTCTTACATATGCCTCTCATGGGCTAACTCCTGGTGCTACAAAACACTAATCCTTACGCGATCATCACATTGCCATACTAGGCATTTCCAAAATATATTCAATAAACTCTCAATGGTTGGGCTCTCTCAGGCCGACTGCAAATCTTACTTTTGCCTCTTATGGGCTCAAATCTCTTAAATATCTGGACTCGCTCGCTCTATCAATGAATCTGGGTGAATTACTGGTCACGACTTGGTCATAATTATACCCTTCTACGTCTGCAGAAACAAATGCCTGAATATGATCTAATAAAAGTACCTATCTGTAAACTAACCTCCTATGCCCAACTGAGTTCGATCAGACCCTTACACAAACATGTACTTCAAAATAACGCAATCAAAATGAACTATAAATTCGTTAACAACGACTCTACCAATAACATCTACCTTAAAGTACGGGGTTCGAGTTTGAGGCCTAGCTCTATATTACAAGGGAAACTCTCCTATTAACACAAATATGCTGACTGACGGTCCCCCTATTCCTATCTAAATTTCAATGACATGCTTGAAACAGAATTGGAAAGCTCTGACCTTAAAATAGAAGACATAGCGGAGCGGCCATCCCTGTGGACCACTGGATCTACCACGTTCTGATAGACTGCCGGGCTTGCATCAGATACTGTTGACCATTTGGAGACATTCTTGCTGGTGTGGCGTCTTCGTACAGCTCCCTCTGTAGTCGGAAGGTGTCCTCTTCGATGTTGTGCTGGTCAGGTGCTCCCAATGTTCCTGGCTCGATACCCGTTGTTGTGTTGGCTTCAGCTCCTGGTTGTGGCTTCTTTGGAATGATGCTGTCAAACACTCGTTCTGACTTGATGCTGGGGTAACTGAAAATAAATTCATATATTACAGACTGTCCAAACTTGATGCCTGTCTTCACTACTAACGTGTCTCACACGTTACACTGACCAAGTCTCGTTCAGAGTTTTAACCTGGTACACAAGAGTTTCTTAACTACTCTCCGTCACTGTTCTCTCACCCCATCACACGGACAACATCTAGTTTTAGAATTCCTAACCTGAGCCAATAATAATTCTAGCATTCCGTCTGCAACCCTTGACCTCACAGAAATATGGAGCTACTAGTTATTAGTCTCATGTAAGCAGTACCTCATCTCCCCATAGCATAATCTCAGAGGTAAAATCTTCAATTCATCTGAATATTCAGGTTGATTACTTACATCTTTGCAGAAATAGCAGTACAGGTCGTCGTTGTAGCTTGAAGACAAAGCGTTGTTCTCAGTACCAACACGCCGTATGACGATTCGTTCCTGCAGCCTCTCGGTCTACGAATGACTCTGATATGCCCTGGCGGCCTTAATTTATAATTCCGGGTGGCGTCATCAAGCCACTTGGCTGCGTGCAATCTTCGCATGCTCGGGAAAATTTTCCCGCATTAATAATCATGAGCGCAACTTAGCGAATGCATTAATTAATGCAGCCCTAATGCCTATCAAAATAAAGCAGATATAATACAGGTTGCAATTCTTGCCTCAAATCCAATGCAACTCTTCTGTAACCAAAGATATTAATTTATTTCATTCTTCCCTCCTAGAATAAGTTTAGCCGGGAACTGGAAGAGCGTCCCCAAGCTTCATCAAGAGGCTTCGCTTGGGACATAACTTCTATTAATGGGTTCTGGAGATTTCTCATAATGACGCGCGCTCACTTCACAAAAGAACGCTTCTTCTGGACCCCTTTATGACATATACTGTAAGACATCGGCTTCGTGGGTGGCCTAGTATTATTCCAATATCCAATACTCAAATTAATATAATTGCACCAATGAACAGAACGGTTCATAGCCCCCCGTGAACGACAAAATAAAATTTTGTGAAGAATTTTATTTTCCCAAATTCCAAGATCAATTTCTCATTGCAATTATATCTGCTGTCAATATTCCAAACTTCAGGGCATGGGACTATCTTCAGCTACAGACATGATAGCCTCCCTATCCTTCCTAACTTGGTAATAGGCATCCAGCAGAGCTAGAAATCTCCGGTGGTTACTCTCGCATTCTTGACACTCCGTTTCTTTGCGCTGCTCAGCTCGCTGTTTCTGGTCGCCTGGAGAAATCATATTCACTTCTTCTTCTTCTTCTTCACCATTGGGTATCTCTGGTTGTTCTTCTTCGCTGTCATTTCCATCTTCTTCCGGAATGATAACCTCCTCTCTGGCAATATTTTCGGTCTCTTCGTCCTCAGGTTCTTCTTCCTCTTCTTCGCCTCCTTCTTCTTCTTCTTCTTCTTGATTGTCTAATTGATATTGGCCGGGTTGGAAAAAGGGCTTAAGGTTTGATGAGTTAAAGACCTTAGTCACTGTAGCGTCCAAGCTTTGTACCTTGTATGAGTTATTTTCATAACTATGAATTATTCTATACGGTCCAGTGTATAGCTCCGCGAACTTATGGTAGTATCTCTCTGTAGGGTTAGAGACAGTGGGTGTCTTAACTAACACTAACTCGCCCACTTGTAAAGGTCTATGAAATTTTTTATTCCTAGTTCTTCGCAGCCGCTTCTCAGCCTGTGCTTTTAAGTGTTCTGCAACGTTATTAACACATATCTCTTGAGCTAGTTGAGGATCCCTAGGGCACGGAATTACATTTTCCCAAGGACGTTTAGGCAGCTCATTATTGTGAATCCATGTTGGAATCATACCGGTCGATTCGTGTCTAGTTGTGTTAATACACTCTGTAATAATGGGCACTACAGTGTTCCACTTATAATGTTCTCTAGGGCAGTATATCCTGCAATATTTGGATATCTCCCTCATGATACGTTCACTCGGGTTAGCTTGCGGATGTCTGATACTGGATAAGACATGCTTGATCCCTAGTCTTTCGAGTTCACGCTTAAACCCTGCAGCAGTGAATTGACTCCCATGATCACTTAATATGCTCTCAGGCTTACCCATAATGGGTATTATCTTTCTTTTGATCTGCGATAGCGTTGAACGAGTATTCGCCTTTTGAATAGGGCATAATGTAACAAATTTACTGAAGACGTCCATACAGACAAGGATGTACTTTAAGCCCCTAGTAGCAGAGGGTAAGGGACCGAAGAAGTCTATTGCGAATAATTTACGTGGTCCCGTAGGTATCAGTGGTCGTGGCGGTTGCTTTAAAAGGTACGGATTTGGTTTCACCCTCTGACAAATGTCGCAGGTACGCAGGATTTTCTGTACCATCGACCTCATTTTAGGCCACACGAAAGTTTCCTGCAGTGTTGCTACCACTTTATCAATTCCTGAATGTCCTGTAGAGTGATGAGCTATCCATATTAAGTCAATCTGTAATCGCGGAGGTACCACAATTCTAAATTTCGTATGATTCTCATCCACAAATTTATGCAAAATGTTGTTAAAATAGTGGTAATTTACCGCTTTGCGCTCCGCTTCAGCGTACTGTGGAGTCCCGGGTTGGAGTTCTTTCCGAAAGTACTGGATTAGCCGTCCGGTCTCTGGGTAATTTTCCTGTTCCTCATGAATATTCCGCAGTCTCTCCAGTATATTTTGATCCTCTTGGTCTAACAGAGTTAAGTGTATTGTAAGTTCCTCCGGATTAGGATTTCTGCTCAACGCGTCAGCTAGTATGTTCAGTTTCCCTGGGCAATGTTCTACCGTGAGGTCGAACTGCTGGACGTAAAGTGCCCATCTACTGACCCGTGCATTAGCCATGTCCGTCTTAAGAATGAAGGTAAGTGCTTTATGATCAGTTCTAATCACTACTGGGAATCCGTACACATACTTTCTCCAGTGAGCTAAAGCCGTAACTATGGCTAACATCTCCAACTCGGTGGTCGTGTATTTCAACTCGTGTCCGCGTAATTTTCTACTCATGAAAGCCAAATATGAGATTTTATGCTCCCTCTCAGGTGTTTCCTGGTACAGCACTGCTCCGACTCCAACTGCAGAAGCGTCCGTCTGTATGATGAACTTCCTATCGAAGCTAGGGTACCCCAATTTTACAGAATTTTCTAAAAGTACCTTAGTGTTTACAAAAGCTTTTTCTTGCTCTTCTCCCCATTTCCATCTATTATTGGTCTTCAACAAATCTTGAAGAGGCGCCACTGTATCCGTGTAACCGGGACAATGATTGGAGAAAAAGTTCGTTAAGCCCAAGAACTGCCTAACATGTTTAATCTTGATCGGCCTAGGAAAATTTTGTATCGCCGCAATTTTAGCTGGGTTGGGTCGAATGCCTTGGCCGTCGACTACATGCCCCAGGAACAATACCCTGCGCTGACAGAAGTGTGATTTTTCAAAATTAACCTTGAAATTGCATCTCTCGAGGTCCTGAAATAGTAACTTCAATTTTTCCATGTGTTCTTCCAGGGTTTTTGTGCAGATTAAAATATCGTCGATATACCGAATCGTAAACTCTTTTACCTCGGGACTGAGGTTCGATTCCAGTGCCCTTATCAAAGCAGCACAACTTGAGACTAGGCCAAATGGAAGACGTAGGAAAATATACGTTTGGTTGTCAAATAAAAATCCAGTAAGCATATTTGTACTTGGATCCAAAACGATATGGTGAAAGCTTGAAGTCATGTCTACCGTACTGAAAAATTCCATATCTCCGAACTTCTTGAGAATATCCTTAAGGTTTGGAGGTCTCTCATACTCGGGGACTAGGCGTTGGTTCAAGGATCGTGCGTCAAGGCACACGCGCACCGTTCCATTCGCCTTGGGCACTGCACATAACGGATTCAAAAACGGACTCGGGGACTTGGCAATTATCCCGTTCCTCTCCATGTCTTCGATTACCTCCCGGACCTGGGGTAACATCTTCTCTGGAATTGGATATGGTCGCTGTTTGAAAGGCTCCCAGTTATTTACACATAATTTGTATTGGTAATTCGGGATCTTTCCAGGCTTCGAACCAAAGACCGTCTCATGCCTCATCAATAACTCCTGTAGCCGTCCCTTGTCTTCCGGACCAATCTTTGCTTCTTCGATTTTATTCGGTAATAGTTCTAGAAATTTTTCTTTCTCTCGCTGTTCTTCCAATTCGGATACCATAATTTCGAATTCTGGAATAATTTTTTCGTGCTCCTGTAGCCATTTTTCTGAATCAAGTTCTTCCGTCTGCATGTCCATTGTCCAAATACGTTCCCCGGGTTGGTAATCCTGGTTCTGGTTTAATTCTACTCGTTCCTGGTTACCATTTAATTTTAACATGATAGAGTTCGTACCCATGTCAATTACAGCTTCGTATTCTCTTAAGAAATCGGCTCCTAATATAAGATTGTATTCCATTTTAGGCAGCACAATACATGGATGTGACACCAGTAAATCTCCAATCTGGATGTCGAGTAATACCTGCTCCTTACAGGACGTTACTTTGTCAGGTATAATCCCTTTAATTTTTACCTTTGAAATTGGTATAGACGGGATACGAACTCTACTTTGAATGTCCGAAACTAAGGCCTGTGATACTACACTGACCGTGGCTCCAGTGTCGGCCAGACAGCGTACGTTTAAACCGTGAATTCTGGTATAAATTACAGGTAATTCTTTCGGTCTGGGCAAATTGCTTTTATTAGGATCCTCTAATAGATCATCAGGAGTGATAACCCAATTATGTATAGCTATAGTCATCCAACTGGCATCCTCGCAAAATATTCTATCTCCTGGCACTAAATTTCTCGTTTTTTTTTATCCTCTCTCTCGATCTCGGCAAAGCTAGGTGCATTTGGGTTGAGACCTTTTGGCCTGGCGCCATTATGAAATTCTTGGTATGCCAAGCTCGCAGCTCCAGGAGAGTTAGCAGCACTGTGATTCCGTATTGCTTCCTGCCATGTGTCGCGTGTTGACATCTCCCCCGACTCTCTCCCTCTTGAGTGGTAGGCGCCGTCTTGTCTCTCACCATTTCTCGGGCGCAGTGAACTCTCCCTTGGCCTGTCGTATCTCGCTCGGTTTCCATTCCATCGCTGGCGGTTGCTTCTAGAGTTGTAACGTTCACCGTCTCGTCTCCAGTACGGCCGGTCATTCCGCCGTTGTTCGAATGAATTTCTTCGGTGTTCTTGCCCTTTCCATCGGTCCGGTTCCTCCTGCCATGTACTCCATCTTCGAGGTCGCCAGTTCATATCTCCTCTGGGTTTCAGATTTTCTTCATCTCGCTCCCTCCGGGTAGGTGTTTGAGTGCCGGAATTTTGACATTCCTTGTGGCCTCTTTCTTCCATCTGCTCTTCTGCCTGTATGTTCACATTATGGACAGTCTCTATGGCCCGTATACGTGGTTGATGCATTGCAGATGTTTGGTCCCAAAGCCTAAGCATTTCTTCTGCTGCTACCGCCGTCGTTACATTAGCCGCGATAAGAGCCCTCTGTACCTCTACAGGCAGCTGTCTGATAATGGTTGTGACGATTTCCAACTCTTCAGGCTGATGATCTAGCTCTTGCAATCGTAAATATTGGGAAATGAAGAACTCGCTTAGTCTAGTTGGAGTACTATTCGCATATCTTCGTGCGTAGAGTTCCATTCTGAGTGCCAACTGATGTCCCTGATTCCAGAATTTATTCAGGAATGCCCGTTTAAACTCATCATAAGTCTTAAATGATTGCCCAAACGCTTTAAACCAAGCTCCAGCAATCCCTCCAAGATACTTTTCTGCCGTGCGTAGTCTGCGTTCCGGTGGTATCTGTCCTTCGTCCATGTAGGTCTCTAACTCTTTCAGGAATGAACGGGGTGTGACCTCTCCATTCCCCTCAAATTTCTTCGGTTTCTCCTCGGGTGCCCTAATCCAATGGTAACCCGGGAATACACTGTCTTGACTGAATAGGGTTGAATTGCCCATCCTTGGCTTAGCCCTAAATGATTCTCCGAGTATCTCATGTCCCTCTTCCTGACTTTCATTCAGGCTGTCATCTCCATCCTGGCGTTCCATCGGGCTATGAGTTCTACTCAGCTTCCGCTTCTTTACTCCGTTGTCTTCCTCAATTTTTAACTGGTCCAACTGATCACGTATATTCTCCATTTCATGTTCTAACCCTAGTATACGTTTCTCAGTTGTCCGTTGTTCCTGCTCACGGCACTTCTTCAAACCCTGGACCTCCGTGCTGACTTCCTTCCTAGTCTGTCGTAAATCCAGTTCTAGTCCAGCAATTTTAGCCTTATTTTTCTCGGTCGTCCTTTCATATTTGTCTACCACTTCTTGAGTCCTAGCCTCTAGTTTTTCTTCTATTCTGACTAGTTCTTCTTGAGTATGATCCATACGGACTACGACTGCCACCAAGTTTTCTCTAAATGTTCCTAGTTCGGACTGAGTCTCCTTATCTTTTTCGTCCATGCGCTGTTCTATCCCCTCGATACTATTCTTTACTTCCTGAATTTGCTTCTCTACCGTTCTGTGTGATTCTTCCATTTGTTGACTTAACTTTTCGGTCGTGGTAACACAACACAGCCGTACATTTTCTATTTTGGTATCTAATTCTGCTATGGTTTCCCTAGTCGCTTCATTTTCAGAGGCCAATTGCTCCAAACGAATGCTAGTGTGCTCCCTTAGCTCGGTTATTTGGCTAGCTACCCGTGTCTCGGTGATTACTAATCGTTCGGTCAAGTGTTCCTTCAGTTCTTTTACTTGTTCCGAGTTCCTAATTTCCTGTTCTTTAAATTGTGCACTGACTTGGTCGTTCAAACGCTCACCAAGCGCCGCAAACTGTACTTCGCTTTTAGCACACTGTTCCGTGAACAGCTCACTATTCCTATCCGTTTGTCCTTTAATAGCTCCTACATCCTCTCTAAGCGCCACAAGCTGTTCGCTCAGGTGCCTCAGCACCTCCCCCATGTCTACCGACATTCTACTCACTTGTTATGAAGTCCGGCGGGAAAAGACCGCTCCGTATGTCCTCGTTTAAATTTCAAATACTATAAATTTCCTACACTTTCTAATTTATCACAATGTTCCTACTGCTAAACTCTCGAACTTTCAAAGCTTAAATTGGCTACCTCAATCTAATATCATGTCATTCAAACATAGGGTAACCGTCAGTACAACCCTATAATATAAAAATATATACACAACACAAACATAGAATTCTCCCACACAATGTCATAAACCAGCAAAAACTACCACATGCACAAATCCAAGCTATCCGATTATACACCTGTAAAACACAACACCTTGCAGGTCAAATCCCCGCACGAATATCATTCATCACTACAAGAAAACCACAAAATCAGCACATCCTCGCTAAACACCACCAACAGCAATATCCATAAACTAATGGTAAGATCAAAGACAGAACATCCCAAATATCTCTCTGAACTGGCAGTCATTCAACCTCACAAGTTTAACAACATACTCCAAATATATCACCAAGCTAACAGTACAAATCACCGACCAAACTTGGTATACCTGCATAACACCTAATCGAATGCAGCTGTCATAACATATGCCTGAAATCAAGCCTTGCACGACCTTTATTTACCAAAATATCAGGTCCTGCCTTTATAGACACATATTATGACCTATAGCCCTATTTTGTGGGGAAAATCAACAAAATACTACTTGGTTGTGTGAGCTCGATTACACAAATATCAAGCATCACCTGACGGCATAATAAAATAAGCTGTATGACCCTCCTTACTGCAATATCGGGTCCTCCGTTAGCCACACTAAGTTCACAATGTAGACAAAGGCGCTCTGGTCCCTTTTACTGAAATATCGGGCCATTCGTTACTCGTCGTCATAAACTATGGCGCTATGGTTAGCCCTTTACGGAATTTCGGCCACCACGTTGCTCGGCGCCATTAATACTATGTGCCCTACTGCACTATTAAGTTCAGTCCAGGCGAAGGCCGGTCTCGAACCCAGAGTACAGTAGTGAACGAACTCTCACAGACGTGAGCTGGTGCACATAGTCTTACCTGAACACTGTCCTCTTCAATCAGCCGGTAGAGCGCTCTTCTCAGGATAACATGGGTATAATGGGGCAACATAAAGATAAAACACTAGGACATGTGCCTCCACAGGTAAGAATTCGACTAAATAAAAATTTAAAATAAAATATCTAACAGAAAACACCGCTGCATTCCAAGTTTAACAAATAGGGATTTATTACATAAAATTGAATTATTTACAAATAAAAGATCATTTCAATATGAGATGGAAAAATGACGCTGAGCTGAGGACTATCATTTCACTGCCTTCACAAAAACACGTGAATCTGCAACAAGCATGTAACCATAGTGTAAGTCACGAAGTTTAGAAAGATGGATATCCGCTTAATGACACAAAACAATGATTCCCTTAAAAAAATTTACAAAGCCTCACGCCGTCGAACCCCGGTGCAAACAAAATCACCACAAAATTTACAATGACCTGACACGGTCACGAACCCTAGTCCTATGACAGGTAAGGTGTCCAAGATACCTATGCAAACAATATCAAAGATCCAATCAACACATCCAAGGGTGTCAGTATAAAATGGGCCAGTGTTAAAATCTTACGTAAAACACGTAGGACATAAAACAAATCTCTCTCTCTGCTTTCAAAACAAGAAGGTCGTTTCTTCCCCTCTGGCATACTTGAAATACTGCAGACGACCAACACACCCGCCTGTGACGTCAAGCTCAATGACCTCCATTCTCACCCCACCCCTTGCGGCAGCCCCTAATTTACGAGCTCAAACGGGAAGACTGGCTAAAGTCTTGCCTTTCAAAGAACACATCACGTCGTCAGCTGTTAAAGCCCTCATTTAAATATACCTGGGCTATCTGCCCTTGTCTCCATACTTCAGCACTCTCGCTCCTCTTACATATGCCTCTCATGGGCTAACTCCTGGTGCTACAAAACACTAATCCTTACGCGATCATCACATTGCCATACTAGGCATTTCCAAAATATATTCAATAAACTCTCAATGGTTGGGCTCTCTCAGGCCGACTGCAAATCTTACTTTTGCCTCTTATGGGCTCAAATCTCTTAAATATCTGGACTCGCTCGCTCTATCAATGAATCTGGGTGAATTACTGGTCACGACTTGGTCATAATTATACCCTTCTACGTCTGCAGAAACAAATGCCTGAATATGATCTAATAAAAGTACCTATCTGTAAACTAACCTCCTATGCCCAACTGAGTTCGATCAGACCCTTACACAAACATGTACTTCAAAATAACGCAATCAAAATGAACTATAAATTCGTTAACAACGACTCTACCAATAACATCTACCTTAAAGTACGGGGTTCGAGTTTGAGGCCTAGCTCTATATTACAAGGGAAACTCTCCTATTAACACAAATATGCTGACTGACGGTCCCCCTATTCCTATCTAAATTTCAATGACATGCTTGAAACAGAATTGGAAAGCTCTGACCTTAAAATAGAAGACATAGCGGAGCGGCCATCCCTGTGGACCACTGGATCTACCACATTCTGATAGACTGCCGGGCTTGCATCAGATACTGTTGACCATTTGGAGACATTCTTGCTGGTGTGGCGTCTTCGTACAGCTCCCTCTGTAGTCGGAAGGTGTCCTCTTCGATGTTGTGCTGGTCAGGTGCTCCCAATGTTCCTGGCTCGATACCCGTTGTTGTGTTGGCTTCAGCTCCTGGTTGTGGCTTCTTTGGAATGATGCTGTCAAACACTCGTTCTGACTTGATGCTGGGGTAACTGAAAATAAATTCATATATTACAGACTGTCCAAACTTGATGCCTGTCTTCACTACTAACGTGTCTCACACGTTACACTGACCAAGTCTCGTTCAGAGTTTTAACCTGGTACACAAGAGTTTCTTAACTACTCTCCGTCACTGTTCTCTCACCCCATCACACGGACAACATCTAGTTTTAGAATTCCTAACCTGAGCCAATAATAATTCTAGCATTCCGTCTGCAACCCTTGACCTCACAGAAATATGGAGCTACTAGTTATTAGTCTCATGTAAGCAGTACCTCATCTCCCCATAGCATAATCTCAGAGGTAAAATCTTCAATTCATCTGAATATTCAGGTTGATTACTTACATCTTTGCAGAAATAGCAGTACAGGTCGTCGTTGTAGCTTGAAGACAAAGCGTTGTTCTCAGTACCAACACGCCGTATGACGATTCGTTCCTGCAGCCTCTCGGTCTACGAATGACTCTGATATGCCCTGGCGGCCTTAATTTATAATTCCGGGTGGCGTCATCAAGCCACTTGGCTGCGTGCAATCTTCGCATGCTCGGGAAAATTTTCCCGCATTAATAATCATGAGCGCAACTTAGCGAATGCATTAATTAATGCAGCCCTAATGCCTATCAAAATAAAGCAGATATAATACAGGTTGCAATTCTTGTCTCAAATCCAATGCAACTCTTCTGTAACCAAAGATATTAATTTATTTCATTCTTCCCTCCTAGAATAAGTTTAGCCGGGAACTGGAAGAGCGTCCCCAAGCTTCATCAAGAGGCTTCGCTTGGGACATAACTTCTATTAATGGGTTCTGGAGATTTCTCATAATGACGCGCGCTCACTTCACAAAAGAACGCTTCTTCTGGACCCCTTTATGACATATACTGTAAGACATCGGCTTCGTGGGTGGCCTAGTATTATTCCAATATCCAATACTCAAATTAATATAATTGCACCAATGAACAGAACGGTTCACTACATGGTTGGTCCTACGATTTTTTCTCGTATTTCCTATATTTATGGGTTAGAGCGAGTTATAAATTTTAGACAGGCTGAAATTTGTGTACAGTTTTCAAAAATTACTTTATCTTTCGAATACTAATGCAGCAGCTGGAATCATAAAATTTAGCTAACATACGACCACTAGTCGAGTCAATGTCCGTACCGCATCTGATTATTCTATCTTTCCTATGAGTGTGCCAAACGATAAGATATACGTGTAAAAAGTACAAAATTAACTAATGATTGAGAAATGCAGCTCTTTCTAAAGTATAAGGGATCGAGACAAGATAATATGTCATAGGACCAAAGTTGTAGATTTCTCAATCATTGAAAGGCGATTGTTCTTTCTGTTTTGTCATACGACTTGCCGTTTAGCCACCAATTATGTCGAAACGAAGGTCTGCACCGTCATTGAAATTGCCTCCATATTTTTAAATTTTCCGGGATCAAGCAACCAGATACGTTGCCATGGTGACCGGTAGGTTCGTTTTCGTCTCTCGGCCATTCAATGCAGAGCATGAATCCCGCAAAAAGTAGTTTCTTCGTCATTTGAAGAGAAACGAAATTATGCTCATAACGAAAGTTGTTAAAAATGAAGGGACGTTTCTCATGTGGTTCACGTATTTTAGATAAAATCAATGGTATGAGAGAAAATGGAAGAAAACTGTTGTGTTTCCCTATAAGCTCACATTCCATTCAGTGATTTTTAAATTATATGCATATATGAACCTTCCCCTGGATAAGCATATGTATATATGAAGTTTGGTTGAGATCTATCCATCCGTTTCGCCGTGATGATAGAACAGACGGACAGACACGCACAGTAAAAAAGACACTGGCACACTCTTGAGTTTACCTAAATAGGATAAATACCTGAAGATATGGGAAAACAAACGAAATTACAGACAGCGGGACCCCTACAACTTGATTTACGAAGATTACTATTATTAAACATAACACATTAAATCGACAAATTTCAAAAATTTTCAACAGTTTGCGTTGCGATGTAGGGTAAATAATTGACTTTTACTGATAGTGTGGCATCGTTTCTCGCCTACTATTTGTTCAAAATCTGGTCGAATGTCTTCACTACATATAACATTCATAGCACATTATAATGTTCGTGTGTAGACTTGTTTTCTGATTTGGCTTTGTTCAACGTTAATAAAGATAAACCTTTCACAAAGATAGTCTATGTGCTACCAAATATTGACCGTTTGAACGCGGTGGAGCCTGATACAGAGCCTCGCCTTTATAGGAACGTAACACTCAATTAATTATAAATATCTGCCTAAGAATAGGAATTTTGTGTGTGTGAAATATTGATTTAGATATTGTTTTAAATTTCTGTTTTGTTGCTAGAATCCACTAAGCAAACATACCGCAGATTAGGGACAAAATTAATAGAAACTTTATATTTTTCCGTGGCTATTTCGATTGATATCACGGCTCGAAGGCCGTTCGTTCCACACTCCATGTCTAGAAGGTAGTGAATGATGCATTTAAGACACGTGCTTTCTTAATTCGTACTAGTCCTGCTTCTGAATGGGGAAACTTGAGTTCTTTAATAGCAGCTCACGAGAAGTTTTGATTAAACTTGATATAGGCATTCTGGTGAACCGTTACAGGAATAAAAGTTAATTGAGTTAAATGGATGAATCCAGTCAGGTATTTATAACGGAATTCCTCAAGTTGTGGAAAAATATTAACACAGTTGGGGACATGCGCTTTCGTGGTAGCTATTTGCCTGCTGTGCTGTGTTTCGAGGCTGGTTGGATCTTCAACGGGAACCGCTAAAGCTTGTGCGGTTTTAACGAAACTGAAAACGCCAATTGGTTCATACGTAATTTTATTTTCCTCATGTACCTCATTGGGTTCTATTTCGGATGTCTCGAATCTGATCATCGGATTTGCTATAAACCTCTTTTGCTGGTCTTTGAAGGCTATCATGTCAGTTCGACAGGCGCTACCTTTAACAGACAGACCGTGAACCTCCTCGAAGACTATAAAGGGTGAATCCCTTAACGCTTGAGCAATAGCAGATCGTATTTTGTGATGCCTAGTATTTCGTAGAAATTCTCTATGCGAGCACTAACCGAGGACTTTAGCAAGTGTTTCAACCTCGTTGTGGCAGCGCGGACAACGATTATTGTCCATGGTCCTGCTTTGAATAGTTCGTACGGCCCCAACTTGCCTGTCATTTTCAAGACATCACGCTATTCGGCAGTCCTCAAGAACGTTTTTAGTGTTTTCCCATTGTAATATTAGGCAAATGCTAGGGATTTACTTTAATTAAGGCCACTAACGCCTCCTTCCCACTCATAGTCCTTTCCTAACCCCATCATCGCCGTAGTGTTAAGCACTGGAAATACTTAAGTTGTGTGAGAATTTGAATATGATGATGCTGTATTTAGAATGTTAGAACTAGTAGTATTTCTCGTAATATTTTCTTTCCATGGAATTGTTTGTTGTACTCATGTTGTTGGGTAATTGACTCATGGCTTGTTAAAAGGGCGTAACCCAATTTTAAGAGACATAGAAGAACATTCTTTTGCAACGGGTTAATTTTGTTCCTGTAAATTGCACTATTCTCATGATTCAATCTGTAATGTATAACGTGTAGGTTATAAGTTATTTAATTTCAATGCAATTTTACATACAGATTAAGGTGTTTAAAGTACATGGACTTAAGTCCATTTAACAATTCTTTCTTGATTATTATTAGCATATGATATAGTTTGAAACCATACACATGTAAATAATTTCGTTATGCCTGGTTTTTTATATTAATAGCAGTGATGTGACATAGACACACTGTTTATAGACATGTGACAAATTAATGGTAAATGTATTTATTAGGTTCGTATAAAATGTTGTCATTTGCAAGGTATTAAGACATCAAAGGCTAACTAGTTGACAATATTATTTCATTAGTCTTCGCCACTATCATCACTCCGTCTGTCTTAATTGTTCCACCGCAGAATCTCCTGGTAAAATGTGTCTTCTTTTGTACCACAAGGAATGTACTTGTTTTTTTGTGTTGATGGAAACACTTCCCTGTGGGTATGCTAAAGACTTAGGAAGAATTATTGCCTGTACTCCTGACTGTGCACATCCCGAAGTATGACAAACAGGATTGCTGATGTATGGAGAAGTTATTACACAGCCTTTCATATCTGCAGAGTAATATTGAACTCCATGTACTTTGTAGGTTTGAAGCTTATCTTCTAGGAATGTGGGACAGAACGTTTTATGGTTTACAGTGATATTGTTGTTTTCCTACATCCAATTAACAGTTCAACTCAGGAAAGCATCTTCAATACTATGCTGCAGGATTCGAGAATTCATTTTTTTTTAACATAACATTGTGTATTGAGTTATGTAGACCATGTATTAATACTTAACTCAAAGTTGCTAAAAGCTGGACTTAAGCCTTTCTAACAAGTCATTAATTTTATCATCACATTACTGTCAATGACCATTGCCAACGGGTTATTTCCCAGTTGCGATCTATTTGTTAAATAGTAATTAATTGTTTTTAAGTTCATCACCCTGTGGGCGGGAGTGGTACAATAAACCCTCCCTATCCCCTTTCTGTCGTAAAAGGCGACTAAATGGAACTCCAGAGGCTATTAACTTGGCAGCGTGGGTTTGCGACCACGGGCCCTTACCGGATCCCTGGCATTGCTTCCACTTACTTGTGCATTGCTCCTCACTTTCTTATATCCTATCTGTCCTTCCTTGGTCAACTCTTGTTCTTTTCCGACCCCGACAGTAATAGACTATTCGAGGCCCAGGGAGTCTTTCATTTTTACGCCCAACATGGCCCATGTTTTTCCTTGGCCAATATCGTCATTTTTCGAAGTTTCAGACCTCTTCCCCCCGAAAATTAACGTTAATAGAGAAGAGTTGACCAGTTATATTTACTCTTAAAATAATTATCATTACTTTTGAAGTTCAATGGTTTTGTGTTACGCATTTCTGACTTTTCTTCCTCGCAGCAAAGTATACGCACTAAACACGCGGCAAGAATTTCTGTATCTGTACAATACTCACAAAATTACAATAGTTGATTCAAAATCGATGAATTAGGTTGGCATAGTATAGGTAACATAGAGTTTATGTTAGCAATGAGCATATAAATGTGCGTGCTTTGACTTCGCAAAGTGATACGTATGAACGTTACACAGCGTAACACAATATCTATGCAGTGGCTAAGTAATGGATATTCAACAGTCTGCACCATTTCTGATGAGTATCAGTGCGCTATTTAATCATTATATAATTATGTATAGTTACTTTCACGTCTCACTAACTACTTTTATGGTTTTTGGAGACTCCGAGGTTGTGGAATGTTGTCCCGCACGAGTTCTTTTACGTACCAGTAAATCTACCGACATAAGGCTGACGTGTTTGAGCACCTTCAAATACTACCGGACTGAACCAGGATCGAACCTGCCAACTTGAGCTGAAAAAGCCAGCACCCTAATCCTCTTAGCCACTCTTAGTATGTGTTACAGTACTTCAATACCTATTCCTAATTTGTAATCTTTTATCGGTAATGAGAACGAATACAAATGTAGATTCCATAGTTTTTTTGTGCAAACCATTTACAGATTTACCGATGCATGCATATTAGCAGTGCGCGCACTGCATGTCTGCGTTAAGGTCCACGGTATTTTAGAGCTCTTTTCCATCTTTTGAACCAGCAGACATGACATACGTCAATGCAGATCAGCTGTTCCAAGCTCCCGCGATATGTGCCGCGTTCGTGTTTTCCAAAGATGCACTAGGGAAGCGTACCATCTCGAGGTTGTTAGAACGCAATGATATTAGCTCCCAGAAAGCACACATTCAGTTGACTCTAAAAATAACAACAGTTTTGGATGATGTTATTGGTTTCAAGACTGATGGCGGCATTTCACAGCTCATGAATATAATAATAATAATAATAATAATAATAATAATAATAATAATAATAATAATAATAATAATAATGGTATATTGTCTCCAGAGAGGACTGATGCAGGTCTTTTGCTAGTAGACGGGCAATAGGCGACCTATATGTCTGTGAGAATGGGAGCCTACTTGAGGTGATTTTTAATGATGAAGATAGGGCGCGCGCACACACACATACACAGACCCCGAGCCAGACGAATTAACCAGTCACGATTACAGTCTCCGACCCGGTCGGGAATCGCACGCGGGACCCTCTGGACTAAAGACCAGAACGCTAACCACTTAGTCATGAACCCGGACATGAATATAGTAAAGCATTAACCTAATGAAGATATTGTATGTTTAAGAAATATTCCTACGATTTCCGTTTACAGATTTACACTTATCAGTAGTGTGTTAACAAAATGAAGAGGGTAAAATTTCGAAAGAGGTGACCGGTGATTTATGTTCAGTACTATCCCGAACTTTGCCTGAAGTTGAGGTAAGACAGTAAGGAAAATCACCTTAAGGTAGGTAGAGGATTGTTGGGATTCCAACCCACAAGAATTCAGTTCAATTCTTCTTGTTGGCAGATTTGAGGTCGTTGGCAGAAATGGGAATAGAACTTAGGACAATCGGAACCGACTGTCAAGATGTCTTTGGAAGGAGTGTTGGAGAAACATCCCTAATATTAAATCCTTCCCAAGAACAAACGATAACGATTATTTGGGATCTTTAAAGGAAATCATCATGCATAAAATTGTGAAAGTGCTCCTTCGTCATATTCACACTACCTTTCATGTTATCAGCAATATTTGAAACAGGTGATAGAGGGCCTATGGTAAGGTTTGTATATGAAACAAACCTAATTTTTTTTTAAATGAAGTATATGCAGTCATTATGTGGCCAAGGTATCACCAGAGAACATTCACCTCTAACACTTCCCTTGCGAGTTAATTTTGTTGTTATTATTGACGTTGTTAAGTTTACAGTTAAAATCGAAATAATTGATAAACAGATTTAACCTATTAAATACAAAAGAAATAAGAAATGTAGTGAATTACATTCCCATTTAATAATAAGTAGAAATGGTACATACGAAAATCCATAATCGTGCAGGAGTAGAAGACGAGTAGATCCACTGAAGCAACTTGCCAGCTCCCGGCGACACATTCAACATTAGGCACTGTGGTTTCAAACGCTGAAGTAAAATTGAGAATAGCTTGAAGATCCAGTAATTTTCCTCGGTCGCGGGAAAGTAATTATATAGATAAATATAATACAATTCAATATAATTGAATAAGTAATTGTGCTCCTATAGAATACTTAGAATAGTTGACGTGAAGAAACAATTGTGAAGAGAAAAAATACAGTAAAAAGCGCAATACAGGAAACAAATGAAAACGGGAATGTAATTCACCACATTTCTTATTTCTTTTGTATAGGTTGAATCTCTTTATCAATTATTTAAATTTTAACTGTAATATTCTTCAATACGGAAAAATGACATTTTTAACTTTAAATGTTGTTGAGCTTCTCAACAAGCAAACCATGTTCCAGAACTTAACAGACCAAAACAGATTTTAGAATTTCTCATTTCTCATTTCACAGTCAAGTTATGTCTAAAAGCGTGACATTTGAGTTTCCACATATATCCAGTAATCAATTAAAACATTGAAAACATATATATTTTAATACGTTCATCAATTTAAAAACCTACGTGTCGCGCCTAATTTTCAATATTTTCGTATCGATTCTTGGTACTTTTAAAACTTTTAATCTCTTCATTATAACTACTTTGTTTGATGATCGAGTGACGATGAAATTGAACCAGGTAATAAATGACCTAATGTTGTTTCGGAGAAGAATTAAAGGCTCCACCACTGATTAACGTGGAAGCGCATTAAAAGCACTGGCCGTGATGTACAACGGCGTTCTCCACAAATTGGGGGAACCCCCCAAACCATGTGACAGACAAGTGACGAGCAAGCGCCGCACTCAGAGTGCATTAATGGGATTTATGTGTCCGTGTAACCCTGCAATACAAGCAAACATTATGAATGAACAGACCCAACCGCTGCGAGACCTTGTCTTCTTTTTTTTTGAACAGTTTTCATAGTGCCATAAAAGTAGAGGTGCTCGGTCACTACATGTTACCAAAGTATGTCACAGGAATGAAGGCTCATGAGCTGGAAAATATTTATGGTGGAATGAATATGTTATCGAGCGTACTGTTCGAATGTTACGATTCAATTGCTTGTTTTGTTTGACCTTATCACAAGTGCATTAAAGAATTCTCAAATACAGCGTAAAATGGAAAGCCTATTCGTGGCGTAGGCCTACTTGTGATGCGCTGCGTTGGCAATAAGCCGGGAATAGGTCATATAACGAAACTAAAAATCGAACTCTTCTTAGCAGAGAGGTTAAGTGAGCTTCACAACAGGACTTGCTAGCAGAAAAGCTTCTAATATTGATTGCCCCGCGTTTGTTCCTTTACTAGTCTTTTTTACTTGCTCACCAAGTCACGTCCGTAGTGGCCATGCAGGAAGGCTAAGACCATCTGTAGCCTTGGCACCAAGTGGAGTAGAGTGGATAACCCTCAAATTGTATCATACAATTTGTAACGTAACTCTTATCGAGTTGTCCATCGGGCCTTAGAAATTTACTTTAAAATGTTTTCTTATTTATTTTGTTGTTTATTAGACCGATTATCTAGAAGTATATTTTCAATGACGTCACAGTAAACGCAGAAGAAAAAGAACGAATATATTTAAATGAAACTCCGAAAAGAATGACCATTTTACTTTGATCAAAAAGGCTAGTAAATACTTTTCTTGATTATTTCGATAAAAATTTAATGAGAAAATAAAAACATACTCTTAAATTTTCAGCTTTGTTTACAATTGGCTTTACATCGCACCGACATAGATAAGGTATTATGGCGACGATGGGGTAGGAAAGGGCTAGGAGCGGAGGGAAGCGGTCTTCGCCTTAATTAAGTTACAGCCCCAGCATTTTCCTGATGTAAAAATGGGAAACCACAGAAAACCATCTTCAGGGCTCTCGAAGGGAAGCGAAATATCTGGAGGACGCCGACCTACAAATTGCACAATTCACGGCAGATCCACTCTCTAGGAATCCTGTGGTACATGTTATTTTAGTCGCAGGACGTCTCACTGTAGCACTTCGCCTGTCAGTGTATATAGGAACCGTTAAATTCGTTCCGGAATTCTCTGTAACTCCACTTACCAATAGGCTGCTTTTAAAACAGCATGTTGGCTACATACCATGTATCTAACAAACAACCAAGGTAAAGGGGTGGCAGTAGAGAATGGAAGTTTACTTGAACAAAACGTGAAAGGGAATATACGAAACGGGTATACTAACAATAAACATTCAAATCAAAAGTGCAATAGCTTCTTTAATGTCTTACAAATTAGCATACGTTTGTGCAACAAATACTGGTGCAAACAAAAATAAAACAAATCCTTGATAATACTATTCTCGAGGTTGCCCGCAATCTTTGTTCACACGTACTTCTACCTGCAGCGTCTCACTACTCCAGACAGTAACTCACAACAACTAAGACGACATAGTGACTATCAAAGATTAACATAACGTAACGGACACTACAGCGTTCTTCTGCTATCTGTATCGGCGCGACGTAAAGCCACTAGCAAAAAAAAAAAAAAAAAAAAATTCGAAAATTCTCAGAATTACCTGTGGGAGTAAGGGCCGCTGGGGGCTTCAAATTTCGGGCTCAACATAAGAACTGTCGTATATATTAATACAGAGCGATAACTTATAGATTTCGCGGGCTTAAAAACTTTCAGGATATTCCAAACTTTTACCTCCCTCCCCCCAAAATCAATATGGCGGCATAATCCGCCAGACGAGGTAGAAAATTGAAAATTGGCGAAATTATAGTCCTTAGCCTTTAACCGACGGGAGATCCGGTTTACTCGGCCTCCAGTAGACCTAGGGTTATTTCTTTCTTTTTTTTTTTTTTTTTTACAACTTGCCGTGCGCCGCACCGGGACAAATAGATTTTATGACGATGATCGGAGAGGAAAAGCCTATAAATGGCTTTAATTAAGGTACAGCCACAGCATTTGCCTGGCACGAAAATGGGAAACCACGGAAAACTACCTTCAGGACTTCCAACAGTGACGTTCGTACCCACTATCTCCCGGATCAAGCTGACAGCTGCGCGCCCCTAACCGCACGGCCAACTCGCCTGGTCCTAGAGTTAAACAAAACTTTGAAATTGATGACCAAGCGGCCAGTCGGTGTCGGCTTAATATGTCCGCTCATTGTAGCAGACATTATTATTATTATTATTATTATTATTATTATTATTATTATTATTATTATTGTACCGGGCGGTACACCTCCACGCCGCTAATTTAAAATGTGCGCCAGTTGAAACTCCTCTGTTGGAGGAAGTCTGAACTTTATCTATGGTATTAATTTTCTACTTTCTCAGAAGATGTCACTACCTGGAAATTTTGGAGTTTTTGAACTGTGTCATTTTCGACGTATTTTTGTTTTGCTTGTAGTAAGAAGTGTGAACTTTCTCTTCTAGAAGACACTACTGAAGATCAACAATAGTGCACCCTAGTGCGGAGTGAAAGAACTGTTTTTTGGAGAAATTTTGAATTCACAAGTTTGTTCTTTGTTAAATTTCTTTCAGTCATTGTTTAAGTTGGCTGTATACCCCTCTCTTTCCCCTTGTTTTGTATTTAGCCAATCCCGAATTTCTTTTATTAATTTCTGACCAATCTGATGTATCTTCCCCCAACTTGAATATGTTGCTGTATCCTACCCAATAAAGTGATTGTGGGCGGGTGTTTTCTTCCCTAAAACGCCTCGAACTTTCCGCGAGAGTATATAAACTGCTGATTTTTGGGTCTCTGCGCCACTTCTCTTCCATCTTTCAGTGTGTAAAGTACATAGCAGGGGGCGGGAAGCGCCTCTTTCGTCGGCAGCGGTCATCAACAAGGTAATGGCCGGTTAATAACTTCTTTCTTTGCTAGCTCAGCAGTTTAACTCTCGGGGCGGGTCCGAAGTTTTTCCATTATGTAACCTTCCTTAAAATGTAAAGAAACTTGTATCTATTCTATCTTTTAAACTACATATTGGGATAGAGAGTGCTTAACCCTCTCGAGCTCCCACTCATATTGTTTTGAGGTGAACTTATTTTTTTCTCTACCTATTCTTCTTTAACGTAATGTAAATTGTTTCCTTCTTAAGTCACCTCTGTAGTATGGGATTAGCCCTTGTATTAGTGGCCTAGAGCCAGATTAGGTTTTAAAAACAAATGCATTAGGAGTGCAGATCGCCTCCTCTCTAATTGTTATTTTAGAGGTCATGTAATTAACCTTCTTCTCATTTAATAGACCTCAGTAGGTTGGGTATTTTACCCCTGTGTATATGTCCTTGGAGGACAGCTTGAAGGTGGAATTAGGTGTGGCCTTTGACAGGCCTGAATTTTGAGAGCAAGTTGCTATTTTCCCGAAAATTTTGTTTTCTGCGCTCCTCAAGGGGCCTTTCTGTGTATTTTGGAGCAAGTGCTCCTAGGCATGAATGGGGTTTTCTGCCTCTCTGTTGAAACTTGTGTTTTGGGGTAAAACTGGGCTAATTGCTCAAGAAGTGTGAGGCTGGGGCTCGAAGCCCAAATCCTGTAAATATTGTAATTGTATTTTTATTGCCTTGCTACTCTGTACCTGCCATGATTGTTATTTCGTTATTTGGAAAAGAAAATATAACCTTGTTAATTTTACATGCACTATAATTTCGTAGCTTGAGACCCGTTCACACCCGCACCTTCTTTCACGCATAACTACCGCAAAAACACGGTAACAATTATTATTATTATTATTATTACTATTATTATTATTTTATAAACAATTTTTTTTTGTCTAAACAACAATGTAAAGTAACACACAAAAGTCAATAGCCTGTACAATTAAACGTTTTTAGAAAACTAACGGTTACTCACGGTTATCTCCATTGTAGGTTGCCTCATTCTTGAACATCAGAGTCAAAATCAGCGGAACTCCGGTAACATACGTACTATGTCGTCACGATAAGGAAGTGTGCATGACTTTGCAATCTATTTGCATGGTCTGCTTGTTCGATAAGACAAAGGAACTTCGGCTGCAAGTCGACGAAAGCAGAGGGGAGAGTTAAAACGGCCTCCTCCTTTCATTTCCTTGTAATTTCCTTTCACAGCAGGTGTGAACTCGATAGACAGATCGTATGCATGGTTACGAGCAAGTGAAGTATTGCTCCGTGTGATGGAGAACTCTTACAGCAGGAAAATGAAAGATTGTATTAAATGATGTACATTTAGATACTTTAGGAGCTTGGCGGAAATCTAAGGTGAGAATTGGTGCATAAAGACCTCACTGTTGTTATGAATTTTAAGAACAACGCTTCATGGCGATCAAGGAAGTATTATTTTTTCCTTACTTCACAGATAATTTAAAGCATGAAGATGGAAGACGAACTTTTGTCGAAACAGTGTTTTTAAAATCCGAAATACAAGGGAGATCTAGAATACGAAAATAGTCAAGATTGGAATTAACCAGTAATATATGTCGTGAATAGTGCGTTCCAGGGACGCGCAGCTGTGAGCTTGCATCTGGGAGATAGTGAGTTCGAACCCCACTGTCGGCAGCCCTGAAGATGATTTTCTGTGTTTTCCCATTTTCGCACCAGGAAAATGCTGGGGCTGTACCTTAATTAAGGCCACGGTCGCTGCCATCCCATTACTAAGCCTTCCCTATCCCATCGTCGCCGTAAAACCTATCTGTGTCGGTGTGACGTAAAACAAATAGAAAAATAATAGTGTGTTCTGCTCCTTAGCTGAACCACCCGTGGCCGGTATGAACTGAGGGCCACGGTATGGATTCTCGAGTGAGTCCTGATATTTTCGTGGTGAAGAGAGCTGATTTTCTTAGCTCGGGAGAAGTGATATTCTGCCGTCCTGAACATTCGTGCAACCAAAAAAAAAAAAAAAAAAAAAAAAAGAAACCCCACACAAAACTATCCTCTACCCACTAAAGGCTGTATTTATAACTGCAGTGCCAACTCATTTTTGCTCTTTAGCCTAAATATTCAATAATGTTGAGATGCTAGATTTTAGACATCGTTCACACTTGTCAGAGGACACACCTGTGTCACCTGGCTAATACTAGCCATATAATGAGAAGCAATACAGAGTTTTCAAGCCAAAATGGTCCAAAAACCGAAAACGAGGATATTCCTCTAAAGGTTACCTCATTGCTTGTGGCAGATAGGGATGAATATATCTTTCGTGTGCGAACATTTTAAAATTTGCTAAAGAACATAAAACGCCCTTCAAAAAGTCACGCCCACTTCCTCGATGAATACCGTCGGAATTTCACTGTATTACTGTATTACTGAAGTATAAGAACTACAGTGTGAATGTTGTAGTCTATAGAAGCATAAACAAGGCGGACATAATCCAAGTCATTTCGATCATATGTTGCAACAACATGCACTTTATCAAGTGCTGCACCTCTTGTTTGGACATTATCTTCGGTGGCTGTGTTAGTTTCCTGTATCAAGACTACAGTAGTTCTATCCTGTTCTCACTCTATGATCGACTAATGCCTTCAAAATTTGGTGTAGGACTGTGATATTGTTATCACTCGTTCTTCTTATGGGGCTTTGAAAAGAGCCTTTTAAGTTAGAAGAGCTCTATCTCGTATTCTCAGGAGATCTGCAGCAGATATACGATACAATCAATCAAATAGTCACTACTAATTTAGGGCAGTCGTCCAGGTGGCAGATTCCCTATGTGATGTTTTCCTAACTCCTCTTCCTATAAGTATCTTCCCTAATTTGTCCTCTCGAAATCCAACTTTATCTTCATATTGTGATCCTTCCTACGTTTAAACGCACCACTCAAACTTATTCGTCTACTTATGTCATTCCATGTCATCTCTCTACTGACGCTCGGAACATACCACTTAGTCGAGCAGCTCGTCTCCTTTCTCCCAGGTCTTCCCAATCCAAACTTGGCAACATTTTTGTAACGCTACTCTTTTGTCGGAAATCGCCCAGAACAAATCGAGCTGCTTTTCTTTGAATTATTTCCAGTTCCTGAATCAAGTAATCCTGGTGAGGGTCTCGTACATGGGAACCATACTCTAGTTGGTGTCTCACCAGAGACAAGTATGCTCTCTCCTTTACATCGTTACTACAACCCCTAAGTACCCTTATAACCATGTGCAGAGATCTGTACCCTTTATTTACAATCATATTTATGAGATTACCTTTCCTTATATTAACAACCTGCTACTTACAATGATCCCCATAAGGAACTTTTACCGGGCGAGTTGGTCGTGCTGTTAGAAGCGCGCAGCTGTGAGCTTGCATCCGAGAGATAGTGGGGCTACGGCCATTTCCTTCCCACTCCTAGTCCTTTTCTATCCCATCGTCTCCATAAGACCCCTCTCTGTCGGTGCGATGTAAAGCAAATACTAAAAAATAAAAAATAATAAAACTTTTACCCCATCAACTCAATAATTAAAACCGAGAGGATTTTTCCTATTTAACTCAACCTGACTTTAATTTCCGAGATAGTTTGGCGGTCAATATGTTGTGGCTCGTTTAGCACCACCAAGGAACACGTGCAGGGCAATTTATAGGTAATTCCTGCGGAGCTGATCAACGGCATCAAAGAAATTTGAGAAACGTTTGGAGATGATCTGGCCAACCTCGAAGGTTATTAAACCAAGCTCAGCTAGAACTCAGGTATCTTGTTTCTATCTCAACAACCAGATGGCATATATTGTAATTGATGTACTCTATGGGGGAACAGTTCTTAGGAACAGGAAATTTCCTAAACACTTCGGAGTAACCCTTTCAGGAATCACCTTGAGAATAAAACAGCTAAAATTAAATGGTTTACTTTCAATTGAAAGTTCGTTTCCCATTTCCATCCATTCAATTATCTGTGAGGTAAGGAAAAATAATATTTCCTTGGTCGCAATGAAGTATTCTTATTAAAATCCACAACAACAGTGAGGTCTTTATGCACCAAATCTCACCTTAGATTTCCGCCAAGCTCTGCTACGAGTCTTGTCTTCCCTGTGGCTGAACACTGTGCTCCAGTATGGCTAAACGGTCATCCCGTGAATCTAATTGATACGCAGCTCACAATACCATGCGGAAAATTAGTGTAGTCACCATTATTGGCTTCCAGCGCTCAGCTACATAATGACACTTCAATTCCGGAGAAAAGTTGCCCTTGTCAGGGATTAATTAATTATTAGTGTGCAAACTACCACTGCGTTTAAATATACCACGTCATAGCAAAGCGTAAACGTCTGATATACTGATATACTAAAACTTGGAAATAAATAAATAAATAAATAAATAAATAAATAAATAAATAAATAAATAAATAAATAAATAAGTAAATAAATAAATAAATAAATAAATAAATAAATACGGATAGGGGCCGGTGACCTAGATGTTATACCTCTTTAAACAACAAGCATCGTCATCATCATCATTATCTTCAAATAAATACGGTAACCTGGTTGTGGTACTAGGATTATTTTCTTTTTCTTACTGTAGGTTTGTCGCACTAAGACTGATGGGTTTTTGGCGACAATGGGATAGTGAAGGGTTAGACTGGCAGGGAAATGGTCGTGGTTTGAATTAATTTTCCTGACAGAAAATGCAAAACTGCAGAAAACTAAGTTGAAAGTTGCGGTTGGTGGGGTTCGGACTTCGAACTCACTTTCTCCCTCACGGTTTCGTGGCCCGTAACAGACAACTAACTCGCTGGTACATGGACTTACGGCTCCTTCGCGGCTGAGGTATCTGGGCATCTATTTTAAATTTCTAGTCCTTAGTTAGGCACATGAATTGTGTTCATTATATAGCAGAGATATGGTGTTTCGTGGTCAGTCAGCTTGTATTTTTGAGATAGTGGATTCGAACCACAGTGATGACAGCCCTGAAGATGGTTTTCCGAGGTTTTCCTAGTTCACAGCAGATAAATGCTGGGGCTGTACCGTAGACAAGGCCATCATTGCTTCCTTCCCACTGCTATCCCCGTCCTATCCCATCGCCGCCATAAGACCAATCTCTTTGGGTGTGACGTAAGGCAATTCGTAGAAGAGGGGAAAAAAAATGTTATGTTTACCACCTTTACGGGGAGGAAACTCGTGTTCGCCGTTTGGAGAAATAACAGAAGAACTAATCTCAGCTGCTCCGCTACGGGACTGGGAGAGCTTCGACCTACATTTCTATATTCGTTTAGTTAACCAACCGGCTGCCTCGTCGCCAGCACTCACCCCTGCGATAAATTCAGCCCCAAAAAAATTCCTTCTGCAAAATAATTTCTGCATTTATATAGGTAGAATAATTTTGCTGTGTATTATTTGACTTACCTCCCTTTCTATCATACATTGCTTCCTAATGACAGTCCCTCCAGAAGTGGAATGGGTGACAGACCACATTTTCTATTATGCCTCCAGCTACGACTTGGTCACGAGTAAAATGTGGTTTAAGTCAATGATTATAATGGCTTGATATAAATAAGGTTGGAATAATTGGGATAAGTATTATTATACAATTATGAACACAGTCGTGGAAAACGTGTACAAGATGAAAATAAATAAATAAACATAAATAAATAAATAATTAGACTAATAAATAAATAAATCCTAATTGAAAGTACCGGAGTGCAGTCGAATTAAGTAGATGATGCAGGAAATACAAGTATTAGATTAGGAAATGCAGTCTTAAAGGAAGTAGACAGATATTCTTACTTGTATTGTGGAATAACTAATGACCGAGCCCAATAGCTACAGTCACTCAAGTGCGGCCAGTATCCAGTATTCGGGAGATAGTAAGTTCGAACCTTACTGTCGACATCCCTGAAGATGGTTTTCTGTGGTTTCCCATTTTCACACCAGGAAAATGCTGAGGCTGTAACTTAATCAATGCCACGGCCGCTTCCTTCCCACTTCTAGGCCTGTCCTATTCCACCGTCGCCATCTGTCTGAGTCGGTGCGACGTAAAGCAAATTGAAAAAACAGTCAATAATGACACAAGTAAGGCGGACACAAAAATGCAGACTAGCACAAGAAAGGAAATTCGCTTATTTCGAACATTGATATGGGAATGAGTACGACGCTTTTGAAGACTTTCGTTTGGAACGTGGCATTGTATGGAAGTGAAACATAATATAATATATCCAGCTACATGGTTAAATAGATAGCTTGCTGGCCTTTGATCACAGGGGACCCAGCTTCGATTCCCGACAGAGTCGGGAATTTTAATTATCATTAATTAAAATCCCTGGCACGCGCAGTTCGTTCACAGGTGTCAAATCGGAGAGACCTGTCCTGGCGAGCAAAGCATGTTCTTGGACACTCCCGGCACTAAAAGCCATACGCCGTTGTATAATATAAGCTTTCGAAATGCGGTTTTAAAGAAGAATGTTGAAGATGAGAAGGGTATCTCGAATCACGAATGAAGAGATACTGAATCGAATTGGTGAGAGGAGAGCAATTTTGCAAAATTTGGCCAAAAGAAGAAATAAAATGATAGGACACATCTTCAGACACCCAGGACTTTTTCAGTTAGGTGTTTAAGGAATCAATCAATCAATCAATCAATCAATACTGATCTGCATTTAGGGCAGTCGCCCAGGTGGCAGATTCCCTATCTGTTGCTTTCCTAGCCTTTTCCGAAATGATTTCAAAGAAATTGGAAATTTATTGAACATCTCCCTTGGTAAGTTATTCCAATCCCTAACTACCCTTCCTATAAATGAATATTTGCCCCAGTTTGTCCTCTTGAATTCCAACTTTATCTTCATATCGTGATCTTTCCTACTTTTATAAACGCCATAAGCGGTAGAAACGTCAGGTGTAAACCAATGTATGAATATGAAAGACATATTAGAGTAAATAGAAGATGCAGTAGTTACGCAGAAATAAAAGGTAAGCACAGTCTATGGATCCAAACAACAGCAACAATGTCATTCTTTGAAAGTTACGTACCATGCAATATTGTTTGGAACCTAAGATCCATTCCGAAGGTAACATGATTTATCGTATTCATAAATAGCATGGAATGCACCTCACAACTTCTCCAGTTTAGTTACAAACTACAGTGTAGGAAGTTGGGAACTGTGGTATGTATTAAGAGCTGTCTACAACATAACAACCGCTCGTGTTTCTCACCGAGTGTATCTTATAACTCAAGAACATGCGATTTCAGCATTTGGACTAGGCTGCCAAGCTTTTTGAACTCCATGTGAAATATTGTTGGGTGTGATTAATGAGGAAAATGAATTGTTAATTCTGAGAGATCTCTATGATTTAGTGAATACAAACAGGGATCTTATTTCTCCACCTAAAATTCACATTTACTTTCTAGTCTTGACACAAAGTTTTTTAGGAAATCATACGGAAGGTATTTCGAAACACGCTTAGACATGCTATCCCTTTTTTTCTCTAATAATTAATTAAAAATCGTATGGCCTCAGCTACCGTGTGCAGACATTTCAATTTGACGCCATCTGGCTGTCTTCTCGTCAATTTCGACGTTCCGTTTTACTCTAGGGCCCCACTAGGTGGCAGACCGAGTAAACCGAAACTCTCTTGGGCGTCTATGGCTGAGATTTAATGAATTTTGTCAGGTAAACACCAAATGTGTCACCAGAGATCTTTTACATGCCGACATCGTACGACATGGAGTATCGAATGGACTTTTTTCCGCTCTTCAAAAATCCGACTACCTCTGCCGTGTTTGAACCCGGCTATCTTGGGATCCGGAGGCCGACACTCTACCGCTGATCCACAGAGGCAGCTATTTTTTCTCTAATCCTCAAAGACTCAAGAAGAATTGCAAGCGCCTGTGATCTAACATGTTGATTGAAGATGGTGTATCCGCTACGCAGGCGAAATAACGGGACAAATTTCTACCAAACAATAGCAGTCACACCAAAAAAAACAAGACACTAAGGCGGAGACACAAGAGCGTATTTCCTGCGTGCGTTTAAGGATCGTAATTAGCGCGCAACTTAGCTTTATTAATCATCGAATGAAGGAGAGCACAGGTTATGTAGACGAAAGGTATCCACGGAATGCCACTGTAATATTTGTCCTAAATGGAATATAATAATTCATTTTACTGAAATAAAGTGTAATATTCTGCGGTAAATTAAGAAATAGTGCGAAATATTTTACTTGCAGGGAATAATATGGATACATACTTTACTACCTTACAACTATTTTTTTCTGCTAGGTCGCAGCGCTTCCGAATGTGTGTTGTTTGTCTAACACTTTCGTGTGTGATGTCTTTGCTCACTGAAGTTGTCTGAATTAATTAGGTGTAGTTTTCTTCACGTTGCTCATTCGTTTTGTGCCCTAACTCATTCATTAAGTGGTATATTTATTGGTCCGGGGATCATGCTATTTTGCTCTTTGAACTGTCCGCGCTAGTCATATGGACAAAGATAATAAGAACTCACAGACATAGCACTCCCATTCGTCGGTGCAAGCCCTGGACCTCAAGAAAGAAACAAAAGACGGCACGGGCAGCGTAATACAACATAAAGGAGTCCTGTCTACGGGCCTTAAGTACGTATACATATTCCTCTGGATATTTCTCTAGTAACGACGGTGTAAAAGCAATTATTATGTTCCATTTGGGTCTACATAACCCATAACTCTGTGAATACCGAACGTGATGAATGTAAAGCAAGCACGCAGCGCGCGTCCTAGCGGGGAAGATTCAGAGGTGTTCAAGCTGAGCATTTCGTCCCGCGGGCACACAGCATTGTAAGCGGGCGGACAGGCGATGAGCTTGTCATTCAGTCACAATGACGTCGTAGTTACGTAACAGACAGGGGCATAACGTTAGAGCCTACAGGGCAGACGGGCCCGAGCCTTCAAGGGACCCGGCAGTAGAGATGGCTGAAAAATAACTTAGCAGTTACTTTTTCAGAGTTACATGCCTGTCATCATCATCATCATCATCATCATCTGTTTACCCTCCAGGTTCGGTTTTTCCCCCGGACTCAGCGAGGGATCCCACCTCTACCGCCTCAAGGGCAGTGTCCTGGAGCTTACATGCCTGTCACCGTTACAAATGTAACGAGGACAAAAAATAACAGGTTACCGAGTAACGCAACAGAACAATGTACTAGTGAAAACAGTAACTGGGAAGTAGGAACTATCTCTAGCAGCAGCTTACAGACACAGAAGGTGACCTTCAGAGTTCAGATAGTATGCCTGACTTCTAAGTGAGAACGCTTTCGTAGGAGATTGCTCTAAGTCAAATACACTATATAGTGTATTTAAGTTGCTGCTGTCATCTGGTAACCAAAGTGTAAACTGTTATGACAGATTCAACTGCTCAGGGATAATCGTTGACTCAGACATCGTGCAGGGCTACCTATATTATAATATTATTATAAGTTTCACCCTATAATAAATTTAAAAAAGACGCTATGTTGTCTTCTCACTTGATCCGTTGTCTGCCTTTCGTTAACTTTATAGAAAATATAAATGCGGTTTTGCTGCATCGACTTTCAACAGTGTAGTGGTTCGTGCGCGCATGTGCGAGTGAATGAATGGAACTTCGCAACACAGCTGTAAGGAGACAAGTTTGAAGCCGTGACCAGACTGTGACCAGAAAAAGGTGAGTAACGTTGGACGTTAATTTCAACTGTTACTTTTCACAGTTACTTTATTGTAGCAGTGACAGATGTAGCAGTTACACAAAATAACCGTTTGTCACACTTCTACCAGGCAAACTCCTCACAAAGAAATAATAATACTATAATTATATCTAGCCTAATATCATTCTGCACGGAAATTGTCAGAAGATCAGATCACGACGAAATAGTTTGTTTTTATAATGTGTACGTAGAGCAATTGCCATGTGGTTATCTTTAGCTTATAATTGTGTTGAATGTAATACAGCACAGCTGTAAACAATGCTTCGCCTTGCCGTCTTTCGCGACACGCTCGTCACAAAATATTTTTTTTTTAACAAAATTAAAATCCACAGCCTATTTTCAGTCATGCAACTGGACCAGGAATTTAATGAATGAATCTTCCATCTAGCGGTGAGGATAGGAATTGTGTCGGCTGTGGAAGCCTGTCGCACACATCTGGGGCAAAGATTAATGACAGATGAAATGAAATTAAGTTGGAGAGTGTTGCTAGAATGAAAGACGACAGGGAAAACCAGAGTACCCGGAGCAAAACCTGTCCCGCCTCCGCTTTGTCCGGCTCAAATCTTACATGGGATGACCAGGATTTGAACCACGGAACCCAGCAGTGAGAGGCCGGCGCACTGCCACCTGAGCTACAGAGACACTCCCTTAGAAAATACCTGCACCAAATTATTAAAAAAATAATTACAGCTTTAAAAATTGATACCAAAATATTATATTTCAGTTAGAACATGATACTTTCATGATGTGTCGTATTATGAACAAATTTTTATTATTAAGTGACCTTTTCACACATATATTCGACAACAATGTATTATTCCAACAAATAACTTGGTGCAGTAACAATCAATCAACTCCATTTCGAACGAGCTCTCTTTTCCCGAATGTAAGAACATGGTTATTTGCATAGATAATAATAGGTTTATCACTTGTTCTGGCTGATATTTTTCAAACTTTATTTGAACAGTTTTTCATTTAATTTTGTTCAAATGTTTTTCTATGATGTAATCGAATAAATTAACTACGACTGTGAAAAATGAAACCCGTTTTAAGTACGAGCATCTAAGTGGTGTGCGGTTACGTTGGCAGTTCTGCAGCTTAGTTGTTAAACCACAGAGACAGCCAGGTTTAACCTATTAAAACATAACTTTTTAGAAATCTTACAATAATGAATAATCCCTTTGTTCATATAATTTGATAAAATATATAGAATTAGTTCTACGTGCTGTAATTACGATGTATTACCTGTACATAGGTTTTACGTTTCATTTCAGGGGGCCCAAATTTTTATTTTCGCAGGCGGGCCCCTGTCACTTTCTTCACACCCCTGATCACAGGTCATGATGGTCAGTGCCATGCGAAGGTCTGCTTGTTAAGCTCCATAATAGCAGCGATGGCCTTGCCGAATCTCACAGCTGAGTGGAACAGTATTTTGTTTCGTGCTAGCAGAGGACCGTGCAAAATGTCTACTAAGAGGGCAGTTTGTTATGTCGAAAACGTATAATGTAGAACGCCACTACAAGACGAAACAAGCTCATTCGCATCCGACTGTTGTAGGGAATTGTTTGAATAAAAATGGTTGAGGAGATATTTCAAATGTTATGTTCAGAAACTCAACGAACAGGGGAAATCACAAAACACTAGAACACGTCTCAAAATCAAGCATAAAACTTTCTGAATTATGTATTACGATTTACTGAATGGACTTGTTTATTTATTTATGATGTGAGCAAGGAATTTCATTTGAACCCGAAACCGATTGGGCAGGCATTCATAAATTCTGAGAACATCCAGAAGTATTCATTTTCTCAGTTCCTCCAGAAGTCATTGCTTCAAGCCTACCTCTTGCCTAGTTTGTATGATTATATTAACTGGAGCCAACTTAAAAAATTCTAAAATGAACCAATTTGTAAATGTATCTAAAAAAATTCCACACTTTGTTGACAGTTATTTAACCGGGTCAGGAATGGAATGAATGAAACCCCCATCTAGTGGCGAGAATAGGAACTGTGCCGGCTGCTGCAACCTGTTGCACTCTTCTGGGGTAATGATTAAAGACTGACAGATGAAATGATATTGATGAGTGTTGCTGGAATGAAATATGACTGGTAAACCCGGAGCACGCAGAGAAAAACCTGTCCCACTTACGCTTTGTCCAGCACAAATCTCAAACCGACTGATCGAGATTCGAACCACGGAACCCAGCGATGAGAGGCCGGCGCGCTGTCGCTTGAGCCATGGAGGCTTTAGAAATGTATCTATTTCTATCAATTCATAGAAATTTTCAGGTTTATATTTCGATTTTTAATTTTAAAACTATTGAAGCACACTTGAGGAAGAATTAAAGCATGTGTCACATCAGTTGTTTAGAATATTGATACAAAACTTAAATGAAATAATCATCTTCATTATAGATGTTATGCCTTTCAGCGTTCAGTCTGCAGGTCCGTGAATTTACTGAACACTTTTACAATTCTCTATTTAACTAACTCTGTGGCCTCGTTTACTTCGATACCTCTTATACTTAAATCATTAGAAACCGAGTCTAAACTTCATTGTCTTGTCTCCCTCTACTTTTCTTACCCTCTATAGCCGAGTGCATTATTCTCCTAGGTAACCTACTCTCCATTCGTCTCATATGACCTCTCAACCGAAGCCGGCTTATGCATATAGCTTCATCACTGAAGTTCATCCGTAGTCCGACTCATTGACTGAATGGTTAGCGTTGAGGCCTTCGGTTCAGAGGGTCCCGAGTTCGATTCTCGGCCGGATCGGGGATTATAATCGCATTTGATTCGTTCTTCGGGCTCGGGGACTGGGTGTTTGTGTTTATTCCAACACTTTCCTCTTCATATTCAGACAACACACTACACTACCAACCACCACAGTGCTTACATCCTTCCATATACGGTTGGCGTCAGGAAGGGCATCTGTCCGTAGAACAGGGCCAAATCAACATGTGCAACACAGTTCGCACCCGCGACCCCACAGGTGTGGGAGAAGCGGTAGATGAAGAAGGAGAAGAAGAAGAAGAGTGGAGTTCATTCGTAACTTGGCCTTTATCTCCTCATTCCATGTACACACCTGCCATTGTTCACCTGTATGTAACAGCGATCATCATCATCTGTTAATTATTATCAAATTATTGTATATAAATTTCAAATAATAATGATTAACACGTAAAAAAATAGATGATATATTCTGGTATCATACAAAAACACCTGTCATTAGTTTTTTTGCAATTTGTTTTACGTCACACCGACACAAATAGTTCTTATGGCAACGATGGAACAGGAAAGGCCTAGTAATGGGAAGGAAGCATCCGTGGCCTTAATTAAGGTACAGCCTCAGCATTTGCCTGGTGTGAAAATGGGAAACCACGGAAAACCATCTTCAGGGCTGCCGACAGTGGGGTTCGAACCTACTATCTCCCAAATACTGGATACTGGTCGACATCAGTTTGTTACAACTATTTGTCACTAATGTGAATTTAACTGATTCTGTGAGGTAATTTCAACAATGTTGTGTTTTCCCGAACTTAAAAATCAGACGGGATGTTTATGATACGAATTATATTTTACGAATGGGTGGTGTTGTACTTTAAAGTTCTGGCTCTTTGGCTAAATATTCAGCGTCCAGGGTTTCGCTTCGAAAGATCTGGGGTTGGTGTTATCAATCCTCTGACTCGGTGACTGGGGCTTTGTGTTTGTCGTAATACACTCCCCTTCATATTACACACATCACTACCAACCACCACAGAAGTGAATACAGTATATCCCTTCATAGAAAGGTATCCGGTCTTAATACAGGGCCAAGTCAACACATGTGGCATAGTTCATATCCGTGGCCCCATCAGGATGTTGGAGGAAAACAACAAGAAGTATTAGAAGATAAATATTTGATTCAATGTAGTTTAATTACATTTTTTATTATTCCAGCAACACGGTCAATATTTTGCGTTTAATGTCATGATTTACAAACTGGGATTAGTATATAGCTGTGCCAAGTGCAGTGTGTTTACAAAACAGATAGAGTGTGACAGATCCTCCTTTTTCCTGTGTACATTTTCATCACATCTTCCAACACGACCTTTGCCTTCCTACCTTTTTAAAGTCACACCAATAAGTATAAACTTTCGTCGACACTGTGATAGCAAATGGAACAGCCCTGTGATTTGGCTGGTTTGAAAATGCGAAACCACAAAATATTATGCTTCAGGGCTACCGATGGTAGTATTCGAAGCCAGTATCTCTCGAATCCGAGTTTGCAACTTCACGCATATCCAACGCACACTGTTCAACCAATCTGCTGGTGATGGTGCTCGCTAGAGCTAATCTCAGTATGAATGGTTCTGATTTATACATTATCTCTGCTCACTAGATGGCTTATTGTATTTTCTCTCTCGTTGTACTGTGGACTTCTTTCATGAGGTACTTATTTAAATATATATTTTGTTATTTTATTTGCCTGAGGTATGATAGCGATGTCTTGGTAACATTGATTTCACTAATAGTATTTCTCTCTCCTTTACAGGTATGGATACAGCGTCACCTTATGAAATGATCTTCGCAGAAGCCATTGGTAGCACTCTACGGTAGTGTACTTCTTCCACAAGATACATTGACCTGATTCAAACTTCATTTTTTTTCTTAATTGCTGTATAAATGTCATGCACAGGACTTCCTGTCTGTTATCCTGCCACAAGACGTGACATCAAAAGATATTATTTGTCGTACTCCGATTGTTAGAAGGGATTTTCTGAAGACGTGAATGACAGGGAACATCAGTTGAGAAAGGTTCATTTGATGCATTATTTCCTGGTTTTCGTAGTATTTGGTCTGGAAAGAGAGATATCTTTACTTCTTAGCCATGTTTTTGTTCAGAGAAGGAAGGCATCCCCATTCATCCGTATTGTGAATTTTGAAATTTGCTAAAGTATATCAGCCACTTAATGTATTTTGAAGTATTTATCAAGTAATTTACATCGTTATTTAAGGTCAGTGAAAGACGCGTGCGATCAGTATAATAACACAATATAATTATATCTGGGCTGAGTGGCTGATATCGAAGAGCGCTAGTCATCTGACCCCAAGTCGATGGATTTGATACCTGTTCAGTCCAGTCGTGTTTGAAGATGCTCATGCAAGCCAACCTCGTGTATGTAGACGTACTAGCGCGTAAGGAAACTACTGCCGGGCATATTTCTGGCACCTAGGTATCTTCGAAAATCGTAAAAGTAGTTAGTTGGACGTATTATCGGTGTTATTGTTGTTTATAACACCATTAAAACATAATTATTTTAAATGTTACTCTCAAAATATTTATCCACTTGGAGGCTAACTGAGACAATAAATATTCTTAAACAATTTCGTTAAAAACAGAATTAAGAGTAAATAGTAATAAATAATGTTATTTGCTTTACGTCCCACTAACTACTTTTTTAAGGTCTTCGGAGACGCCGAGGTGCCGTAATTTTGTCCCGCAGGAGTTCTTTAACGTGCCAGTAAATCTACCGACACGGGGCTATCGTATTTGAGCATCTTCAAATACCACCGGACTGAGCCAGGATCGAACCTGCCAAGTTGGGGTTAGAAGGCCAGCGCCTTAACCGTCTGAGCCACTCAGCCCGGCGAAGAGTAAATAGAAGGTATGTGATCTCAGTCTAGCGGATCAAAACGGACCTCCTGAACGCTTTCTTCGCCCAGTTGATGAACTCGTTGTTACCGACCTCGCAGGTCTTCATCCGCTTTATCGTCGTCTTCCAGACTCTCGCTCCGAACATGAGACCCTTAACCTTGGTCGTACAGCTCAAATGTATTCTTATAATACGTCACTCGAGCCTCCGTGGCTCAGACGGCAGCGCGTCGGCCTCTCACCGCTGGATACCGTGGTTCAAATCCCGGTCACTCCATGTGAGTTTTGTGCTGGACAAAGCAGAGGCGGGGACAGGTTTTTCTCCGGGTACTCCGGCTTTCCCTGTCATCATTCATTCCAGCAACACTCTCCATTCTCATTTCATAGAATTTATCAGTCATTATAAAATCACTTTGGGAGTGGCGACCCCATCATACTAATAGCCTATATCTGCTTCATTCATCACATCCCTGACCCAGTCAATGACTGGAAAACAGTTGGTAGGTTTTCAATACGTCACTTCATATCAGAAGATGGAATTCATTTCTCCGTGTAATTCGACGGGTTAGTCAGAGTGTTTTTCAGTTCTTACTATGAGGTCCAATATGTATCCCTTTTTCCCTTTATTGGCGATCATGTATTTCCTTATCGTGCTGTCATTTACTCCGACTTCGTGTACTTCCTCATACTCATGCAATCCTTTCTCACGGAGCGACTGCGTTATGTGAGGTTTGATTCACCCTCTGTGAGTGGGACACACAGGCGAAGAATAACCCACGCTATCCCCTGCCTGTCGTAAGAGGCGACTAAAAGGTGCGACCAAGGGATGATTGAATTATAACCATGAAACTACTTATGATTAGTACCATCACGCGGGGAAAGCCATGGGCCGTCTTTACTTGCGAGTATTACCACTATGTTAGAAACGCAATAGGTTTGTGATTGGTAACAGCAGAGGGCCGTTCACTGTGGGTTTCCAGTACCTGTGATTAGTACCACTATATGAGCGACACTGTTGGTCCGGGTTGTCTGTGATTTGTACTCACTATGTGAGGAACACCACGGAATAGTACGAGTCCCTGTGATTAGTACACCTATGTGAGGTGCACTATGGGTTTACATGCCTACGTGTGGCGCCATTATGTAAAAAACATCATAGGTCTGCGTTACCTGTACGACGTACAGTTCTTGTGAGGAGTACCATAATGTTTGGAACACCGTGAGTTTACGCTACCTTTGATTAGTACCGCAACTTGAGAAATACCATGCTTCTACTTTACTAGCGATAAGTGCCATTGAACCCATTTAAACAACAAGCGTCATTGATTCAGGAGTGTGCATTGGAAACAGTCCCTTGGTCAGTAATATTGTTTCTAGGTAGGCGAGGCATTGCGGGTTGGACCCACTGATTGTTTAAAATTCATATTCATTCAGTCATTCTTCATCATCACGTTTTGAATTCTGGTCAGTGGATGAATTTTGTACTTTTCAATTGTAATTGCATTTCGTCTCATTTCGTACCATTAGGGTCCGATGACCTTGATGTTAGGGCTCTTTGAACAACAAACACCATCATCATCATCATCATCATCATCATCATCACGAGGTGTAGTATTTCGAAGAGGTTCACCAAAAGGACAAGAACCCAAGACTTGAAGTGAAATTTCAATCTCACTGCACCTTCTAAAACGGTTACCATCAAGAGATCTTCCCGGTATAGCCCCCTCAGAGGTACAATGCTACATGCCATTATCAGCGCGTCTCTGCACTCCGTGCTAGCAACGCCATCGCGTTTTCTAACCAGGAGGTTTGCGGGAGGATATCAGAGACTGTTACAATTTGATCGGAAACGAGAATCAGCTATAAGACCTTCACTTGAACGTCAATATTTTTGAAGTTCTTTCAACATCTATATATTTAAAAAAAATATGAAAACTAAAGCCAGTCAGTCCGGCCATTGTATCCGATCGATTTCCTTAATTTTTTTTAACTGAAAGGTATTCATGCACAGGTTTGTCATCAGGTACTATAAATCACTTAACTTCCGCCTTTCTCAAATTACTTGATTTTTCAATTTTTTGTCTCCTTGAAGCAATCATAGCTTTAGCTCTAATTGAGGTACGGAGTTTATTTTGACCTAAGAACTCTCAGTGGATCAAGCTCTTTCATGTCTGCTCTTAACTATTCAAATTGGTTGATTCTGAGGAAAGTTATGAGTGCACATTCAGTTTGACGTCTCATTTCTTCAACATTTTTTCTCATTGAAACAATCATATTTTTCGTTCTAATTGAGATACGCAGTTCGTTTTGGTCTAAAATCACTCGGAGGATCAAGCGCTTTCTTTTGAGGTAATAACTACTTAAATTGGTAGATTATGAGAACAGTTATGAGTACATTTGTCTCCATGACGAAGATCTTTGAAGGACTTTTAAACAGTTCGGCGCGTAGTGTTGTTCCAAGGAACGTTTAATTCAATTTCTTCATGTGATGGTGGAACAGACAGACAGATACGAAAAGTAAAAACCACCGATTCGGTCTTGAGTTGACCTAAAACGGATAGAGAAAAATGGAGCTTGCATTCCACCTTACGAAAAACACAAGAAGAAAGCGATTTCTATTAGGACCAAACTACGACACTATCAGGCAGTAATCCAACCAAAGCACCTGTATACTTCAGAATGCCTAGGATTATAACCAGAAAAAATATTGAAGTAATCGAGAAGAAGGAAATAATGATTTTAAGAAAAAAATCTGATCAATAGCATGTGCTAACACATACGCCGTAACAAAGAGGTAACAACACGAAAACGAAGAGTGAAATTCCTTGACATATTCCAAAAATGTCCGACGAAAGACTCGCTAAGATTTTTTTTTAACCTTTTCAACAATCCCAGCAGTAAAGGCAACTCTTATGACGAATTGTTTCTTAACACCAAGAAGGATCTGCAAGAAATGAACATCATGGATCATGACATCCACAACAGAACCACTTTCAGGGAAAGGAGACACCCATCTGAGGGATTTATAGCGCCAGAAAAAGTGACCAAGAAGAAACAACACTGAATGGCTGAAAAGAAAGAAACTGTTAGCAAGAGAATGAAGGAATACTTTCACAAAAGAAAACTGTAGTCATGAAGAGTTACATGGTCCATATTTGTCCAAAATCGGGTATGAATGAATTAAAAAATTATCTTATTTGATTTACGGCCCACTGAATACTTTCACGGATTTCTGGGACGCCTGGTGTGAAACTGTAATGAAACAGAGAACATTTACTGTAACTTAAAGGGAATCCTTATTATTGTACTTACTGAACCAACTACGTGCGATGAGTTCTCTGCACATACGGGACAGTGAGTTGCTATCTTTGGGTTGGGTCTCTTTAAGAACCAATTTTGGGAGTACTTGACTCCACAGTTAGTGTTCTTCACGAAGTCTCCATGCATAACATTCGCTCCTAACATGTCTACAATGTTTTATGTCTTTAGCGGAAGTCTGTCAACGTTCTTTTTCCTCGCGAGTAGCGAAGCCTTTATAATTCCTGGCATGCTCCAGTGTTCCCGTTTTTTATGCTCTTATACATTTCTCTATCCACCAGCTCGTCTGTCTCTCTCGCTTTCTGGTCCATTTTTATAAACTATTATGCTAAAGAAATTTTCTTCGTTTGTTGTCGCTTGAATAAATTTCACCCTTTTAACCCGTGTTTTCCACACCATGAAGCAAATAGTGGAACTAGTCTGCTACAAGCAGTATATATAGCAGAGTGACCTACATGGGGTAAGATGAAATGAAACAAGCACAAAGAACGACTTCTTAACTCCGCTAGACTCATTGACTTCTCTCAATAGAGTTGGTTTGGGGGAGATCTCAGCTGAGTTCAGGAAATCGAAATCGAAATTGCAGCAGTTCAAAGCAATTACTTACAAAGGAAGAACTTATTCCTTTTGCTCTGAAAAAACTTGTAGGATAAGCTGAATAGCTCGATACCAGGCTCAGGGTTTTACTATCCAAACAAAGTTTTCCTGGGCTGATTTCACATACTGAGGCAAATGCTAGTTAGTATTCACCCAAATTCCACAACATTGCTCCCAATTCACATGAGTAATCATGTTATTTGAACTGAATATATACCTTTCAAGATCGTATTCTACTTGAAATTAAGCTTATTTTGTCAAGCAATGTACACAATCATACTGGCCAACCGAACACCGGTTGGAACCAAAAGCGCAACCTCCGGATTTCTCGTCCGACACTCTACCATTGAGGTACAGCAGTGCATGGTGGACTAAAGAACTCCACAGATGATTTGTATTGAATTTGACAACGTTCAGCATTTTGTGCGAGAATACGAACTGATTAGTTTTCAAGAAGGGGCACATATCGCTAAATGCATGGCTTGCGCGCTGCGCATCCTCAAGGCTGAAAATGCTTAATCAGGGACGTTCCACATTTAGTGAAGAAACCTCCACCAACGTAACAAGAGCATCACATCGTGCGTTAGAGTACGAAATGAGGTTCGAACTGTCGACCTCCAACTTGATTGCAGAACCTTCATCAGAGATACAGAGATTGGCTGCAGAATTTTTACGCAGATGTGGCAAGTTTCTCAGTTTCCCGGCTTCATTGTCTCGTTTAATTCTGCGACCGTCATTACTGAACAAACTACTTGCAATCTCTTTAGCAACTGCCAGTATTTCCTTCGTGGAAGAAAGTGTATTTTATCTATTAACCTTGTTCTTCTCGGAGTTATTGGGGCTATGAGCGTTCTCATACACTAAGCCAAGATTAACAAGTATGTGAAACTAACGGAATTTACAGTAAATGGGAAAGAATTTTAAAACTGTTATAGGTCTTTATTAGGGCCTATGCCGTGTCAAGAAAACGGGATGAAACTCTTTGTTTTGCAGCGAACTTTGCCCTGCGTCTTCAAAAGAAAACATCGGCTGTTCTCGAGGAAGACTGTATTAGGAATTTTGGATAATAATAATAATAATAATAATAATAATAATAATAATAATAATAATAATAATAATTTATACTCCGGAAAGAAGGATAACCATTTTACGCTCACCTCTTCAGATTGCCAGCTGTAAGATTAAGTAAACGTTTGTCATCATACTTCAGAAGTTTCAAAACGGTTCCTCCTTGGTCGGTGGAGATCGATAAGGATATTTGAAAGTATGGAATCACAGAAACAAACTCCGAGCATCACTAAAACATAAACTTCAACAGGTTCATCAAGAAGAAGTCCCAACTCGACTGAAGCATGTTTATTCTGAAGCATGAAAGAAAGCATGCCGCGAAAAGATGACAAGAAAACAAACAGCTGAAATCTCGCCGTCCTTAGTGGCCCTAACGAAGAAGAAGAAGAAGAAGAAGAAGAAGAATATGTTATGCCAATAGTTGTAATAATAAATTTAACAATAATAATAATAATAATCCCAACTGAACATTTCTTATACTGATTTCTGAAAGAGAAGTGCTACGTCAGGCTTCGTAACTCGTGTTGTACGGAGTTCCAGACTCTCCCAGCACCTACCGTGAAGAAGTAGATGTGCCGTCAAGCGGTATGTGGTGGGGGGGGGGGGGGGGGATAGTCAGGAGTTTCTTGCTGTGAGAGCGCGTGTTTAGCTGATCAATCTCCAAGGTGTTTGCTGAACCTAGATGCTAGGTACTGAGGTGTAGACAAATTTTGAGTGTTGCCTTCTCATTTGTAGGTTTGGCATTGACAATTTGTTCAAGTACAGAGAAATAGGTTGATACGTGGTTTAACACTGAAGATGAAAGGAATGCAGAAATGCCCAACTTGCTGTAGCCTTCTAGTTAACTTTGAGTAAAGTTCATTATGCACTATCACAGTGGTCACCTAAGGGCGTTACTGGAAGGTTGTTTTAAGTTCCTTTTGTTTGCTAGAAGTGGGGGAATTTTCTGGATCTTTCCAATGGATGGAGATTTAGCAGATTACGTGGTACAATTTTCTCTTCACACCATTACAAATAACATTTTTTGTGGTTAGTAGAGCTTGGAACATGATTATGGGACCCACATAAGATAAAGTTGTTCTCTTTATTAGTAAATAAATACATGTAGATTGGTGTCAAATTTCTCTTTGGAAAAATCAACTGCTCATAAACTTGTCTTTCAGGAGATGAAATTCAAACTGATAACGGTTACTTTATTTGAATCTAACGAATGGTTTTTGAAAAGCATCTGTATGAAAATTACGAATTTGAAATTGAACTAGGAAATTGAATCTAGCAAAGAAGTCAGCTAAGAATAACATAATGGCAAGCATAATTGGCGGCCATACGAATTTTAGTGTTTATCTGAAAAATCATTAAAACTCGGCCGTAGAGCTGCCAAGAGATATTCGGTTTACTCTTTCATCTGAGAGAGCAAAACGGAAAGTCGAAATTGTCGCAAGGCAGCCTAAGTGGCGTCACATCAAAATGCCCGGACACAGTCGCCGAGGTCATGGCACTATTATTATTTAATGATTCAAAACCGGAACAGTTAACAGATATTAGATGTGGCCTTAATCTTGCTAGGAAAATATAAATAATTTAACCAATGAGTGAATGAATGAATGAATGAGTGAATGAATGAATGAATGAATCAATCGATCGATCAATCAATCAATCAATCAATCAATCAATCAATCAATCAATCAATCAATCAATCAATCAATCTTAGTCTATTCAAATTCTGTCCTCAGGTGTCAATGCAAAAAACATTCTTGTGATTGAAGTATACTTCATTTGAATTGTAGGGGTTCCCTACCTTAGTAATTGATCCTTTCACTTTTGGACTGAAGATAATCCGGAAGAGAGTCGCATCAGGTGAGCAATCGAAACTTGTTTCCCGTTCGAGTCTAATTGAGCGGACGCCAAAGTTTAGCAGAGCCATCGGAGAGTAAATGAGTTCCTAACTCTCGCTATCTCAGAACCAAATATATCAGCTTCCTCTCTTCACACTTTGGAGTGTTGATAAGTGCTTTAATACAATGACATCATTATCAAATGAATTAACCTTTAGGAGCACAGTAACATGCCTGGAATCTAGATCAAAGGAATGATTTGTGCGCCTATGGAGGAAGGGCATGAACCAGCAAGCGTTTCATATGTATTGTCTTATTATTAAGTTATATGATTCAGTTGATAATCAGATGATGTTCAAGATGTTATCATTTAATTTCATTACCTTTGTTTTATGTAATTAAATCTTGTCCTTGTGACAGTTCAGACTGTCTGGAAAATTGTTGTTCTCAATAAATACGAGGGTCGAGTCATAAGTAATGGCAACTATTTTTTTCTCGCGAACAGGAGACAACACGGAAAATCTAAGACATGCATTTGGAAATATAGGGCATGTACTTATGCACAGTGCCGGAAGATAAATTCTGACTTCAGGAGATTCTCATAGGAAAGTGACAGAACACAGGACATTGGTAAACATTGTTTTATTATGGTATAGACAGCAAATACACAAGACTACGTACAAAGGACAAGTCTTCACTGGTTACAGACCTTCGGAATAATCTACTCCGCACATCTTAGTCCATGGACACTGGACGGCCTGGACGAGGCAGTTGATACTCTACCCCGTTTGAACGTCTCCACCCAACTCTCCATTCTTCTATAGGGCACGGCACTCACACCTAATGCTTCCCGCAGCTCTGCATGGCATTGGCGTGCATTACTGCCTCGGAGAACTGCTATTTTAATGTACGATCTTTGCTCCTGCTTGTTGACTTGCATTTTGTGACGCTCTCACTCACACATTGAATTTGGGGGCATGCTTAAACCCACACTGTTGTTTACATACAGCATCTAGTGGCATCATACGCAAGTACATACTGTACGTTTCCAAATGCATATCTTAGATTTTCCTAATTGCCAGAAAAAATTAGTTGCCATGACTTATGACTCGACCCTCGTATTTATTGAGAACAACAATCTTTCAGACAGTCTGAATTGTCACAAGGACAAGATTTAATTACATAAAACAAAGGTATTTAAAAAAGTATTTAAAAAATAATTGACATTGGTTGGAGTATTCGAGTGTGCTGTGAGCGTATGATAGGTTAACATATTGTTACAAATGAAACACCGTCCGTTTTATCACGCTAATATATTTCAGGATGGTCCGGCTCCACGGCTAAATGGTTAGCGTGCTCGCCTTTGATCACAGGGGTCCCGGGTTCGATTCCCGGTAGGGTCTGGAATTTTAACCACCATTAGTTAATTCCGCTGGCTTCGCTGGCACGGGGGCTAGGTGGATGTGTCGTGTTCATCATCATTTCATCCTCATCATGACGCGAAGGTGGCCTACGGGCGTCAAATAAAGGCGAGGATAAAGCGAGACCTGCTATCCGTACGTTCTCGAGCTGGTTAATGTTTTGTTTTACTCGTAATACAGTATAGTAATAATTACACAGAGCCTGCTCTAATTAGTTCATGCTTACACACAGAGCAAGAATTCAATATGATCCTGGTCTGCATCTGGTCTATCAAACTAATGACTCTCGGTGAAATATTTATTTGACCGACACGCATTAAACGTGCTCGAATCATATGTACATACATACATACATACATACATATATTTGCAGCCGCCGGGCGAGTTGGCCTTGCGGTTAGGGGCGCACAGCTGTGAGCTTGCATCCGGGAGATAGAAGGTTTGAACCCCACTGTCGGCAGCCCTGAAGATGGTTTACCGTGGTTTCCTATTTTCACTCCAGGCGAATCCTGGGGCTCTACCTTAATTAAGGCCACGGCCGCTTACTTCCTATTCCTAGGCCTTTCCTATCCCATCGTCACCATAGGGCCTATCTGTGTCGCTGCGACGTAAAACAAATAGAAGAAATGGCACCTACCTTTTTGAAAATCCTATTTCTGCTTTGTTATACATTTCAGTTCAGTGTATGATGTTGAAACATACTGTTACATTATCATGGAATCCCAGACCTCTGTACCCCTTTCGGTACTTTTCAGAAGGACCACCAGTGAGAAGAGTCTAGGAGTTCCTAGTGGGTGGGTATGACGTAACGGCAATTCTTTGTGTTTTGCTGTTCGTATGGATTGCCTATGGGTCTTCTGGAATGCGAAACGAGACATTCCTTCTCTGCTTGCACACTGAAGATTCCAGTATCTCATGACCAGGATATAATGCGCCTCCGTTGCGTAACTAGTACTATGCCGTCCTCGGTGGCTCCGGTTCGATTCCCGGTACTGTCGGGGGTTACAGAATGGCAGGGGGGCTGGTATATGGCCAAAATTCTGCATGCAGCACCATTGGAGGTCAGAGCTGCACCGCCTCGGGTCGAGACACGACTTTACTTTTTACCCGGATATAAGTATTGTACATGCTCGCCACAAACAGTTGTGTTGGTACTGTCGGTGTGTGAGTGTCGAGGTACTGTTGGAGTAGTATTCGAGTGGAGTGTTTGTTGGCACTGTTGTTTTTGTTTACTGATACGTGTTGATTGGTTCAATGTGTGAAGCAGGTACGCTGACTGAGAGTTAATTGTTTTGAGCTGGCTCTGCGAGTTTGGAGTCGAGCTGTGTTTACAGCAGCTGTCTAGTTGTGTAAATTATCGAACTTGTCTGGAGTCGAGCCAAGTGAACGGCAGTCGTGTGGTGTGGTGACCGAAGTTCGTGGGTTTGAGCCGTGTCTGCGAGGAGTTGATCTGTGAAGTGACTATGCGTGTGGATCCAAGTGAATGTTGAGGCCCGTCAATCAAGATTACGGAAGGAGCGCCCGTTCCTAGTAAAGACTACCCAGCTGGAGGCCTGCTGTGAAGACTGAAGACTTTTGTAAATAGCCACTATTTAGCGAACTGTTGTCATTCATTTGCAAAAATATTTGTGTGTGTATATATCTGTACTAACTGGGCCATCCTACATTAAATTATATCAAGAAAAAGGGCTGTGTTTTATACATTACAATACTGTATTTAATCTGAAAGTAAAGATGTGGACATCATAAGAAAACTGTGTGAAAACAAACAGCGCGCATCAAAATTGCAGACTATATTGCTGAAGAAGTCAGGATTAAAAAATATGTGAGATAAAGTAACGTTTTATAATATATTTTTAATTTAATCTTGAATTTCGCTTGATGGCGTTCTTAAATGACTCAGGAACAACGTGAAGGAAACAAACACTATCCGCCAAGTAGGTGACACTTCGATACTTGATGGCAATTTGCATTAGTTTCATTTCCTTTTGAACAGCATCGCCGAAGAGAGCAAGGGGTGCGTTTCTAAAAGCAAAACAATTTGTCTGCTATCGGAAACACGTTGTGCTGTCGTGGAGTGTTACGTGTTCGCGGAGCCAATACGATATCGAAAGCCAGTCCCTAAAGTCTTCGTCAATTCGAATTGTGGGCGTATTATCTAAGGTTCAAGAACCAATTGTTAGACTGCGTCACGAATGAGGGGAAAATAGCTTTGTACTGGGAAACTATATGAAGACGTAACCGTCACAAAATGCAGAAAATTCCATCTTTGGACGAGTATATCTTACCCTGTGATATCAAGGTCTTAACTAGTCTGCGATAAAGTTCCGTAGAGAGCACAGCGCGATTGCTTCTTACACAACAGTAAGAGATAGGTTTAGTGCAGTTCACGACTTACGAATTAAGTTTCTAACAGCCTTAAAAATGTTAAACAGTCTGTCTTCGACTTGATAGCTTTTGCAAATGTTTCACTGTGTTAAATAAATTTGTTTCTGTATAACGTTTGGACCTCTGAGATGTTTAACCTTTCCCGTCTTTCCGCGTTTCCTTAATCGATACTGCGGTGTTCTTCTTTGCCCAAAATTAGTTATTATTATTATTATTATTATTATTATTATTATTATTATTATTATTATTATTCAGATGGATACAGCCAAAGATGTTCCACGGTTTTGCTGGATCTTTCTCTGGATCATTCCTTGATGTATCCACAAAGACGGACACAAAATTCTATCAGTTACGCTCACTGTTTCATTCTACAACTTATATATACATAAATTCGCACGCATAAAATAATAAGCTGGCATAATAAAAACAAACCAATACTACGAAAAAGTCAGAAGAATAAGAATGCCATATTTAAACAATTAACTGCTACAGAAGCATGTCGACAGAACCACAAGAGTTCAAGACTGCCACCTTATATACGTTGCCTGGCCACGCTTCTAGGATATCGACAAACTTGACCATATCGGTCCTTATTTGGTCCGTATTGACTCTTAATAGTAATAATAATAATAATAATAATAATAATAATAATAATAATAATAATAATAATAATAATGGGAGATAAGGTTCCCGAAACATGTACGTTTAAATAATTCAAATAAAAATATATTGACAGAACGGACTAAACAATCATATTATTACTTATTACTTCTAGGATGTGACATAACATGTTCTTCTCGTAAATTCGAGATTTCCCAATAGCCTAGCTACAACGTAAAGAAGTTTCTATAACTATCTAGTGTCAAAGATACATTATTCTGGATATTAAAGTGTGTTGCACAATGTTACATTGGATTATACATCATGTATACAGGTAATAATAAATTATATACTATTAGGTACTTGTTCTTACATTAAATAAACTCATATTAATATATATATTAATATAATACATTACCTCACAAATAATACAATCGTGATATGCACATGATAAAGTCCAGACATAACTATGTAAATATTAATAATATTAAATGAATGTAAACACTTCATAGCCATACCTCACGTCATAATAATAATAATAATAATAATAATAATAATAATAATATTATATTATTATTATATTATAATATATTATTATTATTATTATTATTATTATTATTATTATTATTATTATTATTATTATTATTATTATTATTATTATTATTATTATTATTATTATAGGATCTTCAAAAGTGGAACAAACAAGAAAATTGGTAAAGGAGCAGCATTGTTAGGAATGGCCTTCTGTGTAGACAAAAAAGTTTTGGATTCAGTAATAGAGGTGAAACCCATCAACAATAGGCTTATGACCTTAAGAATCAGGCATACAAACAAAAAATACACCTTTATTAATGTGCATGCACCAACAAATGGAGACAATAAAAAGGAGCCTGAAAAAACAGAAAGATTCTGGGAAGAACTTGAAACAGAAGTGGCCAAAATCCCTAAAAATGATGTGAAAATTCTACTCGGTGATTTCAATGCACAGCTTGGCAGGGAATACAAATACAGGAGGACAGTGGGAGACTATCCAGCCCACAGATTCACCAATAAAAATGGCACACGCCTCATTGAGTTATGCCAACAAAATAACCTCAAAATTATGTCAACATCACTCCGGAAGAATCCCAAAAAAGCAAAAAACTTGGCGATCACCCATCCATCATTTAGGAGAATTTCAGATTGATCATGTGGCAATATCATATGATTACCAAAAGGAAATTCATGATGTGCAAGTGCGCAGAGGTGCCAACATCGATTCGGATCATTATTTAAGCAGAATCAAAATTAAATTCACACCCAAAGGGAAATTCAACAGGAACACATCGGTGATTCCAAAATTTGATCTGCACAAAATTAAGGACTCCAAAATTTCAGAAGAATGGGAAAAACGACCTGCAGAGAGCTGGGAGAATTTCCAGACTAAAATCATCGAAACGGCGAAGGACCTAATCCCTCTTCGCAAGAAACCAAAACATCCTTGGTGGAATCAAGAATGTGAGACCGCACTAGAAGAAAGGAAAAAGGCATTTCAAAACTACAAATCAGAAGAAACACAGAAGAAATTCTTCGAAGTTCGCAAGCATGTATCCAAGATTTTAAGACAAAATAAACGGAAATACGTCAATGTCCAACTGAAGTCAATTGAAGACAACTTCAAAAATTACAACACACACGATTTCTACAAATCCTTTGCGAACCAAATTAAAGGATATTCCCCACAGAACCTTTGCTTTCGGAAGCACGATGGTAAACTAGCCTTAACAAATAAGGAAAACTGCCAAGAATTAGCTACATATTTTTCACAGCTTTTAAATTGTCCAGAACCCAAAAAGAGATTCCCGAAAGTACAGCCAGAAATCATACCGGAAAATTGGTCACCACCAACTCAAGAAGAAATTTATTCACATATCAAGAAACTTAAAGACAACAAAGCATCAGGGGAAGACGGAATTGTAGCTGAACTTCTGAAAAATTTAGGCCCAAATTCACTCAGAGAAATTACACAAATAATCCCAAACATTTGGCAAACCGAAAAGCTCCCGGATGACTGGAAGATTGCTCTAATCCATCCACTACATAAAAAAGGCAGCAAGTTAGACGTAAACAATTACAGAGGAATCTCACTTGTATCAGTCACATACAAAATACTATCAGCCTGTCTCTTGCATAGAACACAACAACAATTAGAACCCAAATTATCGGAATTTGAAGCAGGATTCAGACCAAACAGGTCATGCCCAGAACAAATTTTCAACCTCAAAACCATACTTAAACTACGTGCCCTCAGACAAAAGCCTACGGTATGCACATTTGTAGATTTCAAACAGGCATATGATTCGATAGACAGACCCTCACTATTCCAAATTCTAGAAGAGAGAGGACTAGATCCCAAAACCCTAGAAATCATAAGACAAACACTAACGGGCACAAAATCTAAAGTGAAATTTATGGGAGAAATTTCAGAACCCTTCGACATTCAAACAGGTGTGAGACAAGGTGATGGACTCTCTCCTATTCTGTTCAACGTCGTCCTAGACAAGGTTATGGAAGAATGGGAGAAGGAACTCAAGAAACTTGAATCTTGGAAACCGATCCGATTGGGCTTTCCCAAAAACAACCTCTACGTACCATACCTTGCATTTGCGGACGATCTGGCGATTTTAACAGAGGATGAGGAGACTGCCATCAAGCAGCTTGAGATACTTAAGGAATCTGCAGAAAAAGTGGGACTACAGATTTCATTTGAGAAAACTAAATTCTTCTGTTCAAAGACAGATATTACGAGCCTGAGAACAAAATACGGTAAAATAGACCGGGTCTCGTACTTTAAATACCTCGGAGAATTCATCGAACCGACAGGCCTTGAGACGATTTCACAGCAAAACCGTCTCCAAAAAGTCAAGAAGGCATTAGGGTTAGTTCAAGACATCTACAACAAGAAATGCATGTCAAGACAGACAAAAATTCGGCATTACAATACAGTCATAAAACCAACAGTCCTTTACGCAAGTGAAACATTGTCACTTAACAGTAAACAAGAATTAGAAGAAATAAAAAAGCAAGAGAGGAAGATCATCAGGAAAATCCCAGGAGCAAGATATACCCAAGATGGTTACAGGCTACAATCAATCAAAACAACAGAAAAAGTTTCAAACATTGAAATTGACATTAAGAAAAGACGAATGAAATTCTTTGGACACCTCACAAGATTACCAGAAAATCGACTGTCAAAAAGAATATTAAATTATGTTAGCTCACTTAAGAATTCAACACCTTGGCTGGACGAACTTCGAAAGGACCTCAAAAACGCAAACATATGTGCAACAGACATTTTAGAAAGAGACACCTTCAGACACAAAGTCAACAAGTGGGAAGTTACATCAGAGCAACCAAAGCAAAAACAGTGCAGACCGAAATGGTCGGAAGAACGTAAACAAGCCTTCTCAGAGAGAATGAAAGCCTATTGGAAGAACAAGAAGAACCCAAAGAAAGCTTGATTGAGTTGTTTGCTTAACGTCTTCCATTATTGGGAGAATACGCTAATAATAATAATAATAATAATAATAATAATAATAATAATAATAATAATAATAATAATAATCATAATTTATTAAGTAATAATTGAAGCTCGATATTGGCATTATTTACCCATGGGTTAAATAATATTGTTTTCAAGTTACATTAATTTATTACACTTGCGTCATCCTCAACCCCGCAACTTTCTCTCTAAAGATGGCCCCCTGAATTATGTCATTTGATCTTATACTTATTTCTGCCAAGCCTGCTACATGGGTAATACAGCAGTGAATTTACATATTATATAATCATGATTTATCTGGTTTTAAGAAGCAAAGAATTTATGTTTTCATTCTCTTAAAACCTTTCTAATCGCAAAATTATCAGCGTTTCGCTCCAATGAGCCAGTGCGCCGTTGAGGCACTATTAAAAGCCTGTCGTAAATTTATACCAAGCAGGTATTTATGTAAGTGGAGGTATATGTTTCGCCTAGTGCACTTGCACTTCATTGTCCTACAAAAGAGGCTCTCAGTGGTATCTCGGCGCACTTCTTGCCAAAGAGAGTGTATTCTCCTTTAGCTGACAAACCACTCCCCCCCCTCCAAGGAAATTAAAGCATTTAGAATAAAATGTTCTCTTAGCAGTGAGCCACCCAGCATCTCCAAAATGTATGGTAAACCAGCTCACGAACCCACTGCCCCGTTCGGGCAAAGTGCTGGTAATTTCATAATTGAATAGGCCTGAGGAGATTCAATGCAGAGGGTAGACATGCAGTCAAGAAAAACAGAGAATTTGTCATTAAAGAGTCACCTCTCTAAACTAGGGGTCAGCTCCACCCACAAGTTGGTACCGGTGATGCGGTGCGGTGCGAATCAATACACCTGGCTGGCAACTCGCCCTCTGGCAGGCCCCACATCGGGATATTGTATTTTCACACCAAGAACCTTAAAATTTATGATGTTCGCTTTTAAAGGGAAAAATGTACATGTGAAGTTGGATAGATTTCAGATATTGTCAACTGGCGATATGTGGATTTCAAAAACGGTTTGTGTGTGAGCAAACGCTGAAAAGTTAGCGAAGTATTCCCGCTGATATACGACGAACTTTTTGGTTTATCTGCTCTATATCAGGACGGAACTTTGTTGAGGGTGGGAATGGAGATAGCCGGTGATATTTCCGTTTGTGTGTACTTTGTGCTGAGTCCATCAGATGTTATAGTGCGATTGTCTAGAGCATCGATTTCGAATATAACTTATTTAGCTCGTACGTTATAGTCTAGGGAGAGTTCTTTGGTGCTTCAGGGAACATTACGAGCAATAAGTATTCCTCGTTTGTCTTTTACAAAGGGAGAGAAAGACCTCCACGTAGTGTACTGTCAATAAAAAGCATTGCACTGTGGAAATCGAAAGCTGGGCAAAAAATCCGCAATATATTGGTATCATAATGAATAGTACAGGAAAATCAGCTATAAATTAGGATTATTCTATTGGTCTTAGCTGTCATTTCATGTATTTAGGAATAGGGAAGATGTACTGTAAATGAACATATGTGTATGAAATTCGAGCTAAGGAATTCTTGATGGGGATCCTAACTTACGTTCTAAGAGGTGAATCAAATTCGTATTTTGCGTCTTGGCTAGGCACCTACTGGTAACTGAGGGACACCGAGCGAGTTGTCCGTGTGGTTAGGGGCGTGCAGCTGTGAGCTTGCATTCGGTAGATAGTGGGTTCAAACCCTACTGTCGGCATCGCTGAAGATGGTTTTCCGCGGTTTCCCATTTTCACATCAGGCAAATGCTGCCTAAATTAAGGGTACGGCCGCTTCTTTTCCACTCCTAGCCCTTTCCTATTCCATCATCACCGTAAGTCCTAACTGTCGGTGTGATGAAAAGCAACTAGTAAAAAAAAAGGAAAGTAATATAATGTTGACCTTCTGAGCTCAAATGGGGAGTTTCGATCGTAGCTTAATCAAATAATATTTGAATGTACTCAAAAGACGTCAACCTCGTGTCGGAAGAATTATTTAACAAGATGCTTTACGTCACACGTCTTACGGCGACGATGGGATAGGAAAGGGCTAGTGAGAAGGAAGCGGCTATGTCATTTCTTAAGGTACAGCCCCAGCATTTGTCTGGGTGTGAAAATGGAAATCCGCCCAAAACTATCTTCAGAGCTACCGACAGTGGGGTTCGAACTCACTATCTCCCAAATGAAAGCTCACAGTTGGGTGCCCCTAACCGTACGGTAACGCGCTCGGTCGTAGGATTTATTGACACATGAAAGAACTCCAGTGGGGACACATTTCAGTAACATGAGGTCTCCAAATTCATAATGACGCAATCCTCTTTATGTACAGACAAGATATCACACAACCAACCACAACACGAACAGGCAGTGGTCAATACATCCCTTTACATAGAGCTCGCGTTAGGAAGGGCATCCAGAAGTTAAACAGTGACGAGTACACATGAGCAGCACAATTCATACTCGTGATCCAACAAGGGTTTGGGCATTTTTAAAATGTGCTTTACGTCGCACCGACATAGACAGGTATTACGGCGACAATGGGAAAGAAGGGGCTAGGAGTGATAAGGAAGCGACCGTGATATTAATTAAGGCACAGCCCTAAAATTTTCCTGGTGTTAAAATGGGAAACGTCGGGGTTCGAACACACCATCTCCAGAATACGAACTGATAGCTACGCCATCCAAACCAATCAGCTCTTGTTTGGTACCAGGGTGTGTAATAAGAGGCAGACGATGATGATAATAATAATAATAATAATAATAAAAATAATAATAATAATAATAATAATAATAATAATAATAATAATAAGTAGAAGAAGAAGAAGTTGTGCGTATAATTTTAAGTTTTAATTCAATATTATTTAGTTTCTTGTTAAGACTGTTTCCTTGTGCCATACGAGATTTTCTGAGAAGTACAGTAGTTGATCCTTTCAAACAAAATAATAAAAGTATGTTATATAACTGTATGTGCGTGGCGCTAAAGGTATGATGTGTAAGAATCCAACTGCTATTGGGACTGTCACCAATAAGCCTAGGGATCCCGAAAACTGTGAAACCAACATTCCTCTCGGTCATTTTTGACATTTTCTCTTTTCACTCCTTATGAACCCCATGCCAATGGAAGCTGTACTGGGACTTAAACGGCAATCACACTGTCACATTTCATATCAGCGACCCCGAAAAGTATGGATTCGACATTAATATCTGTCGTTTTCGATTATTTTTACCTGTCATCCCCTCCCGTAAGGGTGCTATGGTGTCTTACAGCCACAGATTTTTGTTGTTGTTCAGATACTAAGTCGAAAGTGTACAAAGTTTGCTTGGGAGCTATGCCGAAACATACACGCATACGTCCATAATATCGCTCGTTCTTGACATTTTCTTTTTCACCCCTTCCCACCCCCATGCCGAAAACTACTAGGTAAACAACTGATAGGCAGTCTGCCACCTGGTTGACAGCCCTAAGTGCAGATCAATGATTGCATTGATTGATTGACTGATTTGATGACTGAACAACTATGTTGAATATACTCAATAAAACATTAAATGGCGTATGGCTTTTAGTGCCGGGAGTGTCCGAGGACAAGTTCGGCTCGCCAGATGCATGTTTTTTATTTGACTCCCGGAGGCGACCTGCGCGTCTTGATGAGGATGAAATGATGATGAATACGACACATATCCTCAGCCCCCTGCCAGCGAAATTAACCAAATAAGGTTAAAATTCCCGACCCTGCCGGGAATCGAACTCGGGTCCCCTGTGACCAAAGGTCAGCATGCTAACCATTTAGCCATGGAGACGGATGAAGAGATACTGAATCGAATTGGTAAGATGAGATAGATTTGGCTAAAGGTGACTAGAAGAAGAATGATAGGACATATCTTAAGACACCGAGGACTTATTTAGTTAGACCAAAGTATGAATATGAATATGACAAGAAGATTAGAGCAGATATAGGACGCAGTAGTTAGGTAGAAATAAAATATTAGCCCAGGATAGGGTGGCATGGAAAGCTGCATCAAAACATTTTATGGACTAATGACTCAAACAACAACACAACGGTTTTCATGACGAAAATTTAGCAATTTTTCATGAACGAATCTCATCCTATCACTCGATCACAGTTGTGTTGGAAATGTTTGTGGGGTATAGCCTGCCAAGGTGACTGGTGCCCAGTCAGATGTTTTCTGGTCAGCGTGATGACTTCCAATGCCGTATAGCATTACTTTATTGAGAGAATGTACCGCTTCTCACATCAACATAACGCCTCAGTTCATTTCAAGCCGTTAACACTTTCGACGAATGAAGAATCGAACCTGCACCCCTCATGCGAGAAGGAGAACCTCTACCCGAAGACTACGAGGCTACATCGAGCATTAATTAAAGTAACTCATATTATTTCGTTATCTATCCTAGTAAACTCGCTCTCCCTTACCTACTTAAGGCTCGACAGCTTTAGAGAATGCTGTAACTGAAGTCCCTCGACCACAGAGCTGGTCACGTTTGTGAATCCGTAAAGGATTACTTTATTCGGTCACACCTATATCTTTGTGCCTGAGATGTGATTATTTATGGTCGTTCCCAGCGTACGCTCTCGTCCTCTTGTTTATGGGGGACGCGATTGTCCTGCGCCCGGAAGGGTGACTCCAATAATCAATGCGGTGGTCCCGGTGTTTGGATCTGTAGCCTATTCATTCATTGTCAGCATAAAAATAGAACGAGATAGAAAAAGAAGAATGCCCATTAAAAAAGATTAATCATTCCTAACAGGATATTTGGCCGTTTGAGGCGCGCTACCATCTATTTCACGGTTTACTTACTTCTTTTTGACTGTTCGTTTTTGTGTGCTTGTTTGTTTGTTGGTAAAACAGTGTGAGTTATTAATTGTTGATTTGTATCGGACGCTTTTCAAAAAATCGTATCATGATATGCGTTATCTCCAAAATTCATGATGAAATTTGGGTTAATGGTCCAGTTCTTCAAAAGTACATCTGGATGTGACTTCTTCTTCGTAGATATTTTCCAATTTATCGAAGGTCAGTAATTCATGTGAATATGTTCCCTTTTCTGGTCGAATGCCCCCTGTAACGCCATACTTTGGATGAATTCATGCTTCTGAATTTGTTGATAGTGCGGTGTGTTGTATGTGGATGAAGGTAAGTGTATCAAACATTCAGTTCCCGAGCTAGAGGAGTTAACCATTTTTAGTTAAAATTCCCATCCCGGTCGGGGTTCGGACCCGAGGCCTACTAAGCACACTGACCATTTAGCGTGGATGAACGAGTGGTGGTTTTTGCATATTTTATACATTAATATGAAATGTTTAATCATCGCGTTCTCCAATACTTCTTTTATTTCTCGTATGTGATCGCTGTCGCACGAGTGCACGTCTAGTTTTATATACGGGTGCCCTTCCTGACGCCAGTACTGCGTCGTTTGTGTTCACCTCTTAGGTGTTTTACATTAAATTCGTGTCTGTAGACTTGCAAGTATGCAAAAAGAACTCTTGTGGGATACACTTCAGGCATCTAGGCTTCTTTGACAGTAGTCAGTGAAAAGCAAAACCAATGACAAGAACAATGACAACTTTATTATTATTATTATTATTATTATTATTATTATTATTATTATTATTATTATTATTATTATTATTATTATTATTATTATTGCCTGTTTTAGAATTGAGCCTCTATGTACTGCGTGTTAACAACCAATCTCATTTTCGGTGTCTCCGGCTAGTTCGTCTTGTGGCTTTGATATTCTGCCGGTATCTCTTGAGCCCATCGATCAGCGCCTTATTCCACTTCCCCTGGTAAAGGGCCTCTCAGTCTTCTGGATTCTGTCTTCATAAAACCCTGGTAGATTTGCATCCTCCTTCTGAAACTATCCCTGTCATTGATTTTATCCTCCGTAATGTCCACCTCTCTCAGATCTTTCTCACATTCTTGGAACCATCTCAACTTAGATGCCTATGGTTTTAGAAAATTCCAGATTTTCCTTGTGAGACGGTCATTATTCATACGGAGGTTGTACCAAGAAAACAGCAATTTTATTTTTCTAATTGTTGTTGTTATCGGTTCCACCTGCCCGTCAATCCATCTGTTGCCCAAGATCTTCCGTTATTATTATTATTATTATTATTATTATTATTATTATTATTATTATTACTATTGTTACTTGTATTTGTCATATTTAGTATGGTTAAACCAAGCTCACGTAATGATCATCTTGCATTCGGGAGACAGTATGTTCGAACCCCACTGTCGGCAGTCCTGAAAATTACTTTGTGTGGTTTCTCATTTTAACAGCAGGCAATTGCCGAAGCTGTACCTCAGTTAAGTCCACTGTCACTTCCTTTCCACTTCTAGCCCTTTCCTATACCATTGTAGCCGTAAAAATATATATAAATATCGGAGCGACGGAAAGCAAATTGTTAAAAATTAAAACCGGCAATGAATGAGCTCTTAGTATTTCAAAAGTTTTGCAATTATACAGAATTCGAAGTATATTGTTAATTGTTATGTGTCCTTCGCGATCTTAGCTCTGCGCCTGATAGCTCCGCAACACGCCGCAGTCCGGATCTTTCCAGACTCTACGAGGTGACTGCAGTGCGCTTGCTTGTGACGTCAGCCAGCGCTATAAAAGGAGCAGCATTCCGCTACTTCCCAGGACTCCCCAGTGTCTAACGCCAGATTACACTGCAAGTCGAACACGGAGGCTATCCCTCTTAAACATGTGTATCGAACAGGTGGACTGAATTCTGGTTGTGAGGTTTCACCTCTGGCACTGACTCACCTCCCGCTTCCTGTAGCCACGTCGAGCCCCGATGTCAGTATTCTACTCATCCCGCAGTCCTCACTTATGCTCCGACATCAACATTAGTATTCTACTAATTGTGAATATTTATGCCAGCTCCTGACATGCCTACGGCAATTACTAGCATTCCGTTAGTACGAACTTTCATTGCAAGTTACACTAGTAATTCTACAAGGCAGATAGTTTTCGACTATCTTGAACTCTCCCTTATTGGACAGACTGTCTCCTCAAGATAAATGCGTGTGTATATAGAACTCTCATTTGTATAAGGTGTATGTTTCAACAGACCATCAGTCTACTGTTAATATCATCATTAATTGCGTACAAGTTCATCCAGCTTCAAGAAAAGTTAGTTATATTTATGTACATATTGTGTAAAAACTTATTGAAGCAATAAATTGATGTTGTGTTTTTTGTATACCGATTCCTTGTATACAACATTAATAATGAGTAAAATATAGTATGGTAAAATGTAATGTATTTCGGTGTGGAATTGCATCATTAAACGAAAATATACCATGCTTGAAATCTCAGTCCCAATCTGAATAGATCTCAGAATGTTATGTATTAAGGTAAAGGTTTCTGAACTTTAAACCAAGTGTTTCGTCTGTATACTGCTTTAGTAGAAGAGGATTAACACTCCCAAATACAATTAAAGTAAATGCACGTCAGCGATTGAAAATATATCTTCAGTTCAGTACCAATTCATTCAATGTGCCAATGGCTCTTCTATCGTAATTTTCTAACAGCATTTTGTTTGCATCTCTATTGAAGGAGACATACACAGCACCTATTTTAAGATATATGACATTCAGTGATAAAAGAGAAGTCTAAATTCTGCCTCCTAAAGTAAATTAGCAGTAAATTTTGTGGGGTCGCAATATATAGCTGGATGCGGGTGTATTCAAACTTGCGTTGACGTGTCCACGGGGATTAGTTTACTGAAGCCGGCATTCATCACTTAAACTCCAATCAGACAATGTTTCAGAATGCTGTAATAGGAAGCGTTAGTTTGTAGGTACAGATCAATTTCCTGCTCATCGTTGTAGTATTTACAGTCACCACGATTACGTCTGGTGAGACTTCAAACTAGGAAGTTAGTGACCTTTATTTTCTCTTCTCTTGTAAGTAAAACCATCTGTGTACATGCCACGAAAATCTTTGGATGATTGGAAGGAAAAAGTGCAAACAGTTCGAGTCCGCGCCATTATACCTGGGGATAAAACATGATGGCCTCATTTCCTGGAAGCGCCAGCTGCTAATCACACTCTGCACCCTGCTGAGTTGACGAGTTCTAAGGGATCGTTGTTTGGCGCGGAGGGGTTACAAGAAAAATAGAGTTAGTAATGTATACACTAGAGGTAGCACAGGCACTGCCTTGTTTGGCGCGTTTACTACTGGAGCTACCCGATAAATTGAAGTATGTAGCCTATCCTTGTAATGGAAAGTATCAGTCTCTGTGCTTGCACACAGTGGTTAATAATGGGGCATAACGTATCAATTCAAATTTACTGTATGTTTCTTCGAAATTAATTTTCATGCGTATAATATTTTGCTTAACACTTGTCATGTGGATTGGCCCACTCGCGCAGACTTCGCGTTTATTCCCCCCCCCCCCCTTATCGGCGTGAGGGAGATTTTTGAATCTTAACTTGAGTGCTACAATAAATCTTTTAGAAAATCTAAGGGATGGCATTTTCTTTTCACTAGATGGCCAAGCTGATTCTGAATGCGTTTGCGAATATACATATTGGCAGGTCATACATACATGATCTCAATGTTAGAAGTAAGCTAACAAAGGCCATTTTGTTTCGTAACTAGTAATCTGATACACTGTTCTTCTTAATTATAATCTGAAGCCAATATTGACTTCTCGACATATTTCTTACAGTACTGATAATACTGACGGGTGTAATGTAATTGGTTGCGCATGGTAATGAATATTCAGGTTTTAAGGATTAACCTGATGGATTAAATTACATATATATGTTTCCTTTTTAATGTCACTGATACGCGTGATAGATTGGACTCGCTCTGTCTGTGGATCAGTGGTAAAGTGTCGGTCTTTGGATGCCAAGGTAGCAGGTTCAAACCCGGCAGAGGTAGTTGGAATTTTGAACGGCGGAATAAAGTCCATTCGACACTCCATGTCGTACGATGTCGGCATGTAAAAGATATATGGTGACACATTTCGTGTTCACTCGACAACATTTTTTTCTTTTTGCTAGTGTCTTTACGTCGCACCGACACAGATAAGTCTTATGGCGACGATGGGATAAGAAAGGGCTAGGAATTGGAAGGAAGCGGCCATGGCCAAAATAATGTACTTGCCTGGTGTGAAAATGGGAAACCACGGGAAACCATCTTCAGGGCTGCCAACAGTGCAATTCGAACCCACTATCTCCCGAATGCAAGCTCACAGCTTCATGCTCCTAACCGCACGGCCAACTCGCCCCATCAAAGTAATTTAAAAACTCGGCCATAGACATCCAAGAGATATTTGTTTAATCTGCGATCGAAATTGACGAACAAGCAGCCAAATGGTGTCACTCGGTAGGTGAGGCCATGCGATTATTATTATTATTATTATTATTATTATTATTATTATTATTATTATTATTATTATTGTACCGGGCGGTACACCTCCGCTCCGCTAATTCAAACATTGCGCCAGTTGAAACTCCTCTACTGGAGGAAGCCGGAACTTTAACTTCCACTTTAATTCTCTGAGTTCTCAGAAGATGTCTCTACGGTAAATTTTGAAGTGTTCTGAACTATGTCCGTTTCGATGTGTATTTGTTTGCTCTGTAGTAAGAAGTGTGAACATTCTCTTCTAGATGGCACCTCTTAAGAACTACAATTGTGCACCCTAGTGAGAAGTGGAGGAACCTTTTTTTGAAGAAATTTAGTTTTTATAAGTTTGTTCTTTATTAAATTTCTTTCAGCCATTTTTTAAGTTGGCAATGTTAATCTTTTTTTTCCGCCAGTTTTGAAATTGGCCAATCGCAAATTTCTGTAATTAGTTTTCCACCAATCCTGGTTTTCTTCTCCAGTTTTGACATGTAATCTTTTGGTCGTCCAATAAAAAGCTTGTGGGCGGGTGTAATCATTCATGAAACGTCACGAATCTTCCGCGAGGATATATAAACTGCTGATTTTCTGGTCTCCTCGCCACTTCAGTAACATCCTTCTTTGTGTGATTATGTAGCAGGGGGCGGGAAGCGCCTCTTTCTTCGGGCAGCAGTTCAACCATCAGGTAATGGCCGTTTAATAACTTATTTTCTTGCTAGCTCAGCAGTTTAACCCTCGGGGCGGGTTCGAAACTTTCCTCATGTAACCTATATTTAAAATGTAAAAGAAACTTGGTATAAATTCCGTTTCTGTAACTACAAATTGGGATAGAGAGTGCCTAACCCTCTCGAGCTCCCATTCATTTTGTTTTGAGGTGACTACGTTTTTATAACAATTTCCCTTATACTCGTAATGTCATAATATTTTTCAATCGTGTCACCGCCGTAGTATGGGATTAGCCCTTGCATAAGTGGCCTAGTGCCAAATAGGTCTTAAAGAAGTGTATTAGGAGTGCAGTTACGCCTCCTCTCAAGTTGGTATTTTGGGGGCCATGTAATTGCCCTGTTTCTTTATTGAATAGGCCTCAGTAGGTTGGGTATTTTTACCCCTGTTTTCATGTGCTTGGAGGACAGCTTGAAGGTGGAGTTTGGTGTGGCCTTTGATAGGCTTGAACTTTGAGAGCGGGTTGCTCTTTCTGAAATTTGGTTTCTGTGTGCCTCGAGCAGGCTTTACTGAGTAATAGGGAGCGAGTGCTCCTGGGCATGATTGGGGTTTTCTGCCCCTTTGTTAAACCTTGTGTATAAGTAAAGTTGGGCTCATTGCTCAGGGATTGTGTTTTTGGAACTCGAAGCCCAAAATACATTAATAAACTGTAATTGTACATTCTTATTTTGTTGCTGTATAACGAAGTTCCTGTTGTACTTGTTATTTCTTGATCTCGAAAAGGAAATATAACCTTGTTGAATTTTAAATTAACTTGAATTTCTTAAGTTGAGACCTGTTCATCCCAGCACCTTCTTTCACCTCTACCTACCACGGAGAACTCCGTAACAATTATTAATTCATGCTTTTTCATAGCCTGGAATTTTTCGTAGTGCTAACAACTTTTTTCATTTTTTCTACGAGTTTATAGTAGTAATTGCTATTGAATAAATACATGTTGTTACTTCCACCTCGTACAATGCAGTATGTATAGAAGGTCCCATTCATACCTTACTAGATATTATAATTTATAGACTAGGTGTGCAACACCATACGAATAATTTTTAGTCCTTTATTTTCATCATTATTCTTTAAAATGTCATATAAGACATATATACAAGCGCAAAAACTGTAAATTTTTCAATTCTCCTAAGCGATAACATTCACTACTCATCCTTTCCTTAAAAAGAAGTCATTTTCAACTTAAAATCCTGAAGCAAATCAAACATATCAGGAAAAGCTAAATATTAACATAATAGACTGAAACCACAAGCGGGTGTCATATTTTCACTTTTAATTGCATTTAAAAAACAGCGCTAGTAATATTTTGTCTAGTGTGTCCGAAAATCTCGCTAACGCTTTTAGGCCTAAAAACTCCCTCATTCACTTCGTACGAGAGAGAAGATTTTCGCTCGTTGGACTGAGTTATGTAGTATTTTAAACAAAAGACAGTGAAATATACGTACCGGCAGTCTAAAAGTATGTTAATTGAACAATTATAATGAACAGTAAATTGATTTTGTTTTATTTAATCGCAACTGAACATCGTCGTTTCTATCATTCATTTCTCCTCTACTTAAAGTATGGTTTTTGGGCTTTTATCTATTGAACAGAAGAATCACAACTATACTCTAATCTCTGACAATGTTTAAATTTAAGATTTTGACAACATATCATTATCCACACAGTTTTAAAAGTCCCCTATTTACACTGATGTCCATAGAGGAGCGTGTTATTTGCCAAACAGCTTTCAACATGCTCCGCTCGCTGCAATGGTTCTCTTGCAGACGGTGGCGTCGCTTCTATCTCTGGTGTATTATTTACTAACTCTATGACCAAAACACTCTCTTCAGTCTTTACTCTTTCTTCGTGTAGAGTGCAATGTAGTGCAGTGTTCCTTTCAGCCTTATTAGGTGTAATATAATAATACCGTAATAAGCCGCTAACAGACACTGGGATACCGCCCGAGAGTAGTGTTGTGAGGCCAGGTCGTCATGTTTTGTCTCCACGTACAGGGTCACTCATATGAACCCACACCGAATGCACAGTGTTTGTACTCTAGCTACCACAGCCGCATAGTTTTTGACCTTCCATTTATCCATTCTTTTCCTATTTATTTTAAAATTTCAAGTGCAAAGTATTATTTTTAATGTATTTTTATCTAAATGCACACTTTTCTCAGAAACCGGGTGCATAGAGAAAAGGAAGGGGACTAAAATGCAGGTGGTCGGGAGGTAAAACATGACACTGAACTAAGTACGTGCATCAGGGGTGGGGGACGCAACTACTGTCATTTAAGAGGGAATCTAATGAGACCTGCCATCGACTTTAAAATTCAAAATTGCACTCGTAAAAAGCTGGGATGGATCAATAATATTAATATCAAGTCTTAGCCTCGACTATTAATCCTCCACTCGTCATCACGGTCTTCATCGTAAAAGAACAAGCTTTACTTACATTATTTCCAGAACATAGAGTATATTTCACATTTATATGATGGTTATCTGGCTTAATCAGCTTCCCATCTAATTACTGTTTCTTCATATTAAATCACATCAAAGTTACGTGTTAGCTAACTAACGAAGGTAATTAAAATAATATACTGATTTGTTTATTCCGTTAAACCTATAATAAATTATGCTGCAACATTACAACATTTCTCATTTTGTTTCTCTCCTCATTGTTATAATTATATGGCAATAGATTACCTATTTTTCAAAACTGAGCTGTTAACTTTGTTCCACTACGCCGCAGAGAAATCCACCATCTCGACATTAGTGGTTCCCGTCCGGTGACTTGAAGCACCTGTGCTTAGATTGTCGGAGGTTACATGCAGACACAAAAATGAAGGACAGAATATGAAAGCAAGATTAAGGATATATCCAAAAAGAATTTTTATATCCTTTCTTGCATATAATTTTGATGAATTGTTTAGGACAAGGGTATCAAACCCTGCACGCCATAAGTGCAGTGCCTCTGCTACAAATATCTCCGCACGTCTTCTACTTCTCCACGTTGCTGATGCAGTGCTATACCCGCCTGTCAGGCTCCAGTTAATCGTTTTGTTCTACAAGTGATGATTGAAACATTCAGCTACACAGGCTGTGGCATAAGGATTGGCTCACGAGGGAACATATACATGTGTTCCACTCGAATTCGGTTGAAATTTGGTAAGAATATTCGTGGGAGGCAGTAGAATGCTAAGGTGAAAACTGCATGTGCCCAGCGCAAGTTTAAGGCCAAAATTGAAGAAATAAATAGTCGTAAAATTAGAAGTATCGGGATGTGGCGGAGAGGTAGGGAGGAGCGAAGCAGCGGACGTGAACCAACCAGGCTGTTCTTGTTACTCGTTGTAATTTTTCAACCCTTACTGGCATTGTTATTCAAACATCGTCTTTTGTACACTTGTTTCATGTGCTGTTTTCATATTTACATTTTGCACATCAGATCGGGAAGTTAAGAGGAACGCGCTAACTATACGCTGCCTGGCTGCTGGCGCAGCTTGACACAGCCCGGTTGGTTCACGTCCGCTGCTTCGCTCCTCCCTACCTTTCCGCCACACCTCGATACTCCCGCGGCACTTCTAATTTTACGACTATTTATTTGTTCACTTTTGGCATTTAAACTTGCACTAGGCACATGCAGTTTTCACCTTAGCATTCTACTGCCTCCCACGAATATTCCTACCAAATTTCAACCGAATCCGAGTGTAACACACGTATGTGTCCCCTCGTCAGTAATTTGGTAGTGTGTTTGTATGTGTGTACCCTTGTAACAATATGCTTACTTTTGGTGATGCTACATTTATCGAAGCTTATTTTCTTTCGCTTAAGTTTCTAAAAACATGACATTTTACTACAGAAGTGATATAGAAGGAGCATAGTGTTCCACATTATTCTGCTTCATAACTGTCCACACGTGAGTTGATCATGTTAAGCCAAAATACTTTAGGGCAACCTTTAAAGTAATTGTTTATTTTCCTAGTACACGGTGATTACTGAGCATGATGTCTCACCATGTTATGCTAACGCCGTGTTGAATATATTTAATTATATATGTCCCTATATGGAAGAATATATGGACATATTTTGCGGGAGTAGTGTCGTTATGGATGTGTAGCCTACACCTCTCCAGGCTTGCGGTATCTGATATCGTCCGGGGCTAGCGCTCGTAACAGCTGTTTTTCGAGCACGCAAATCTGTCATTCAGATCGTTACCTTGACGTGCCTCCGTTACGATTTCAGCCATTTCAATGAAAGCACGGTCCGACTCGTTGGCTGAATGGTCAGCGTGCTGGCCTTCGGTTCAGAGGGTTCCGGGTTCGATTCCCGGCCGGGTCAGTGATTTTAACCTTCATTGGTTAATTCCAATGGCTCGGGGGCTGGGTGTTTGTGCTGTCCCCAACATCCCTGCAACTCACATACCATACATAACAATATCCTCCACCACAGTAACACGCAGTTCCCTAAACATGGCAGATGAAGCCCACCCTCATCGGAGGGTCTGTCTTACAAGGGCTGTACCCGGCTATAAATAGTCACACGAAATTAAAAATGTGAAAACACAGGTTTAAACATCGGTAACTTTTTTGACTATTTATGTAATAAGGAAACCAAACCAAATATCAGGTGGCTCTCATTTTTATGTTGGAAAATTCTCTTTCTTGTCTCTAGCGTATGGTCCCAAGCGAATGCGAAAATTTGTGATCGAAGTGCTCTTCAGTTCCAAAGACTAGTATGTATCGAATTCATTGCAGAAAGTATTTTGGTGATGCAGTACTACGTAAATGGCCTCATTTGTGGCGGTTGTGTCTTGATTGCGAACAAGGAAAAAACCGTCCATATTCCGAACAACTAAATATACCCTGTCCAGATAGCGTACAAGAAATATTTGCTATTTGCTTTACGTCGCATCGACACAGATAGGTCTAATGGCGACGATGGGTCCGGAAAGGTCTAGGAATGGGAAGGAAGCGGCCGTGGCCTTAATGAAGGTACAGCCCCAGCATTTCCCTGGCGTGAAAATGGGAAGCCACGGAAAACCATCTTCAGGGCTGCCGACAGAGGGATTCGAACCCACTAACCGCACGGTATTATTAATATGCCAATGAAAGAAGTGAGTGGTTGCATTGACAAGGCATTGGCCTTCACAATATTGATTATTATTATTAATATTCAAAATAATACATAAGAAGTGAAATAGTCAGTTTATTAGGAAACAAGTGGGTTTTTTCCTTGAGGCTTTTAACTTTTTTGTGAATAAATTCAAATCTCCCTGGTAGTAATTAAAACGGCTTTCTAAAGAACTTCAGAAGACTGTACGTGCATCTAGAGATGCATACTGTTGCCATAATCCACCTAGATAAGCAGCGTGACATATATATAATGATATATTCTTGCGCATTATATTCTCGCGTAAGCGCCTCTACTTTATGCCTGGCCGCAATCTCGACTCATTACTGTGTGTCAAACTCAAATCATCCCCTTCAGGTACCCACTTGTTCGCAATCTGGTCTATTAGCAATCAGGACGACACCGTTTGTGGCAAGGAGGGAACTGGGTTTTCTATCATGACAGCGCCCCACCACACTGGTCGCTCCTTAACATACCTTTTCTTCCTCATCCTCCGAATTCACCAAATCATGATTCAGTGGATTATTACCTGTGTCTCACCATTACCATTCACCATTTCCATTTACTCCAGCGATCACCGACTAGGCCACACGTCCAGCCAGCCATCTCCATCCCTGCCCGGTGATGGATTCGTCGACAAGAAGAGCAAATCTGTCTGCACTCAGTGTGTATCTGTTCGTGTCTTCTCTCTGCGCGACCCGACAAAACTATACCTGACATGACTGGTGCCCGCTGAGTGCGCCTTATGCAGGTCCTCTTCGGAGTTTCACCGTTTGAGTGATTCACCTCCCCCATCAAGTACCCCCCTTCTCATACCTGTCGGGACCACCCTGGTGGACTGAGTAGCCAGGACACCGGCATTACCATCTAATCATGTCCTCAGATTCTGAATCTTGGCCGCGCGTGTAGAGGCGCGCGGCTGTGAGCTTGCATCCGGGAGATAGTAGGTTCGTATCCCACTATCGGCAGCCCTGAAAATGGTTTTCCGTGGTTTCCCATTTTCACACCAGGCAAATGCTGGGGCTGTACCTTAATTAAGGCCACGGCCGCTTCCTTCCAACTCCTAGGCCTTTCCTATCCCATCGTCGCCATAAGACCTATCTGTGTCGGTGCGACGTAAAGCCCCTAGCAAAAAAAAATCTGAATCTTCTTTCTACTCCTACTTTGAGCTTCTACTACCTGACTCCCCTACCACCTCTCCCTATTATTTCGTACCACCTTACCTGACTCCAGGTTCACCCTCTTCATTTTACCTTTCATACCCACCCTCCACCATGACGCTCTCCAACAACTTCAGGCACTACACGAACACCGTAAACTTATCTCTACAGCCACATCCTCCCTCCAACACTACATCCAGCTCCTCCAGGAAATTGACAACGGTTACGTCATCATCTTTGCACGTGACAAGCATAGTTATTATAAGATCAGAGATCAGCTAGAACTCTACAATATGTTCTACAAAATTTGTGCGGATGATGTCGTAACCGATGACACAGGTACCCAAGCCTCACCCCACACTGTACACTCACACACTCAAACCACTCCTGGCATCGATCACGCCGAAACCCAGTCCACTCCTAACTTAAAGCATAAATTCACTCAGGTCCTCCATCCCCCTAAAATCTCAAGATTCACTCAATCCCTATCATGCAGCAACCACCTAACTACCCAAACCGACATCACTCTCCCTCCCGACTCTGACACTTCTCTTACCTACCCCCCCCCCGCACCAGAGACCACACAACAGGCAACACAAACCAACGTCACATTACCACTTAACTCAGACCTCCCCTCTCCCTCCTCCCACCTCCCTCGCACATCACCCGATCCCGGAAGCGAGACCCCATCAATCTCACAACCGAGCAAGGTTACACTGTCCAAACACACACAGACTAGGAGCAAACGTAACAAACTTTCTCCCAAGTCTCAACATGCACCAACATGACACACCCCAAACACACAAACTCGAACCCGTACCGTCCCCCGACCTGCACTCATTGCACAGTGCTTTAATTGCCTTAAGTTTGAACCATTCTGCGGTCTCCTGCCCAGATGCTACCCACTGCAACAGATGTGGTGGTCCTGACCGCCACACTGACTGTACGGTACCGAGGAACCAGGCGAGGTGCGCGAACTGCGAATGTAGTCACGCAGCCTCCTTTCCTGGTTGTCCTTTCTTATAAAAGGCAATTATAGCGCATTACAGACGCTCACAACACCTACAAACTCATTCACCTTCCCCCTCTGTTAAGTCTCCAAGTCCCACCCCCCTTGAGCCCTGGACCCTCCACCTACGAACACTCCGCCCAGCCTAGCCAAGATAACCCCTCACTTCTCAACCTACTCCTCATCAAACTACTCATGACCCTTAACCCGCCCTCCATGCCAACCAAACAGCTACTAATCAACTAACCCCACCACGAACCCCAGCAACTCCCCGCCCAGAATCACTCCTCCCCCAGCCAACTGCATCAAGATTGTTCATCAAAGTAGTCCTCACCTCGTCCGAAACACTAAACACCAGCGTAAGCAACCCAGATGTGCAGCAACATCGGCCATGGTCACCAATTAGATGGGTAACCACACGTTCAAAATTGCTTCACCGACATACCTCATGACATCCTCGGACCTACTCATCAGTGTTCCGCCCAAGGGCGCAGGTCATATTCTGACCAGTCAAGAATGAATTGAATTGAATTGAATTTATTGATCATGATTTACATGCCACTGAGACTGAAAAGCCCCTTTATGCAGCGTCTTCTTATAATACAATGCAGATTTATGAAAACAGTAACTACATTTTTATAATATTAAAGTATTAAACTAAACAAGAAACTTTAAAAAAAAAATTAAATACAGATACCAAATCCAGTAAGGTTAAGACATACATTATATAAAAAGTAAGAAAATAAATCATTAAGCCCTTCTGTTATTCTGGACTACATGGGTTTAAAGAATATAAAGCTAAAGCAGAGAAACAATTTTCTTCGAAATATACATATTCCTGATTGTTCGACACAAGAATGCCTGATCTCAGCCTCTTGCGTACTCCTCCAGAAAGATAGATGTTAAGAACTGCTTTAGTTGGGTACAGTTAGTGTTACTTGCGAAACGGTGAAGATTAAAGACGTTAAAGATACGTGATGCAGTGCAAACAAAGGATTTGTTAAATTTAGTGGTACGATGAAGGGGAATTTGAAGGGTGGTTTTTGTAAACCTATTATCTCCGTTATGTACCGACTCCATAGGTTTAAATGCATTATAAAGGTAGGATGGTGTCTTCAGTTTGAGAATTTTCTGCGTAGCAACAGCTACTGAGATTTCCCGACGTTCATGGAGTTTCAACCATTGTAGCTGTATGTAATAGGGTGTTATGTGTTGATCACGCCTGGCATTTGTAACGTAACGAACACATGCGTTTTGTACCCTCTGTAGTTTTATGTTCAAAGTTTCAGATAAGTCGTTGTATACGACTGAACCATAGTAAAATATTGGAAATATAAGACTTTCAACAAGTAGTTTTCGCATGAAAGGTGGTGTACATGACACGTTACGTTTCAAAATATGCATGGGTGACTCAACTTTTCGGATTACATTTGACGTATGATCAGACCAGGATAAGGTTCTGTCGAAAATTAGACCTAGATTGTTAACGGTGTCACTATAATTAATATCTGTCTCTAGAATTTTTATTGCTGGGAGGGATTTGAGGTCAACAGTTTTCAGGAGTTTTGTGTAACCTATGCAAATAAGCTGGGTCTTAGCCACATTTAATTGGAGGTTATGATTTACGCTCCATTCAATCAATCGAGAGATGTCATGGTTAAAATGCGTTATAGAAGAAGATGCGTTAGTGGGACAAAAGTGGAAGTAAGCTTGTAAGTCATCCGCATACATGTGAAAGCTACTGCTTTTAAAGACTTCAGATATGCCATTAATATAAATAGAAAAACATAAAGGACCGAGGACTGATCCTTATGGTACGCCACAGTTTACTGATTCCCAGCTAGAGAATCGACCGTCAACGAACGTGACTCTTTGTGATCTATTTGACAGATATGATTCAAACCACGACAGAGCACTCTGGGAGAAGCCAATTGACTTCAGTTTAGCAAGAAACAACTCATGATTAACAGAGTCAAATGCCTTAGAGAAATCAAAGAGACATAAAATAGTAAGCTGCCTCTTATCGGTGGCCGCGCGTATATCATCTGTAACCTTCAGAAGAGCAGTAGTAGTACTATGGCCCTTCTTGAAGCCAGATTGGTAGGGATTTAGAATGTTGTATTTAGACAAATATTCACATATCTGCTCATGAACAATTTTTTCTAGTGCCTTACTAAGTGCACAGAGGATGTTGATAAGCCTAAAATCACTACAGACTGTTGGTATTTTCTTTTTGGGCACAGGACGTACATTGGCACGCTTCCACACTGAGGGATAAACTCCATTCTGTAGAGAGAAGTTAAATAAGTGCACAAGGGCAGGAAGAAATATGTCCATGCAGGTAGAAATCATGGATATTGGAATATTATCTGGACCTTTAGGTTTAGTTCGTATTGATCTGACTGCTTTTTCTACCTGTGAAGGGTGTACGTACATGAAATAGAATTTATCTCTGTTACTTGGAGTGAGATATCTATAATGTTTGGCAGTCTCTGATACTTTCGGAGAGTTGGAGTTAGAGACTGATGTCATATAATATTCACTTAATTCAGATGGAGTAACAGGCATCTGGCTATCTAGAGAGTGACTGACTCCAATGCCAAGAGATTTTGCAGCACGCCAAGAAGCTGAGGTACTCTTACAATTACGGAAGATGTTGTACGTATACTTCACTTTAGTGTTCCTAATTACTTGTTTTGTCTCGTTACGTAAGATCCTGAATTGCTCGTAATCATCTGGAAGTTTAGTTTTAATAAATTTCTTCCTAGCTCTGTCCCGTTTGCTTATCAATTCCTTAATACGCTTATTGAACCATGGTGATGACCGGTGTTTTACGAGAATTCTTTTTTGTGGCGCATGCTTGTCATAGAGTAAAAGTACAAAGCTGTTGAAGAGAGATACTTTTTGATCTACGTCATTAGACTGAAAAAACATATACCAGGGTAGTAATTCAGCGTCAGCACGAAAATTGTTCACGTCAAATTTACTGAAGTCTCGAACAAGAATAGTTTTAGGAATTTGTTTTGGCGTGGATAAAGTGAATACAGCATACAGCAAGTCATGACCAGAAAAACCGGCAGCTGGTTCCTGTCCGTATTCTACTACCAACTCATTGCAGTTCGATGAGATTATGTCGAGAGTGCTATCGGAAGTGGCAGTATGAAAGGTTGGATTGATTGGAAGGCAGTCGAGGTTACAAGCGTTGAGCACATCACGTATTTTTTCGCTTTCAAACGCCCCAGTTCCAAACCGAGCATTAACATCGCCCACAACGAATATATATTTATAATTCATAACATGAGAATACATATCATTCAGGAATGTATCCATAAACCCTACTTTTGGTGGATGATATATACAAGCGAAAAGAATTTTAGTATCTGAAAGGGCTATATCAAGGATTATGTACTCAGGTTTCTTACTGTACTCTCCAGGAGATTTACTAAGTACACTACATTTTATGCTATTCTTCAAATAAACTGCAACACCACCAGCGGCTCTGTTTAATCTGTCGTTACGGAAAATATTATACCCATCGAGACAGATGGCAGAATCTGGTACTGAAGGTTTAAGAAATGTTTCACTGACTGCGATAATATCAAACGAACTCTTGCCAAAAATGTGCCGGAACTCAGATATATGGGAGGAGTCGACAAGAGACTGAGAATTGATATGAATGACCTTAAGATTTCTTGTGTTTCTCACACTAACATCGTATAGTAAATCAGATAAGACACACTCATTACTTGTCATGTGTACAATATAGTACAAAAGGTTCAATAGTTCAATAGCAAATCGTACAAAGAAGTACGATGATTTTAGTAACCTATACAAATATAAAATAACTTAAGGATTTAGAAATTATGTGATGAAGTGAGAAAAATAAATGAGTAGAAAATTGGTATAAAATGAATCGCGTTAGTAGATATTTCTAAGTATTAAAAAATTATAACTAATATACTACGCTAAATAGAATGGTTGCGAAAGAGAGACTTTTGTATTGTTAGCCTCGCCAGAATTATCTCTACTTCTCGTCCTAAGTATTTCCAGTAATAGAGTGATACACAGGAATACGAATTATCTCACCGCATCATTTCAGTGGAGCTGGGTAGCGTTTCTTCAGTTCCTCAAGGTCACGTTCAGTCTTCACTCGATGTTTCACATCACCAGCGCGCACCATTATAACACCATCCATAGTCCACACTGAATTTAGTCCGAAATGGCTCACAGCACGTTTGAGAATATCAGTACGGGTCTTAGTTAGGTCCTCCCGTATAGTTATACCGCTGTTCTTTAACAGCCTCTTTGATTTGAAGACTGCATTTCGGTAGGCGTATGAAACAAATTTCACAATGATGGGCCTGGTTTTGTTGTGACTTCTGGTATCAACTCTGTGTGAACGGTCGATCATCGCTGGATCAAGTGGAACATTGATCCGAGTGGCAATCTCCTGAATGCGCTTGTCCGTGTCTTCCCCTGCAATTTCAGGTACTCCAAATATGCGTAAACTGTTCCGACGTTGATAACTTTCCAACTCATCTGTCCTATCGTCTAACTGCCGTTGAAGTTCAGTTATTGCCTCGTCTCGTCTGCTGAGTTCACATTTTAATTCTCTTATTACATCAGTATTAAAATCAATACTTTCCTTAAGTTTTTGTATTACCTTATCGGCTACTCTGTCTACAAGTTCGTCGAGGAGTGAACTGTTCTTAATGAGGTTATCCAACGTTAGCGACACCGTAGTATCTATAACCTCCTTGCTTACACTGGTTCGCAAAGTGTCCGATGGAGTGCACTGATCATCACAGGCCAAGATGTTGGCAGCGCTGTTCTGTGAATTTACAGAACGGTTGGTGTTCTTCACTTGTTCCGGCGTAGTTTCAGCAGTTGCCACATGAGAGCGTGGGCTGTCACTGTTTATTTCCTTCCTTTATTTCCTTGTCGTTAGAGAATGAAGAGAAACAACGACCGCCAGACCAAAAACGTCATCGCTTGGAAAGAAGACTTCACCTCCAGAAATAGCCCTCAAAGACCTTAAATGAGGCTGACGGGCTAAAATTCTCACGGTACAGGTCCCGCCTAAGCCAATGAGACGGCTGCTATTACCTGTTTCTGAACCCTGATGAACTTGTGGATATTCGTGACGGACGAAGATGTGAGGATGAGTGCGTGACTCGTGCTCCGGTGGTAGTGATCAAAGATGCATTGCAGAACGGTGTAGAAGAGTGATGCGGACGCTCTCGGTAGTGTGTCACTGCCTAAGGAACTTGATATTGAAGATTGTGTTTTGTACGAGGTTCCCTGTCCTCTCTAAAAACGTTTCAACACACATGTTCGCTTAGTGTTTGACTCTACTGGCACATATGTCCAATCCACACCTTACCAGTTCACCTGCGTAATACAGTAATACAGTATGTCAGATAAGTGAAAATAAATATTTAAAGCAATTTGTAGTTAATATTAATCATTCGCCGGGCTGAGTGAGTAGCTCAGACAGTTGAGACGCTGGCCTTCTGACTCCAACTTTGCGGGTTCGATCCTAGCTCATGCCGGTGGTATTTGAAGGTGCTCAAATATGTCAGCCTCATGCCGGTAGTTTTACTGGCACTTAAAATAACTCCTGCTGGACAAAATTCTGGCACCTCGGCGTCTCCAAAAAACCGAAACAGTAGTTAGTGGGACGTAAAGCCAATAACATTGTTATATTATCATTCATTCTACAATCATAGAATTACACGAATTTATTGTCCAAATGTAGATAAACATCTTCGAATAAATCGGTCATCGAATCTCTTACGATGATTTGGCCCTTATTATCTACGTGATTTTACTCGGGGCTCTCCTGTTCTGAGCCTATCATTTCAGTGTTAGGATGTGTACTTTAGCGAGTATGGATATGTATCCCAAAACTTATCATTTGAAAATAAATTACATTACCGCTACCGGGCGAGTTAGCCGTGCGCGTAGAGGCGCGCGGCTGTGAGCTTGCATCCGGGAGATAGTAGGTTCGAATCCCACTATCGGCAGCCCTGAAAATGGTTTTTCGTGGTTTCCCATTTTCACACCAGGCAAATGCTGGGGCTGTACCTTAATTAAGGCCACGGCCGCTCCCTTCCAATTCCTAGGCCTTTCCTATCCCATCGTCGCCATAAGACCTATCTGTGTCGTTGCGACGTAAAGCCCCTAGCAAAAAAAAAAAAAAAAAAAAAAAAAACATTACCGCTATGTTCCCGAAAATGTAAGGCTTCACACAAGGCTCTTAAAATTTTCAAAGGAATTGGACCTCTAAACATTTTTAAAATTTTATTGTATATTTTAATTTTCAGTGAATATACATCTTTCTTTCGCTTGAAATGAAAACTCAAACATGAGAGGGTTAACTGAGTTTATTATTAATATTCAGTTTCAGATTAACGTGTTGAGAAACGCCTACTTGTTGCGTGTTTTATCTTGGCAAATGTGGAGATTTCATTCCCTAGTCTCTAAAGGGTTGGCAAGATGATCAGTCTAGTCTAGCGCCTCGAGCGTAACCAGACGACGAAATCGCTTACGAATGTGACACAGGAAGGGGAGCTTAGTTCTGCACCTTAAAGGCGATGTCGACATTCCCTGTCACGGAACCTGTCTGAGAGTGGAGGCGTCGCATTTCACCACCAAAATATTGGAGGTCTATTATGGACAGCAAACTACTTCCGAGCTCTCTTCACAATATTACTTTTCTCCGTGCGCTTTTTGTGCAGTTGGAAATTACAGGCGGAGGAAAGGGGTTACATGCTTCAAGATGAAGTCAAATTTCCTTTTCAGTTTCACGAAAAAGGTAGTTCCCATTTGCCAATGTAAAAGGTGAGTTCATCATAGTCGTAAGGTTAAACTACTTTCTGAATTAGTACAACTTGCCATGGATAAACACTATTCTTATGGGGTGTTAGGATATTGTGTACCTCTAATTTTAAAAAAGCGTTGAAAGCTAATTTTTCTTAGGGAAGAAACAAGGATATGTAGATTGACGCTTTCATAACACCTGTTGATTGACACCATAATACACTGGGATTTTGTCGTGTCAAAGAAGATAGAGAAATTCTTTAAATTTCATGGAGCGTTTGCAGAAGAGGAAACACGCCTGTCCGCGATGAAAGCTTCCCTAACAATGACGGTTTGAACTTGAGCATACTCGACTGTTGACCAACTGCACGCGATGCTCACCTGCGTCACCAGATGTCTCACTTGGCTTCCCTTACGAGTATGAATTGACGACGCCATCTTAGCACAAAGTAAGACATTCCTTGGTCAATATGCCTCTGTGTCACAAATTAGGCGGAAAGGTCATCAGACCGAGGAAAGTTGAAGGAGGAGGAATATGGGGTATTAAAGTAATTCTCAAATTTAATGATCGGTAAGGACAAAATAAGGAAATAGAAATGGAGATAAAAGGAAAGGTGAGTAAAAAGGGAAAAAAGAAATGTTGTGTGGGAGTTGGGGGGGAGCAAGGGTCAGAAGAGGAATATACTGTAAGAATACGAGGAAATGAGAGCAAATGTAAGGGAGAATTTAAACAATAACCGGTGCACGCAGATGAGAAATGTATGAAAAAGAGCCTAGTGTGAAACGTTTAGTGGTGAGGAGACTACTGATTTGGAAGAATCGAAAAGGAAATGATGACAGTGGATGACAGGGAAGGGAAGTACATACGTAGAGCTTTAATGGTTGGCAACCGCGTATCGATGAACTGATAATAAGTAAAAATTATTTTTACATTATGTTAATTATTCAAATGTCGTTGAACTAATTAGTGCAGATAAAATACATCCATTTATTCAGTGACTTGTTTTGATAAAACTGTTACTTAAACTTGGATAGTTGCGAAATGTACAATTTCAGCTACGCAGCAATATTCCGGATACTATAACAAAGCTATTGCATAGTTTTAAAGATGAATGTTGTTATGCTGAGGGCAGATATTGTCAATTAAAATGGTGTGAAACATTCAAAATATTTTATCTCAAATGTAACGTTTCTTACTCGGTCTATTTTGATTGTAAACCAACGGTATGTGTGTTTTTAATTATCCGTAACCATAATTCAAAATGCATTGATAATATTTGTATAGAAGTGATAAGTGAATTTTTAAGCACTTTTCATCAATATCTCTACTTCTAACTTTCATTCATCTTTGTAACTTCAAAATAAACTTATTTGAAACGCCATCCATTATAATGTGACGGTGTCAACCATTTTATTTTAAGGTATTGGCGGCTGGTAAGGGGGAGCAAGTTAGCCTGACTCCGGCCGCGAATGATGTCACCAAGTTAAAGCCCCATATTCTAGTCGCCCAACAACCAGTCAGGAACGAGCAAGGTGCGCAAGACCAGCCCTCTGTGCCATCCCTTCATTATTTCACTGGGGTATCCCGACGGTGGGAAAAATAACTAGAAGATGAACCCTGATCATTCAGAGTTGGGAGGACTCTGGAGACACTGGAGTTGGCCTGCTTCCCTATTTGAGGTCGGCCGGACGAGCTCAAGTGGTTCAGTTCAAGATGAGGTGTCAGTCTGTGTATGGCAGTCTCAGTGTAATGTTCAGTTCAGTTCAGTTCAGTTCAGAGTCAGACAAGTGATGTAGTGACGTTAGCAGCACAGCGCAACGAATATATTCCTATTCGTGAAGTAAGTGTTCGTTCTATTCTATCTGTCGCCGAGAAGTTGAGTTTCCCGTGTCCAGATGCAATGATTGAACGTGTGTCCGTCTGGTGCAGCGTGAGAGAGGCCGTCAAGCAACAATTAACAAAAAAGCTTGTTGTGAGTGTACGGACAGTGAACGGCATACAAGATTGTGATGACGTGTCGTGCGCGAGCTGTGAACTAACTGGTTGTGATGGCGCACAGCGAGAATAATTTTGAAACTGACTTAGAGTGTAAGTGACAGTCATGGAAGAGTGTGGAATGGTATTGCCTTAGATTGGGATTAAGTGAATAACCAGTGTGACTGAGTGAGTGAGAGCAGTGAAGGCGCTATCTGGTGTAATTGTGTGACTGTGTAGTTTAATTTGTGGTCCTGGTGGGTTCGTGTAGTGTCTAAAGAATTGGTAGTAATTAGCAAACCTTAGTATTAAATTCATCTCTTCCAGTGTTGTGTGTGTGTACACAAACCCCTGCCATGTTATAATACATCGTACCGACCTTATATAATAAAAAAAAATTGTATTTGGAATACTTGTAGTCACCCGAAATACCAGACAGACGAAATGAAGTTAATTTCTCTGTCTGTTGTTTTTGTATGTTCTAAGTTCTTCTCTCTGATTTAAGTAATTTAAATTTCAAAAACAATTTATTGTGCAAAAATGAGGGAATCGTAATAAAATCGAATGATTAAGTGAGGAATAAACATTTTTCTGAAGCATTGTGTTTGAGATTCTAGAGCATGTGTTTGGTATGTCAAAATCTATATATATAAAATAACTTGTCCTGACTAACTGACTGACTGACTGACTGACTGACTGACTGACTGACTGACTGACTGACTGATTCATCATCGCCGAGCCAAAACTACTGGACATAAAGAAATGAAATTTTGGGGATAGATTCATATTAAGATGTAGGTGCTCGCTAAGAGAGGATTTTTGGATATTCCTTCGCTAAGGGGGTGAAAAGGGGGGTGAAATTTTAAAATGAGTGTATCTATATCTGAAAACTTTAAAAGTTTACAGATGTAAAAATTGGTATTTAGAATCTCCTTTAAAAATAAGGAAACACGTATTTTTTTGTTTTCAGAAAATCCCAATAGGAGGGGTGAAAAAGGGTGAAAACGGGGAAAAAATGGGTTGAATGCCTTTAATCAGGATACCGGTACTTATATCTCAGAAACTGAAGATGTTACAGACCTGAAAATTGGTACTTTTAATCTCTTTTAAAAATAAAGAAACACGTATTTTTTTTGTTTTTGGAAAATCCAATTAATGGGAGGGTGAAAAGGGGGTGAATTTTTAAAATGAGTGAATCTATATCTCCAAACTTTTAAAGTTTGCAGATGTAAAAATTGATATTTAGAATCTTCATTAAAAATAAAGAAACACGTATTTTTTTTGTTTTCGGAAAATCGCAATAGGAATCGTGAAAAGGCGTGAAAAGGGGGTTGAATGCCTTTAATGAGGCTACTTATATCTCAGAACCTGAAGATATTACAGACCTGAAAATTGATGTTTGGGATCTCTTTTAAAAATAAAGAAACACGTTTTTTTGTTTTTGTTTTTGGAAAGTCCAATTAATGGGGGGTGAAAAGGGGGTGATTTTTTAAAATGAGTTTATCTATATCTCAAAACCTTCAAAGTGTATGGATGTAAAAATTGGTATTTAGAATCTCCTTTAAAAATAAAGAAACGCGTATTCTTTTGTTTTCGGAAAATCCCAATAGGAAGGGTGTAAAAGGGTGAATAATGGGTTGAATGCCTTTAATGAGGCTACTTATATTTCAGAACCTGAAGATATTACAGACCTGAAAATTGGTATGTGGGATCTACTTTAAAAGTAAAGAAACACGTATTTTTTCGTTTTTGAAGATCCAAATATTGGGGGGTGAAAGTGGGGGGGGGGTGAATTTTTAAAAATGAGTGTGTTTACATCTGAAAACTTTAAAATTTACAGATGTAAAAATTGGTAGTTAGAATCTCCTCTAAAAATAAAGGAACACGTATTTTTTTGTTTCCTGTAAATCCCAATAGGAGGGGTGTAAAAGGGTGAAAAATGGGTTGAATGCCTTTAATGAGGATACTTATATTTCAGAACCTGAAGATATTACAGAACTGAAAATTTGTATATGGGACCTCCTTTAAAAATAAAGAAACACGTATATTTTAGTTTTTGGAAAATCCAATTAATGGCGGTTAAATAGGAGTGACAAATTAGGGTGAATTTTTTGTAAGACTATATCTACAGAATATCTTGGAAACGTAAAATGTTACAGACGTAAAAAGTGGGTGTTTCGAATCTCCTGTAAATGTAAAGAAACATAGGTGATTTGTTTTTGGAAACTCCACCTAAGGAGAACTCAAAAGGGGTGAAATTTTAAAATGAGAATTTTTACAGTATATCTAAAAAAACTTAACATGTTACAGAAGTGAAAAATGGTATTTTTTTTATCTCTATTAAACATAACGAATCGTGTATTTTTAGTTTTCGGAAATACCACTTGGGTGGTGGGGGGTGGGTAAAAGTGACTGAAAATTGTGTTGAATTCTTTTAATTAGGCTACTGATATCTCAAAAATGAAGATGTTACAGACGTGAAATTTGATATTTGCAATCTGCTTTAAAAGTAAAGAAACACGTATTCTCGGAAAATCCAATGAGGGGGAGGGGGGGGGGTGAAAGTATTGAAAATTTAATTGACTTAATTGTATGAGAATGCATACATCTAATAAAAACTAAAGTTGTTACAGACCTGAAAATTCGTATTTAGATCTCCTTTAAAAACAAAGAAAAACGCGTTTTGGTGGGGAAACCATCTTGGAGGGTGGGAGTGTAAAGGAGTTGAATTCCTTTCATGACGACACATAAATCAAAAGCTGAAGAAGTTAGAGTCGTGATAATTGGTATTTAGAAGATCTTTTACTATTAAAGAAGCAAGTATTTTTTGCGAGAAAATTCACTTGGGGGGGGGGGGGGAATAGTGTGAGATGAACTGAAAAAAATAAATTATTTTTATGGGGATACTTATATCTCAAAACTGATGGCAATAGACGTGAACATTGGTGTTTGGAATCTCCTTTAAACATAAAGAAACAAGCCTTCTTTTAATTTTTTGTGGGGGGGAGGGTTGGCGGTAAATAAACTTAACGGCGGTGGGGTGTAGAAGGAGGTGAACCCATTGATTTTACTGTTCTTAATGTACTTATAAGTATCCTCCGTTGCTCAGGCGGCAGCGCGCGGGCCTCTCTCACAGCTGGGTTCCGTGGTTCAAATCCCGGTCACTCCATGTGACATTCGTGCTTGAAAAACCGGAGGTGGGACAGGTTTTTCTCCGGATACTCCGGTTTTCCCTGTCATCAGCCTTTCGAGACCGTCGTCAAATGTGCGGATCGCGCTGGAAACGGCTCCTGGACGGGTAATGACTAAGAATGCAGTCCGGCCGCGGGTTCAGTGCCGCCAAAGCACCCAATAGTACACCACGCCGGATCTCCTGAAGGATTTTATACATATTAAAATGATTATAGGAAAAGATGGCAAAGATTTACGGAGCCAACTGACCGGGAGGAATACCTGAGCCTAGCCCGGGAAGTACGAAATCGATTGCTGGAAAGGAAGATTGAAAAATGGGAGAAAACGTGCCGTAATCTAATAGAAAACGAGTCAAATCGGGAATTTTCGTGGATTCTCACAGAAAACGAGTCAGATCGCGAATTTAGACGGATTATATATCTAAAACAATAAGCATTCAATTATAAATTTCAGTACAATACCGTAGCGAAGCACGGGTATCTTGCTAGTAATCATATAAATATTCAATGTATTGTAGTGTTCAAAATAAAAGTCCCATTTAACAGAAAAGAAGTAATATGAAAATTAAAAATGTGTAGGTGTTACCTGCCTTTCAAAAAATCTGAACAATTTTCCATGAGTGGTAACGAATGTATATTAACTAATTGTTATTTAACTAGGTCCGCCTCTGTGGTGTAGTGGTTAGCGTGATTAGCTGCCACCCCCGGAGGCCCGGGTTCGATTCCCGGCTCTGCCACGAAATTTGAAAAGTGGTACGAGGGCTGGAACGGGGTCCACTCAGCCTCGGGAGGTCAACTGAGTAGAGGTGGGTTCGATTCCCACCTCAGCCATCCTGGAAGTGGTTTTCCGTGGTTTCCCACTTCTCCTCCAGGCGAATGCCGGGATGGTTCCTAACTTAAGGCCACGGCCGCTTCCTTCCCTCTTCCTTTCCTATCCCTTCCAATCTTCCCATCCCTCCACAAGGCCCCTGTTCAGCATAGCAGGTGAGGCCGCCTGGGCGAGGTACTGGTCATACTCCCCAGTTGTATCCCCCGACCAAGAGTCTGAAGCTCCAGGACACTGCCCTTGAGGCGGTAGAGGTGGGATCCCTCGCTAAGTCCGAGGGAAAACCGAACCTGGAGGGTAAACAGATGATGATGATGATGATGATGATATTTAACTAGCATTGTAGTTTCTCAGGTATTAAATCAAATTTTACTTTTTAATTTTTTGTATGTCCCTTCGGCACAGATAGGTCTGATGGGGACGTTGGGATAGGAAAGGGCTAGGAGGTGGAAGGAAGCGGGTGTGGCTCTTAATTCACATACATCACCAGCTTTTGCCTGGTGTGAAAATGGGCAACTATGGAAAACCATCTTCAGGGCTGCCCAGAGTGGGGTTCGAATCCACTATCTCCCGAATGCAAGCTGATAGCTACATTACCCAGGCCACGTGGCCACTTTTTCGGTGAAATTTAATTTAACTGACCACGTTGTTTGTACTCACACTTGCAGTAGTAGCGTGTTTGTGTTAGAAACATAACTTTGATGTTACTTAAAAACTCGTGTATCAACATATACAGGGTGAAGCGTAATTCGCGCACTCGGGCGTCGCAGCGTGACTCCTCACATGCCAGCAATAAAAAAATGTCTCTTACAAAATTTCGTCTTGCTAGTATATCCGGCAGAAAAACGACGTTGAAAAGTAGCAATCTGGCAACACTGTAACCACATGTAGGGTAACTACATCTGTTAGCAGAAGATAGACGTACTGTACACTTGGTGCAGTGGATAGAGTTATGGGTTAGCATGCAGGAGGTCGAGTGGTCGATCCTGGGTTGAGGCGTGTGTTTTTTATTCCGTAAATGTAGTCCAGGTGGTATGGTATCTGGCATCTTAATCGCCAACAGCGATTGCAGTGGGTCCTCTAGAAACCATTTGCACTTACATACTACGATCCTAGAAATATACGAACAATCGTTTTCATTGGTCAGCTTTGAAAGGCGCCCTTTCCACGTCGCAAATGAATTTATTCGCACCACTTCATCTACTAGATGTGAAACCTGTTTGTTTCAGCTGTCTGTTTCTTATTAGTCTAACCAGTTATTTGTTGTTTCAGCGTTACAAAATTTTGTAAATGTAGGATACATGTGACCTCAGAAACGGTGTCTTACTGTATTACAGTAGGTAATGTCAGATGGAAATTAGCAAATAAAAAACGCACCTCAACCCCGGATCGAACCATCGACCTCCTGCATGCCAACCAAAAACTCTACCCACTGCACCACCTGTACAGCACGACGAGAATGTGTTGACAGCGGTAGTTACCCTACATATGTTTACAGTGTTGCCAGATTGCTACTCTTCAACGTCCGTTTTCTACCGGATATACTCGCAAGACGAAAATTTGTAAGATACATTTTTTTTATTGCTGGCATGTGAGGAGTCGCGCTGCGCGCCCGAGTGCGCGAATTACGCTTCACCCTGTATAAAGTTTTCAGGAAGGACAAATATACCGATAGACCGTATATCTTCGAGAGCAAGTAAAAATAGTAATAATGCCGCATTAATGCACTTACACAACTCACCTTTGGTGCAACTTTAAAAAAAAATTGAAAATGATCAAATGTTAATTTGAACAAAGGTGTTTTGTGGTTAATCACATGTTCAAGTCATGAATTTAGGACGTTTTGTGTTAGCACATTAAGCATTCTACGCCCAATTTACACGGCTTTTTTGTTAACGTATTAAAACATCAAAATATTTTATACCCAGTTTAGGAGGTTTTGTGTTAACTCATTAAAAACAAAAACAACCTAGAACATTCACGTTGTTGGGTTTTTTTACTAAGGTATTAAAACACAGAAATTATTCGGGAGATAGTAGGTTCGAACCCCACTGTCGGCAGCCCTGAAAATGGTTTTCCGTGGTTTCCCATTTTCACACCAGGCAAATGCTGGGGCTGTACCTTAATTAAGGCCACGGCCGCTTCCTTCCCACTCCTAGCCCTTCCCTGTCCCATCGTCGCCATAAGACCTATCTGTGTCGGTGCGACGTAAAGCAACTAGCAAAAAAAAAAAAAAAAAAAAAAAAAAAAAATACATAGAGATTTTCTAGGTCAATTTTATAAGGTATTATGTTGACACATTAAACTATCAAAACCTTGTACGTCTAGTTTACAAGGTGTTGTGTTAACGTATTACAAATTTAAAACCTACGCGCGGTCTAGAAAGTTCTATATTAATAAACTAAAACATCAAAACCTCGTATGACCATTTTGCAAGGTTTCGCGTTAATGCATTAAAACATCAAAACCTTGTATGCCCAGTTTACGAGGTTTTATGTTAGGGCATTAAAACATCAAAATATTGTATGTCCTGTTTACATGGCTATTTGTTAACGAACTAATAAATCAAAACATTGTATGTCTGCTTTACAAAATTTTGTGGTAACGTGTTAAAATATGAAAAGCTTTGCGCCATTCTAGAAGCCACGTGCCATCTCTTCATCCTAAAAATCTCTTATGACCAATATACGGGGTTTTGTAATAACAAAAATATAAGCACTACAGTATTCGTGGTTTGGATTCTTGCCATTTGAAAGACGATCATTACTGAATCACGTGGATCCATAGACACCACATAATCGATATATTTTTTACTATGTACTAAAAACATCGATTTTGGTGGTCGCTGAAGTTACGAGGTTTTGAAGTAACACCGAAGATAAGACCTGTATTTCCGTGCATTCCGTAAACTCTCCATGCAATGAGAGAGTTACTCTCCATGCAATGAGAGAGTTACTGTACTTTATGTGAAGCTCTCCTTTAAATTTAATTTCGATTCCGAAGTACACGTTGTATTTTGGAATTAATGTTCATGTTCCATCATGTATCTCTCCTTTCTGTTCTTTATTAAATATTTCATATTTTGTACATTTTAAAGCCTGTAAACTGTCAACTACCCTGCAGGTAATCAGACTAAGCTGGTTTGCATATTCGACGAGTTTTCAACTCCGGCTGATTGATGGCTGACGAAATTCAACACAATCCTGTTGGCTCCTCTCGAGTTAACGTGAAGTACGTTGACGAGGTAGGTATTAAGAAACGACGACATGGGATAATAACAAACAGTTTTGTTAATTTCCCTCCAATGTACTCTACATCAGAAGTGTTTGTTCACGAGAGCTATCTAGATTCCTTGTTAAAACCAATGGTGATCTATGATCATTTTCTCAATTAAACTCGGTTTGAGAATACTTATCTTTAGAAAGATTATCTTTTGACGTTGATTTAACTTCGCGCCAACGCACTGAAAGATTGCAGTGACGCACGGGTGGGAAAATGTTGAGTAGGGAAGGTAGTGACCGTAGTTATATTTCTGTGCGGATGTAAAAATATTATCCGCGTCCGCTCTGCATCCGCACTGCCTTCATCCGCACCCGCTTACGCTTCCGCGAATGGTTATCCGCATCCGCGAATAATTATCCGCGGATATTGTAAATGTTTAACTACAGTATGTTACACCCAAGGTATTGAAACGGATATATCTGTTGACATAATACAATAGACCTGATACCTGGCACCAGACCCCCACATCACAGGACTATGAGGGATTTTCTCTTGCGAAAACTACCGACGAATTAACATTTGTTCGTTCGTTCCACTAATCGCGGGCAGGAGCCAGTTAGGCTACGTTCAGATTTACGGCTTTATGGTCTCAAGCCTCTTTATATCACCATTCTTCCATACCACCCTCAAGGGTCGCCTAACCGCAAGCAAAATTAAGGGTATAACTGAGTGAAAATTAATAAACTTCATTATTTAGAAATTATCAGAAAAAATATCCGGTCTGCCATTCAGTTTGTATCCGCCAAGACCCTAACTTCACGGATATCCGCATCCGTGCAGGGATCTTACCGTAGTCTTAAGTGAGGTACAGGCATAGGTATTGATTGCGTAGTGTGAAAATGGGAAACCGTGGAGGACCACCTTCAGAGCTTCCAACGCTGGGATTGGAACCCACAATCTCCTGAATGCAGTTGCACCACTACGTGACTCGATCCACGTAGACAGCTCGCTTAGTTCATGGAATATAAAGACGAATCTTCTTTAACTAGTTTAAAGTACATGCTTTAACAGTATCCCTTTTATGGTTCATTTCATGCGTTTGATTTCTCAGTGTGGAGCGTTGGCATCCAAAGAGTCGGCTTCAAATTCGGCAGAGTTAGTCGACATTTTGTAGGGCGGACAGAACTTCATTCGATACTACGTCGTACGTTGTCAACATCTCTGTCCTCAGGTAGAGTACAACAGAACGTTGAAAATGACGCCAAGGCTGCAGAGTTGGTGTCAAATCAAAATACCCGCACATGGATATCGGAGTCCAATTATTATTATTATTATTATTATTATTATTATTATTATTATTATTATTATTATTATTATTATTATTATTATTATTATTATTATTATTATTGTTGTTGTTTTGCCGGAGGTACACTCGCCCCGTACATTTAAATGAAGCGCCTTGGAGAATGCCATCTAAAATCTAAAACTCGCAACAACTAACACAATAAGTTTGAACATTTCTCAACAGATGTCGCTAATATAAAGTTATGTTATGCCATCTGATGTGAAGATGAACTATTAAAATTGTAGAGTAATTTTGTATGTTAAGATTTCCTAAACTGAATTGTTTATTCTTGTTTAAGTTGTGTTGAAGTTTACAACAATTCTATCTCTTCCCACCTACTTAAGGTGCTGGCCAGTAGAAAATTTTGTACATTTATTTTTTCATCCAATCAAAAGTTTCTGATATTACTTAATTATCCAATAAAATTGGGAGTGTGCCAGGCCTTAGCCCAGAGTTTTCTGGAACTTTCCCCTCGGGTATAAAAGCTGGCACATTTTCGGACCAGGTTGTCTTATCGTTCGCTCCAGTCCAGGAGGTGAGGGCAGCTCGTCCATCTTCGAGAGATCTACCAGCTCAAGGTAATGGCAGTTCTGGCTTAACTATGTAATAGTCTTTGAAAGCTAGCTCGAGAGGAATGGTTCAGATCTTTAGTAATGTAAATTCGTTTTCTAAAAATGTAACTTTCAAACTCTAAATGTAATTTCAAACTAGTCGAAAGAACTTATCCGGAATCGGGGAATACCCTCTCGTATTCCTTCTCCACTTGATTTTGAGGTGATTATGACTTCGTAAATTTTCTATCTCGTAAATTCTGTAACTTATATATTTTTCTCCATCTAGTCACCTCAGCAGTATAGGCTCAGCCTGTGTAACTTCGGGCCTTAAACCCAGATAGGGTTTTAAGTTTTTCATTTAAATTTTCAAGGAGCGCAAGTGTCCACCGCCTCACCAATTTGATTTTTCGGCCAGTAAATTTAACCTGTTGTTTTTCACAAAGGCCTGGTAAAATGGATATTCATTCCCCTGTTAAACTCTACTTCAATCTTTTCATGTAATGTCGTATGGCTTTTAGTGCCGGGATATTCCAGAACGGGTTCGGCTCGCAAGGTGCAGGTCTTTCTAATTGACGTCCGTAGGCGACCTGCGCGTCGTGATGAGGATGAAATGATGATGAAGACAACACATACACCTAGCCCCAGTGTCATTGGAATTAACCAATGAAGGTTAAAATCCCCGACCTGGCCGGGAATCGAACCCGGGACCCTCTGAACCGAAGGCCAGCACGCTGACCGGTCAGCCAACAAGTCGGACATCTTTTCATGTGAAGAGGTTAGACTGTTGAGCATTTAGAATAGTGAATACTGTTCTATTTTGTTCTTTTGTTAGGCCTGGAAGATGTGAAATGCTGAAAATAGATTTGTAGAGCAGTGATGCTCTTACTAGTGGTGTAAAATAAATTGGGAGGTTCGTCTCCTTGGCTAAAGTTTTAAAGGACCAGTAATTCTCAGGTGTAAATTGTAATTGTGAGCTTCAAGCTCAGCCTGTCAATTTGTTATCTGATTAATATTGAACTCTCTAAACATAATTTTTAAAGCTTATGACCGAAGGTTCTGTAAGTAATTGTGTATTACTTGGCAAAGTATTAATATTTGAAAGAACCGGGCGAGTTGGCCGTGCGTGTAGAGGCGCGCGGCTGTGAGCTTGCATCCGGGAGATAGTAGGTTCGAATCCCACTATCGGCAGCCCTGAAGATGGTTTTCCGTGGTTTCCCATTTTCACACCAGGCAAATGCTGGGACTGTACCTTAATTAAGGCCACGGCCGCTTCCTTCCAACTCCTAGGCCTTTCCTATCCCATCGTCGCCATAAGACCTATCTGTGTCGGTGCGACGTAAAGCCCGTAGCAAAAAAAAAAAAAAAATTGAAAGAAAAAAGGAGAAGGTTAAGGAAAGAAATAAAAATTCCCATTTTTTAAAGTTTTAAATCAATCTTTCGATTTTCACGTATCCACCCATTCATACCTGCACCCTCTTCCACCTCTTTAAACCCCGTTATCCCCGTAACAATTATTATTAATTTTCGGTTCCTTGGCTGAAAGATCGACATAACTGTGTTTGGTGTAGAAAGCCCTTGGTTCTATTTTCGTGCCGGGTGTGTGATTTTAACTTAGTCTAGTTAATTCTAGCTCGGGGGCTGTATGTCCCTGTTCGTATTAATACGCCATCTATACACAACACATCAGACTACAAATCACAAAGGAAACACGCAAGAGTGAACACATCCCTCCATATAGGGTTGACGTCGGGAAAGGGATCCAGACATAGAAATAGGCTAAATCTATAGGAATTTCTGAAGCCAGGAAATTGAGAAAACTCCATTATTATTATTATTATAATTATTATTATTATTATCATCATCATCATCATCATCTGTTTACCCTCCAGGTTCGGTTTTTCCCTCGGACTTAGCGAGGGATCCCACCTCTACCGCCTCAAGGGCAGTGTCCTGGAGCTTCAGACTCTTGGTCGGGGGACACAACTGGGGAGTATGACCAGTACCTCGCCCAGGCAGCCTCACCTGCTATGCTGAACAGGGGCATTGTGGAGGGATGGGAAGATTGGAAGGGATAGGCAAGGAAGAGGGAAGAAAGCGGCCGTGGCCTTAAGTTAGGTACCATCCCGGCATTCGCCTGGAGGAGAAGTGGGAAACCACGGAAAACCACTTCGAGGATGGCTGAGGTGGGAATCGAACCCACCTCTACTCAGTTGACCTCCCGAGGCTGAGTGGACCCCGTTCCAGCCCTCGTACCACTTTTCAAATTTCGTGGCAGAGCCGGGAATCGAACCCGGGCCTCGGGGGGTGGCAGCTAATCACGCTAACCACTACACCACAGAGGCGGACATTATTATTATTATTATTATTATTATTATTATTATTATTATTTTCATTCGTGTTTTACCAGACAGCCACCGAATTATGTTGTCAGATATGTTACTCTAAATGCGGTATCGTGCGAGATGTATAGTATCGACTTGACTTTCCTGCTCCTTTCAAATATTCTGCTACCACTATTGGGTTTGAACCCACATTCTTGCGATCCAGAGACTACCACATTGCTGCTGTTCCACAAAGGTGTCAGAAATACAAATTGAATTATTTAGATCATCAGTACAGGGTGGAGAAACGAATGAAGACTGAAATTAAATGGCTTAACATGTTCCTTATTTCCCGAAAGATAGTCTCATTACCCAAACAAACCAAACGGCTTAGTCGCCTCAGACATATTTTGGGACTTTAGGAAGTTGCTTGTAAAAACGGAATCGATCAGGACATATACTAAAAGTATTCCTTCATTTTGTCCGCGGAGCAGAAGGTCTTCAATAATTTTCTCCAGCGTGTTCTGTGCTCTGAGTGTCTTCTTCGCTCCCTGTCGATAGTTCCTTTCCAGGTAATTCTCAGTTCAGTTTTTATATTGCGATATTCTCACGATGTGACCAGCCCTCTTACATTTTCCTATGATTACCTTATGATGAATTAAACTCTGGCGTATGGACTCGCGAACGTATTTGTTTCAGATATTCTTGGGCTTCTATACAACAGTGTGTAGTTCTGTATTGATGTATTTCGACACATACCTACCAGTGGCGTACACCGAGGGCTATCAAGGCAATCGGTGAAGCCCAAACCTCAAATGAGAACGACAGAAATCTAGAGCACATTATAATGTAAGTATCTGACACATTGTTCCATTCACAAACCTTGCAAGCAATGAGAAAAAACGTCGCACGTATTCTGAGAGCACGGCGTCGGAAAGTGACCTTGCAGCCCAGGCTCTGCGCCCTTCACCCCTCGACCCACCCCCAGCGACTTGCTGCTGTCTGCCCGATAGGTGCGCGGACCGAGGGGATAGGTTTGCTAGGCTTCGCTCCGTCAGATCGCCACTGCTAACGAACAAACATGTGTTACTCATCGACCTCATTGTATACACTTCCTCACTTCATTCTTCTTACTTAATTATATAACAGAGTGCTGGCATTTCATTCGTTTACTTGTACATACTTTTAGGAAGACACTGCAGGACTGGTGTTATAGGAGTAATATAGTTTCCTTTTTAGAGGTAACTGTGCTAAAATGAAATGCAGTCTCTCAGGTTTAGTTTTCTCTTTTATTGGTTGCAGTAGAACCCGTGGTCATGGTTCGGACACCACAATTGATCTCTCGAGGAAGCTAAGAGACCAGTCAGCGATGGGTACGACCGCTGGTAATACTGTCAAATTTACAATTTTATTTAAAATAGTAATAATACACGGCATCTGTATAGGCTTGGTGGTGGCCTCTTTAGGACCAAATTAATGACGAAAACGTCATAAACACCCAGTTCCTAAGCCGGGGGAACGTTGATTCTGAAAATTAAACCGGGACCATCGAACCAAAAGCAAGCATTCTATCCACTTGGCAACAAAGTCGCACTTTAATTAGCTAAACTTTCGGCTACCATCTCCACTGGTCAGGTGTTGATTATTGACAGAAGCAGAGGCCGGGGCCAGAGCAGTAAAATGTGAAACAGCCTTGACAACACAGCAGAATACTCCGTTGGGTAGTGGCTGCAGTTCAAAACGCTTAACGCTCACTAAACCAACTATCGAAGAGGGGTAACATAAGTCTAGTGGTAGCCCAAGTCTTGACCCCAGTATACGTCACTAATACACATTTGCTATTTGAACCAAATATTTTGACTTCTGATTTTTTTGTCTTTTCTGTGAATATGGGTGTTGGCCTCCTCTACGAACCATGTGACCTTGCCGCGGTGGGGAGGCTTGCGTGTCCCAATGATGCAGATAGCCGAGCCGCAGGTGCAACCATATCGGATGGGTATCTGTTGAGAGACCAGACTAACGAATGGTTCAACGAAAGGGGGGTAGCAGCCTTTCGGTAGTTACAAGGGCGGCAGTCTAGATGATTGACTGATCAATAATACTCAACATGGCTTAGCTGTGTTGATACTGCTACACGGCTGAAAGCAACGGGAAATTACAGCCGTAACCACCTCCCGAGGACATGCAGCTCTCTCTGTATGAATGATGTACTGATGATGGCTTCCTCCCGGGTAAAATATTCCGGAGGTAAACTAGCCCCCCATTCGGATCTCCGGGTGGGGACTACACGAGAGGGGGCGATAATCAGGAAGATGGATACTGACATTCTGCGAGTCGGAGCGTGGAATTTTAGAAGTTTGAATCGTTGTGGTAGGTTAGAGAATCTGAAAAGGGAGATGGATAGGCTAAAGTTAGATGTAGTTGGTATAAGTGAAGTACGTTGGCAGGAAGAACAGGATTTTTGGTCAGGCGACTACCGAATTATCAACACGAATTCAAACAGGGGTAATGCAGGAGTTGGTTTAATAATGAATAAGAAAATAGGGCAGCGGATAAGCTACTACGACCAGCATAGTGAAAGAATTATTGTCGCCAAGATAGACACCAAACCAATGCCCACCACAATAGTGCAGGTCTATATTCCTACTAGTTCAGCGGATGATGAAGAAATTGAAAGAATATATGAGGAGATAGAAGATTTAATACAATATGTCAAAGGTGACGAGAATCTAATTGTGATGGGAGACTGGAACGCAGTGGTAGGCCAAGGAAGAGAAGGTAGCACAGTAGGAGAATTTGGATTGGGACAAAGGAACGAAAGAGGAAGTCGGCTGGTTGAATTCTGCACTGACCATAATTTAGTCCTCGCCAATACTTGGTTCAAACACCACAAACGACGGCTGTATACGTGGACGAGACCTGGAGACACTGGAAGGTATCAAATAGACTTCATTATGATTAGGCAGAGATTCAGAAACCAGGTGTTGGATTGCAAAACTTTCCCAGGAGCAGACGTGGACTCTGACCACAACTTGTTGGTCATGAAATGCCATCTGAAGTTGAAGAAATTGAAGAAAGGAAAGAATGCAAAAAGATGGGATCTAGACAAGTTGAAAGAAAAGAGTGTGATGGATTGTTTCAAGGAACATGTTGCACAAGGACTAAATGAAAAGGCCGAAGGAAACACAGTAGAGGAAGAGTAGAGAGTCATAAGAAATGAAGTCAGTAGGGCTGCTGAAGAAATGTTAGGAAGGAAGAAAAGATCAACTAAGAATCAGTGGATAACTCAGGAGATACTAGACCTGATTGATGAACGACGAGAGTACAAGAATGCTAGAAATGAAGAGGGCAGAAAAGAATACAGGCGATTAAAGAATGAAGTGGATAGAAAGTGCAAGGTAGCTAAGGAAGAATGGCTGAAGGAGAAGTGCAAGGATGTCGAAGGCTGTATGGTCCTGGGAAAGGTAGATGCTGCATACAGGAAAATCAAGGAAACCTTTGGAGAAAGGAAATCTAGGTGCATGAATATTAAGAGCTCAGATGGAAAGCCACTTCTAGGGAAAGAAGACAAAGCAGAAAGATGGCAGGAGCATATCCAACAGTTGTATCAAGGTAACGATGTAGATAATTTCGTTTTGGAACATGAAGAGGCTGTTGATGCTGATGAAATGGGAGACCCAATTTTGAGGTCAGAGTTTAACAGAGCTGTGAGTGACCTAAATAGGAACAAGGCACCTGGAATTGATGATATTCCCTCTGAATTACTGACTGCCTTAGGAGAAACCAGCATGGTAAGGTTATTTCATTTAGTGTGCAAGATGTATGAGACAGGAGAAGTCCCATCCGATTTTCGGCAGAATGTTGTTATACCTATTCCCAAGAAAGCCGGTGCTGACAGGTGTGAAAACTACCGCACTATTAGTTCAGTATCTCATGCCTGCAAAATTTTAACACGTATTATTTACAGAAGAATGGAAAAACAAGTTGAAGCTGAGGCACTATTAGTTCAGTATCTCATACCTGCAAAATTTTAACACGTATTATTTACAGAAGAATGGAAAAACAAGTTGAAGCTGAGTTGGGGGAAGATCAATTTGGCTTCAGAAGAAATGTAGGAACACGTGAAGCAATCCTGACTTTACGTCTGATCTTAGAGGATAGAATCAAGAAGGACAAGCCCACGTACATGGCATTCGTAGATCTAGAAAAGGCATTCGATAATGTTGATTGGACCAGGCTATTTATGATTCTGAAGATGATAGGGATCAGATACCGAGAACGAAGAATTATCTACAACCTGTATAAAAATCAGTCTGCAGTGATAAGAATCGAGGGCTTTGAAAAAGAAGCAGCAATCCAGAAAGGAGTGAGGCAAGGCTGCAGTTTGTCCCCTCTCCTTTTCAATGTTTACATAGAACAGGCAGTAAAGGAAATCAAAGAGAAATTTGGAAAGGGAATCACAGTCCAAGGAGAGGAAATCAAAACCTTGAGATTTGCCGATGATATTGTTATTTTATCTGAGACTGCAGAAGATCTCGAGAAGTTGCTGAATGGTATGGATGAAGTCTTAGGTAAGGAGTACACGATGAAAATAAATAAGTCCAAAACAAAAGTAATGGAGTGCAGTCGAACGAAGGCAGGTGATGTAGGAAATATTAGATTAGGAAACGAAGTCTTAAAGGAAGTAGATGAATATTGTTACTTGGGTAGTAAAATAACCAACGATGGCAGAAGTAAGGAGGACATAAAATGCAGACTAGCACAAGCAAGGAAGAGCTTTCTTAAGAAAAGAAATCTGCTCACTTCAAACATTGATATCGGAATTAGAAAGATGTTTTTGAAGACTTTTGTGTGGAGCGTGGCATTGTATGGAAGTGAAACATGGACGATAACTAGCTCAGAAAGAGAATAGAAGCTTTTGAAATGTGGTGTTACAGAAGAATGCTGAAGGTGAGATGGATAGATCGAATCACGAATGAAGAGATACTGAATCGAATTGGTGAGAGGAGATCGATTTGGCTAAATTTGACGAGAAGAAGAGATAGAATGATAGGACACATCTTAAGACACCCAGGACTTGTTCAGTTGGTTTTTGAAGGAAGTGTAGGTGGCAAGAACGGTAGGGGTAGACCAAGGTATGAATATGACAAACAGATTAGAGCAGATGTAGGATGCAATAGTTACGTAGAAATGAAAAGGTTAGCACAGGATAGGGTGGCATGGAGATCTGCATCAAACCAGTCTATGGACTGATGACTCAAACAACAACATGGGTGTTGGAGGGGTGTAAGTCCATATTGGTGACAAACGTACTAATGCCGCTTTTGCGTGATTAATACGACACATCACATACATATAAACTCCACCATCCTGATTGACCATGCTTCTTACATAGCAAAATACCTCTAAGCTCTCCATATCTATCTAGTGTCAGCTAGAATTACTTCGTAGATTAACACTAAATAATTTTGGACGAAATTATGCGAAATTATACTTACTTTTAGTATGTCGTGGCGGTGTGCATTGCTTCTTGTAGAATATTCATGGTAAAATTCTGTATTGAAATTTTTTTGCTAGTTGTTTCACGTCGCACCGACACAGATAGGTCTTACGGCGACGACGGGACAGGAAGGGGCTAGGAATGGGAAGGAAGCGGCCGTGGCCTTAATTAAGGTACAGCCCGAGCTTTTGCATGGTGTGAAAATGGGAAACCACGGAAGACCATTTTCAGGGCTGCCGACAGTGGGGTTCGGACATACTATCTCCCGAATACTGGATACTGGCCGCACTTAAGCGACTGCAGCTATCGAGCTCGGTATATTGAACTTTTGTTAATGTATTTGTATCTGATTAAGACAAAGTTCAGTACTCACCTTTTCGCTGTCGGTAATATTGGATTCTAAACAGCCTTGAAGTAGATAACGTTTGTTTTCCATTTTATATTACCCGCAATCAATATTCCCCTTATTTTGAATATCATGCAGCAGTCACTATACCTAAGAGCTTCCGCCACCATGATATCAGGTCCTCTATTGCTTAAGAACTTCGTAGTAAACGTTTAAATGTGCTTGAAGTGGTCCACGGCATATCATGTAATGGCAGTTCCAGGCGATATGATTGTCTACAAGAACATGCAACCCTGCATAATAAACGCGACTATCAGATTTGAACATCATCCAAGCCAGCCTTAAGAGGTAAACACAAAGAAAGAAGAAATACGCAATTCAACGCTAACTTACTATAAAGGGAAATATCACCTTGATGAGGACGAGGTAACTGGTCTTATGCTTCAAGCACATGGTACTATGCCAACCTTCTTCATCAACTTCTGGAAATGGTCCATTTCACAAAAGGCAGGTTTCCGGACCTAACCGTACATATAATAAGTAGTTCAGTACGAATACTGAGATCTCACATCTACAACGCGTGAATATGATTAACAATCCACATTCTTCATTTTAACCTGCTTTCAGTCATCCTACTTATAACGCATGCTAGTTCTTAGCTTTGTAGTCCGACTCTTTAGCTGAGTGATCAGCGTACTGTCCTTCGGTTCAGAGGGTCTCGGGTTCGATTCCCGGCCTATCATGGAGTTTAATCCCTTCTGATTAATTCTTCTGGCTCGGGGACTGGGTGTTTGTGTATTCCCAACACTCTCGTCTTCATATTCAGAAAACGCACACAACTACTAACCATCACAGAAACTCGCAATGGTGATAATAGTGATTACATCCCTTCATATAGGGTTGGCGTCAGGAAGGGCATCGGGCCGTAAAACAGGGACACACACACACACACACACACACATACATACATACATACATACATACATACATATATACATACATACATACATACATACATACATACATACATACATACATACATACATACATACATACATACATGCATACATACATACATTTTTTGACGCAGTTCGCACTCGCGAACCCACAGATGTGGGAAAATCGGTAGACAAAGAAAAGAAAGTAAGTTCTTAGCTTTGTAGCTTTTCATCATCATCATCATCATCTGTTTACCCTCCAGGTTCGGTTTTTCCCTCGGACTTAGCGAGGGATCCCACCTCTACCGCCTCAAGGGCAGTGTCCTGGAGCTTCAGACTCTTGGTCAGATGATACAACTGGGGAGTATGACCAGTACCTCGCCCAGGCGGCCTCACCTGCTATGCTGAACAGGGGCCTTGTGGAGGGATTGGAAGATTGGAAGGGATAGGCAAGGAAGAGGGAAGGAAGCGGCCGTGGCCTTAAGTTAGGTACCATCCCGGCATTCGCCTGGAGGAGAAGTGGGAAACCACGGAAAACCACTTCCAGGATGGCTGAGGTGGGAATCGAACCCACCTCTACCCAGTTGACCTCCCGAGGCTGAGTGGACCCCGTTCCAGCCCTCGTACCACTTTTCAAATTTCGTGGCAGAGCCGGGAATCGAACCCGGGCCTCCGGGGGTGGCAGCTAACCACGCTAACCACTTTGTAGCTTTTCCATTTTTAAATTTGACTGTTTTTGGCAGCCCGTTCGTACCGGAAGTTGACTGTGTAGAACATCATATTTTTGTCTTATTTATATTGTTTTAACTTGTGTATCATCAGTTCATTAAAGTTGTTCTTTGCATCTGATAAAATTTAAAAGATTTGTTCCGTTAATGGTAAAGAACAATTCATTATTTTCTAACCTGGTTACACGAAATTTATGCTGTAATATCAGAGTATTACAGCTTATGAACACGAGCCTTTCTTTAATTTACGAAAGGCTCTGCGAGAAACTCCACTGTGTTATTTATATGTCTAATATTAGCTGGCTTTGGATTCTGCGAACGAATGGTCGCAGGTAAAAAAGGGGAGAGATTTATTGTAAGTGCTGCTCCAGTGAACGGGGGTGCACAGTGTTAATTAACTTTTGGATATTCTCCCTCAGGAGGCGAGGTGTTATAAGTCGTAGGTGGTAGGATTTTAAAAACAGAAGTGGTGATCGCTTAGTCGCAAGAAGCTTGAAGAGTAAAGCTATTAGCTGTTCTAGTGTATGTAGACTGAAGAATTTTAGGGAATTTTAGTGTCGCGTGTGTTCAAGGTCCTAAGAACTAAAATGACTAATCGAAGTGTTAAGTGCTTTACTATCCATAACATATATTAAAACAGACATATGCAATTATTTCAAGTGCACCAGAGCTAAAACTTCCCATTTCACACCGTTTGTACACACTAACTTTTCGGGAGGTCGAATGGACTGTGTCGCGATTGACTTATCCGAGGCATTTGACAGGGTAGCAAAAATTACTGCAATTTGACTAGAAAAAAAAGAGTGACTGAATGGGTGGCTGTATTTGTAGATAATATAACTCAGGGAGAGTAGGGGAAGCAGTATCTTAACTTGTAATCATGCGAGCGGAATTCCTCAAAGCAAAATTATTGGACCTTTATGTTTTCTTTTACAAATATATATATAAATGATATGAATAATGACTGGAATCAGAGATAAAGCCTTTTTCGAATTGCGTTATACTGTATAGGTCAATAAATAAGTTACACAGTTATGAGAAACTGCGAAAAACCTTGACAGTGTTGTGATATGGACAACAGGCAAATGGTATGATGTTAAACGGGGTTAGAAGACAGGTTGTCAGTTTTACTAATACGAAAAGTACTCTCAGGTTTAATTACTGTGTTGATGGGCTGAGAAGTCCTTTTTTTTTGCTATTTGCTTTACGTCGCATCGATACAGATAAGTCCTGTGGCGACGATGGGACAGGGAAGTCCTAGGAATGGGAGGAAGCGGCCGTGGCATTAGTTAAGATACATCCCCAGTATTTGTCTGGTGAGAAAATGGGAAACCACGGTAAACCACTTTCTGGGCTGCCGACAGTGGCTTTCGAACCCACTATCTCTCGGATTCGAACTCACAGCTGCACACCCGTAACCGCACGGCCAACTCGCCCGCTGAAAAGTCCTTATGGGGACCACTGAAATAACCTAGGTGTTAATATAAGCGTAATTGGGGTAATCACATAAACGGGAGTGTAAATAAAGGGTACAGATCTTTGCACATTGTTATGAGGCCATTTAGGGGTTGTAGTAAGGATGCAACGGAGATAGCATATAAGCCTCTGTTAAGATCCCCAACTAGAGTATGGTTCCAGTGTATGGGAACCTCACCAGGATTATTTGATTCGAGAACTGGAAAGATCCTAGGAAAAGCAGCTCTATTTGTTCTGGGTGATTTCCTGCAAAGATGTTACAATAATGTTGCAAAGTTTGGGCTGGAAAGACTTGGGAGAAAGGAGACGAGCTGCTCTACTAAGTGATATGTTCCGAGTTGTCAGTGGAGAGATGGCGTGGAATGACATTCATAGACGAATAAGTTTGAGTGGTGTTTATAAAAGTAAGAAAGGTCACAATATGAATATAAAGCTGGAATTCAAGAGGGCAAATTGAGGCAAATATTCGTTTATAGTAAGAGGAGTTATGGATTGGAATAATTTACCTAGGGTATGTTCAATAAATTTCCAAATTCATTGCAGTTATTTAAGAGAAGACTAGGTAAGAAACAGATAGGGAATCTGTCACCTGGACGACTGCCCTAAATGGTAGTCAGTGGTGATTGATGAATTGATGATCATGAGAGCACACTTGATCTCTCAATGCAGTGTCGTCCCCAAAGCCGTTTATTCCACAACACAGCTAAGCCCTAGAAGTCATCTCACTGGCTGAGAACGTCTTCTTGACTCTCTGGTTGCTCTCGTTCTTCCGAATGGTTCATAACTGAATATCGCTCACCTGTTTCGCTCGTCTTATAGCCAGTGGTTAATTATCAACAAAGTATCTCGCTGTTTCCACTTCTAGATTATTTTAGCCCTTAATTATTCACCAGCTTACAGAATATCCTAATGAGTTCGACTACAACAATCCACCGAGATTTTTATTCTGCTAGCCACTGGCGCCACCCATATTGTCACAGCTGTGTCCCTTGGTGGCACCCCACACTCTCGGTCTTCATTCTCATATTATTTATTGTTTACAGCATGAATATTGCAAATTATGTATGTTAAGTGTTCAGCCCGAAGGCTGGTTTGATCCTCTTAAGCTCCGCCATCAGCTGTCATAGGCGGCCTAGGCATCACTGAAGAGGCGTACTAGGGAAATAAGGAGTGAGGTAGTTTCCTATTGCTTTCTTCACTGAGCTAGAAGTTGCTGTTACATACCAGTCTCACAAGCCCACTGAAATGCATGCACCAACCGACCCTATGAGCAACATTTTCACACCATTTATAACAGGGATTGGCTGCCTAAGGAATGGCATTACTAGCATCGCTCATACCTCAGACACTTCCATATCGTCAAAGCCAAGGATGAGACTGAGGCAATTCAATGCAAGTAACAAAAATTTTCCTAGCCCACACCAGAAGACATAGGGCACTGTAAACACTAAGTCTCACCAGTAAACGCATTATTGCAAATTTTATTTGAATTATCTGTAATTATATTAACCAAAATATATCCGTTTTAATATTTTCAATTGTAACATTTGTCCTTAAAAGATCGCATTAATTATGCATTATTAATTAATAACTGGTAGGAATCATTCTTAAGATCTATACATTGAGTTACCTGCAGATAACGATCAGGGCTGGAATTTATTTATCTTAAAATGAAGGTTTTTAAACTAGAAATGTATGGAAAATGCCGGGCTGAGTGGTTCAGACGGTTAAGGCGCTGGCCTTCTAACCCCAACTTGGCAGGTTCGATCCTAGCTCAGTCCGGTGGTATTTGAAGGTGCTCAAATACGACAGTCTCGTGTCGGTAGATTTACTGGCACGTAAAAGAACTCCTGCGGGACTAAATTCCGGCACCTCGGCGTCTCCGAAGACCTTAAAAAGTAGTTAGTAGGACGTAAAATAAATAACATTATTATTATTATGTATGGAAAATAATATTTTCACTCGTATGTATTTCAAACCTGTGAAAACAAGTGCTTTGGCTTTCTAAGACAAGTCCTACCCAGCCAATATTGGCGTGCCGCATGGTCAATGTGACCACATCCGAAGCCTTATTATCTGTCGCAACTGACAGTACCTCAGCTGATCTGTACCTCAGCTGATCTGAAAAGGCTGAGTGAACCCGATTCCAAATATCCTTGGATGAGCCGCGGCGTTCAGAGGCGGTGACTCTAGCTTGACAGCACTAGTTGGGCAATCATTCTTTTCTTATTCTTAATCTGTTTACCCTCCAGGATCGGTTTTTCCCTCGGACTAAGCGAGGGATACCACCTCTACCGCCTCAAGGGCAGTGTCCTGGAGTTTCAGACTTTGGGCCGGGGGATACAACTGGGGAGAATAACCAGTACCTCGCCCAGGTGGCCTCACCTGCTATGCTGAACAGGGGCCTTGTGGAGGGATGGGGCGATTGGATGGGACAGGCAAGGAAGAGGGAAGGAAGCGGCCGAGGCCTTAAGTTAGGTACCATCCCGGCATTTTCCTGGAGGAGAAGTGGGAAACCACGGAAAACCACTTCCAGGATGGCTGCGGTGGGAATCGAACCCACCTCTACTCAGTTGACCTCCCGAGGTTGAGTGGACCCCGTTCCAGCCCTCGTACCACTTTTCAAATTTCGTGGCAGAGCCGGGAATCGAACCCGGGCCTTCGGGGGTGGCAGCTAATAACGCTAACCACTACACCACAGAGGTGGACTGGGCAATCATATAACCACATAAATCTTCTTCTCCTTCTTCTTCTTAATCTGTTTACCCTCCAAGGTCGGTTTTTCCCTCGGACTCAGCTAGAGATCCCACCTCTACCGCCTCAAGGGCAGTGTCCTGGAGATTCAGATTTTGGGTCGGGGGATACAACTGGGGATAATGGCCAGTACCTCGCCCAGGCGGCCTCACCTCCTATACTGGACAGGGGCCTTGTGCAGGGATGGGAAGATTTGATGGGACAGGCAAGGAAGAGGGAAGGAAGCGGCCGTGGCCTTCAGTTAGGTACCATCCCGGCATTTGCCTGGAGGAGAAGAGGGAAACTACGGAAAACCACTTCGAGGATGGCTGAGGTGGGAATCGAACCCACCTCTACTCAGTTGACCTCCCGAGGCTGAGTGGACCCCGTTCCAGCTCTCGTACCACGTTTCGAATTTCATGACAGATCCGGGAATCGAACCCGGACCTTCGGGGGTGGCAGGGAGGGTAACATCTTGAAACTCTAAAAAAAGATGGAGGGTAAGCAGATTGAGAAAGAAAGAAACCTATATCGTTTTCATGAAAACAATTCTCACCATTTGTACACGTGTTTAAGTACACTTAGAACGACAGGGCATGCTGACGGCCCCGTGGTGTAGTGGTTATCAGTCTGCTTTACACGCGGAAGGTACCGGTTGGATTTCGGGCGAAACCAGTTTCGAGATTTTTATTCTGTGTTAATAACGGCATACCAGTACAATCGTTATACAGATGAAATTTCGAACATTGTTTTTCCAAAATGTCCAGTAAATTTTTAAAAAAGTTAATATTGCGGTCTGTTCAGTAAACTCAACTGTCAAGCGACACTCGACAGAAATTTATGAATATTTTAAAAATAGAATTATAATTATCGTCGAACATAAACAATCGTATGTAACTCGCCTACAATGGTAATCAAGACACTCGTATGGACATTATAAAACTCGTGTATTAATAATACCATTATAGGCTTGTTGCGTAATGTACTATTATGTGTTAGGGAGTAAATGTAAGTCAATGATTTTGATTATATAATAATGGCGTGTGGCCTCCGGAGAGTCCTGGTACAGGTCTTTTGATTTAACACACTTAGGCGAACTGCGCGTCGTGATGAGGATTAAATGATTATGAAGACGACACATTCACCCAATCCCCGTGACACGGGAATTAACCAACTACGAACCAAGGACACCTGTCACCAAAGGCCAGCACGCTAACCATTTAACCATTGAGCCGGATTTTGATGAAATAAAAGTATGGAGATGAATTAAGGAGTATCTTGTAATAAATTATTTATAGTCATAAATAACCAACTAATTAGACAACTCGAGTGTCGAAAGGCGCTGCGTAGCCTCCTGTGGGATTCATTAAGCGCTAATGCAGAAAGTATGATATATTGTTCAAAAATTAAGGTGACACGCCGGAGATTAAAAGTAATTTTTACCTAATGTATGGATTTTCATTAAACTTTGTGGGAATGTCACTTACATAAAAGTAGAGATATCACGAAAATTTCTTTCATATATAATTAATAGATTTTTCCAATTTTTTAAAATGTTTAATTCCATTTTGTCATGAAATTTAATTAACATGTTAATGTAAATTCGTTATTAAGTAGATAATAATTCTTTTAAAAGCACTTCATATCGATTTTTCTGAACATAATTAATATAAGGAATATATTGTACTAAATTTTTTGTAATTTTAACGTTCTAAAAGTTCGGAATTAAAAATCCCTACTACTTTGAAAAAATTCTGCAATCAAATCTTCCATAATCACATTTCTTAATATAACTGTGATACATATGTCATACAAATATTATTACATTTAGCAGAATATTTTGGGAGAAAATGAGATTTAAATGTAAAATTACAATTGACAAATAAAGCACTATTGCAGTAATAAATTGTTTGAATTCAGCGGAATAACTTCGTGACAAGATAAAAGAAACTGAATCCTTTCAAATTCATCCATGAAGATATTTCACGAAAATAACCAAAATATCGATTTTTACATCCAAAACGTCGCCTTAATTAAGTAGTTTGATGGGGTGCATTTTGTGAAGTCCATCATGATCTTCAAGAACCATGCTTGCGGACCTCAAATAAATGTTTGACATGCCTCACTCGACTGCCTACATTTAACATCATACGAACACATTATCTATTGTATCCACATCCATTATTGTTGTGAAGGTACTCTTTGTCTTTGGGCAACCTGCAGCTGTTGCAGGAAGATTGTATAATAAATAATAATTAGAAAACTGAATCAGGTTATTATAAGGAAAATTTAAAACAGTCGCACCATTATGTTGCAATGGGTGAATGTTTATTAGTATAGGGAGGGTAATATCGTGAAACTCTCAAAAAATATGGCAGGAATGATTTTACTATTATAAAGCCAATTGCTTCCAGATTATTATAGCTTATATTATTATTATTATTATTATTATTATTATTATTATTATTATTATTATTATTATTATTATTATTGAGTTTCCCATACATAAAAGAACCCTATTTGACATGGTATATTAGTGTTATAGATGAAAATATCAGAATATACATTATTTGCATACATAAGAGTATTATTATGAAAGCTTACTGAAGATGTGATGAATGAATGTGTGAAAATGAGAATAACAACACTGTATTTTAGAGATAGAGTACAGAGGATTAGCCAGTTCATTATTGCACGAGTTTAAATAGCATTCTTGTGTAAATCTTCCTCTTCCGAAAACAGGACAGTCAAGTAGAAGATGATGCATTGTTTGAGATGATCGACAAAAGCAAGAGTAACCATCTGCAGTCTTATATTATAGGCCATAATATAAGATACTCGGACGAAGAAAATTTGTGAGTTATTGAAAAATAAATAAATATATGTCCCAATTGGAAAATTTAGTTTGTCTCAGGGAAAGAGGAATTTATTTTTGTGATCACTTGTTCCAAAAAATCCCGAAGAACTGGTAAAAAATATTTGGTCATTTTGAAAAATCTCCTAAACACGAATAAATTTGCTCATCGATGTAAAAAAAAAAAAAAAAGGATTTAACAGAATTGAGAATTACGAAAACAGAAGTTATTATAGGCTTACGGGATAATATTTCGCAATAGGAGTAGAAAGTCCAGGTGTTTTCAGGATAAAGTCAGAAAGCGTTCAACTGTCTGGATGGGAGAAATAAGCAGAAAACAGTGAAAGGATAAAGAAATACTGGAGAGATCTAAAATCAAGAAAGGAGACTAAAACACGAGATAGTTAGTCCACGTGATCCACAGATAGCAGAAATAGAAGAAAGAGGAAGTAATAGCACACCTAGGGAATTCAGTAGTTCAGAAAGTACACCAAGTTATAAAAATTGTACATGAGGGCTCTTGAAGTGAATAATTTACCCCAACTCTTAGCCCTATTAATAAATGGAACATGCTACGAATTATGTTTTCTACAAAAAGTTTCATATATATTTTTTTCCAGGTCTGTGACATTTTATGATAATAACCAAACTAAAGGCTTAATTGTCAGTCTTTTCAAATATGAGCATACGTACATAATTGTATTTCCTACAATAATATCCATATGCATTTTTTTTGTCAGAAAATGGCATTTTTACCTAGATTAAGGGCCATTACAACCCCGCAGCCTGAGTTCCTCACACGAAAAGCGCGGTAGGGTTGGATAATAGGGAGTAGAAAATCGTTGTTTGTGTCCGTTGGTCGTGCAATTTTAACAATCGTTAAGTTTTCTTTCACTCTATTACAGGATATTTGAAGTGAAAAGTAGGGTCAAATATGGACCACGAGGAAAGAAATGTGTATCTGTGAGCCTTAAAACCTGTTAGAGATGCTTGGTGATTAAAAGGGCCTTACATCTAGGTCATCGGCCAAATCTGTTAGAAGTGCAGGTTCGGTAAGGAAGCAATGTTTACTAGCAGCGTCCTAGTTCGGAAATTAATTTATTTAGAGGCTGAGAGAAGATACGTAATTTGAGAGGGATGGTGATCAGGGGTAAGTTATTAGTGGGCTGTCACCAATAATTAATATATATAATTTAGTCTTATTCGACGCGGGTGAAGCCGCAGAAAATGATTGCATATTAATAAGTCTATCCTTCTATTGCACAGGCAGTGGTCTGAAACATTTTATTAATTATGTATGATAGTGAAATGGCAAACAAATCTTAATTTTCAACTAACCTAATCTAATCCCATGTCACTACAGCCCTTGAAGAGCCATGGTCTACCAAGCGACCGCTGCTCAGCCCGAAGTCCTGCAGATTACGAGGTGTTGTGAGGTCAGCACGACGAATCCTCTCGGACTTTATGCTTGACTTTCTAGACCGGGGCCGCTATCTCACTGTCAGATAGCTCCTGAATTCTAATCACGTAGGCTGAGTGAACCTCGAACCAGCCCTCACATGCAGGTAAAACTCTCTGCCCTGGCCGGGAATCGAACTCGGGGCCTGCGGGTAAGAGTCAGGCTCGCTACCCCTACCCCACGGTGCCGGCTCTTAATTTTCAACTAATAAATGTATTTGCTTCGTGGTTTGAATCGTGCAGCTGTTAGCGTGCATTCAGGAGATGCTTGGTTCGAACCCTGCAGTCAGTAGCTCAAATATCGTCGTTGCGCCCAGAAGAACCGTTATGTGATACTATTTCAGCTGGTTCTGTCACCTAAGGTTCAGTAATGAATGAGTTTTTATCAACGAATTTTCGTTTACGTAGTACTTGTGCTGCGGGTCAGCATTTTTCCCCTGAACATTGTCACACAATGGTATTTCGAGGCGCATTGTCGATATGGCTTTCCGTTGTTCTCCATTTTAACACTTGAGAAATGTTGGGCTGTACTTTAATTAATGTCACGAACACTTTCTTCCAAGTCCTATTCCTGTTCTCAATCACCGTCCCCATATGACCGTCTGTGTGCGAGCGACGTTGAACTGATAAGAACCAAGACATTTTTGATTGTTAAGAAAACTCCTTAATGGTGTTCGTATTTTTCATAACACCAGTGCATACTCCTTCCATGGTGCTAGACCATGTATATGGAAACTAAAGCTAAATTATACTTCTGCGTTATTCGGTTTAAATATTTTAGAGGAAGTTCATACCTCATATTGCATATTCAATAATAATGGGATTTATTTTGGTCTTCAGATTTCAGCAGTGTCTGAAAGTTCACTGCGGGATAAATGGTTATATGCAAATATTCGAAATCCGTAGCACACAATTCCAAGCTATTGAACTTTCTAAATTGTTTTGTATCAAACTTCACCAGCAGTGATGTAGAAGGGAGGAGTTTGAAGTCAAGACAAATTGAGTCCTGTGCAAACTTTATGCAAATGATGTTTACAAGCTTCGTCATGGAATATCACAAACACTACTCGTTGCCTTCTCTCCGCTGTTGAGGGATGAGTTATAATTTCCCTCCATGTGGCTAGGAAAAATATAAAATGGAAGGTAAATAACATAGGAGAAGAACTTTCTCAGAGATACTAAGACCTTTGTGTTTGTGAAATTAAGATAGGCATTCCTTTGGTAATTTGGGCTCATCAAACAACCACAATAAGGTAAATATTTACTTTCCATTTAGTTGTGACTGTTATTACTGCTGAAATTATTACTATTATTATATTTTGCTATTTGCTTTACGTCGCACCGACACAGATATTGTAACCGTACAACAGGGTTACAGATTCCATTCAGTATTTATTATTATTATTATCATTATTAACCCGATTCATTAGATTTTATATTCTGTTTCTCATCATTTAGACTGTAATAATTAGGTATCACGCATATTATTGTATTTAATAATAGGTTAAGTGAATATGTTTGTAATTATGCTGTATATTAGTAAGTGAGATTTGTTGGTTTGATATAGTCAATCTGTGGCTTGTAACTCTAGGCAGATGTGTTGGTAGAGTATTTTGCAATCGAGGCTATGTTTAACTGAGAATGTTATGTGCAAGTAGGTTTTCCGGTGACTCATGCCGCATAGTCACTGTAATCCGCTTGGGTACGCTTATACGACACATGACTGATGATATCAGTGCGTGGGCACGTGATTGCGATCAAGTGTCAGTATTCGCCAGCTACTGTATATTGAGGTGGAAGGGATGAACAGAGAGTAGGGAGATGAGTCGTCATCGCGAGGTTATAAAAGTCGATGCAACGGTGGTGAGAGGTATCAGATCATATGTATCAGTCAGATGTATCAAATGGAAGAAGTGGTCTTAGAATGATGGTCAGAACTAATAGTTGTGTTTGAAGAAGTAATAATCGAGGAGGTCTACAAGTGGTGGTTGTATCCGAGCAGAGACGAGTACTATGCTGATAAAGAAACATCATCTTCTTGTGAGGATGGACTTCACAAGATGTTTCAATAATATTTTCCATTTCTTATAATATATTGAGTGGACGTAATTACATTGGAGCTCTCTACACGCGTACATGGTATGTAGGCCAACTCCTTGTTATATAAGAAGATAACAGCAGACGGCTCCCGACTTCAGCTCATAGGTTTTCCCAAGAATTTCAAGTTCAACAGCGGTGTATGCAGATATAAGGTAATTAAAGCATCAGACATGTTATCCATTCGTAACATGAAGAAGAATGTAATCAGCGGCGATATCACATCTCACTTCAAGTTCATGCCAATAGCTTTTTTTGTTTAGATTAAATTTTCTTTTTAATATTACCGCAAATCTCACTAGATATACTTTTTTGTTAAATTAAAAGACGTCAATGCTTGTTCATTGTGACGTAAATTATAGTCATAAACTCAGTTTTATTTTAATTATAATAAGTGATTCCAGTTCCATGTACAGTCCTCAATTGTGGAAATGCAACAGTAATTCAATATTGTCCTGATCCATATCCCTGTATATTGCCAGATATGTGAGTTTATCACCTCACGCCTTGAGATAATTGATCTAAGAGGTATGCTCTACCAAATTTTGTTGTTTTTATTTAAAAAGCAACTGGCGCTCAAACAAATGTTATGTATATTGTGTGAAGGAGATGAAGGTATAAGAGTAGTGGTTGGAGTAGCCACAATATGTCTTATGGCGACGATGGGATAGGAAAGGCCTAGGAATTGGAAGGAAGCGGCCGTGGCCTTAATTAAGGTACAGCCCAGGCATTTGTCTGATGTGAAAATGGGAAACCACGGAAAACCATCTTCAGGGCTGCCGACAGTGAGGCTCGAAGTCACTATCTCCCGAATACCGGATACTGGCCGCACTTAAGCGACTGCAGCTATCGATCTCGGTATCATTATTATTATTATTATTATTATTATTATTATTATTATTATTATTATTGTTGTTGTTGTTGTTGTTTTTATTATTATCTTCACGTCTCACGGCCACTTCAGAGCAGTGCTCTAGATTAGACCGTATAAATGACAAATACAGGGTTTTCAATGTGACAATTCTTGTAACTTTTTTTTTCAGGAAGCCTAACTGTCTAAATACCCTATTGGCGATATTTAACACCTGCTCACTTAAACATAAACACCTTGATTACTAAAGAAAACACCAGGATCATTAATTTTAACATTGATTTTTTTTGTTTACGTTCCACTAACTGGATTTTTTATTTCCGGAGACGCCAAGGTGCCAGAATTTAGTCCCGCAGGAGTTCTTTTACGGGCCTACCAAAACGAGGCTGACGTATTTGAGCACCACCAAATACCACTGAACTGAGCCAGGATCGAACCTGCCAATTTGGGGTCAGAAGACCAGCGCCTAAACCGTCTGAGCCACTCAGTGCGGTATCATTAATTTTGCCTACACGCTTCACTTTTGGACCATTTATATAATAATTGAAAGTATTTTCTCGTGAATGGTATTGCACTGCACTTTGAAATATTTAGGGTTAAATGCCACTCTTTGCACTCATCACTAATATTTATATACAACTGGAACAATTCACAGTCGCTCATGTCTTCATATAGACTTTAAGATCACCAGCATAGAGCAGATAATTGCTTGGATGCATTGAAATCAGAGGAAACATTACACCGATAAACCATTAATGAGAACAATATAATTCTGAACGGAATAGGTAGAGGCTAGATTGAATATTCGTTGTTAAGAGATGTACATCTATATTATTTATACATATTTTCATTCGGATTCCTTTCCATATGAATGCCCCTAACTAGTGAGGTAACCCAACATACTGCGGAGTATGTTTCCGAAGCATGCGGTATATATTCCGGAAATAAAGAAATGGACCTGCTTTACTCAATCACAGCATTCTGCTGCAGAGTTTAAACTTGAGTATGGTTCAAGTGGCCATCACTAGCTGCAATATGTATATACTGTTTGGAGAACTGAGCGCGTCTGACAGCCAAGACACTTAATTAATCTGCAGCTATTAATTATCGACTGGTGTGAGAAACTGTTCGGCCAAGTGTTATTAATATACATAGAGCCATTGTTTTCTCATAACGAACATACCTCATAAACCTTACAAGACTCCAGGAGTTTAATTAGAAATATTGGGGAAAAATTCCGCAAGAGCAAAATTCCACAAGGGATCGTTTTTCATACCTTAATTAGCACAATATGAAGGCTGCAGATGCTACTTCAGTTTCAGGGGCCAGAGGTCTACTGAGTGTACACTTTCTTTGACAATGTGTGTTTCGATGAGGTGGGTAAGGATAGTCATACTAAAAGATACTCCACCAGACATCTGGTGAGAGCGAACTTAATGAATATATATTTGACAACATTCACACTAAGTTCTGTAAGGCTCCTCTCTTTTTCTAAACCTATCTCCCTCAGTTAATTCATGATCACTTTCAACACAGATTGTGTTGGAGTGTCCTTCATGAACATTTTCACGCAATGACATAACCAGAAACTATTAATAGTTCTTCCTGAACTTCAATCTAAGAGGTTTGATACCCCGCCGGGTCGGTTATGTTATGACTGGTTAATTTCTCTGGTTTGGGGGCTAGGTATTTGTGCCGTCTTCAACGTTACAGTTAATTTTAGAGAGGGCCCAGTTCTCATAAATCCGCTGGCTGCTTCTATTGCTTCTAGTCGAAAGACTTGCATCAGACATCTGAGGAGGCCGCCAAATGTATCTAACATGGAACAAATTTGTCTTGAAAATTATGATAATTTTGGAGATACTTGCTCGATTTAGGAAATATTTTAATGCATTCCTAATTAGAGCTACATTAATCAACTTCGTGAAAATAGCACTAACATTAAAGAGAAAAATAATTTCATTGGGTATCCTCATAAGTTTACTTTAGCGTATTTCTCCGTTGATAGATCACATGTCGATACATTCCTTGCCATTGGAGATTGCTTTAAAATAGTACTGTTCCTACTCTTATCTAAACTTATTGTGACATCGATTGCACGTGTCCTAAACGAATTGTCCTTGATATCCTGTTTTTCATTTACTCGGTTGATGTTTCCTTTACAAAATATTTAGTCTGAACAAACTTGGGATGTCGTTCTTGTTATTTATTTACGTCGGTTTTCTTCGGTATTTATTGTAGTTTGTTACCTTTTTGCTGATCGGTGAATGGCTACATTTAGCAGATTTTTTATGGGAAAGAAATTCCAAATACAGTGGAGAGGAATAAATCCTGACAACTCGTTAAGAAAGGTGGCGCAGATGATCTCGCGATTCTCGCAACAAATGAACAACAGGCAATCAGCCAAATCGAAACCCTCAAGAAATGGTCAGAAAAATTCGGCCTACAAATCTTCTTCTTTTCAAAAACCAAGGTCATGTTCAACCACTGCAGCCTCCAGATTTTGAACACGAAATTTGGCACAATCAAAAAAGTAACTGAGTTCCAATATCTCGGAGAAATTATAGTACCAACAGGAAAAGAACAGAAGGCCCTCGAGGTCCGCATCCAGAAAATGAAGAGAGCCCTTGACCGACCGCAAAATATTTACAACAAAAAATGCCTTTCAATCCTCAACACTGTGATCAAACCTGAAATACTATACGCGAGTGAAACACTGGATCTCCACAGGAGAACAGTACTCGAAGACATCCTGAAAGAGGAACGTAAAATCATCAGAAAAATTATCGGCCAAAAACTCACTGACGAAGGATATAGACTGCAATGTCGTAAAAAAACTGAGAAGCTCTCAAACCTTGCGGCCGACATCAGAAAAAGACGCATGAAATTTTACGGACACATCAAACGCCTTCCAGAAAAAAGACTGACAAGAATCTTACTTGAGGCAACACAAAACATCAAAACAAATAGGTGGACAACGGAAATCCGCTAAGACCTGGAAAAATCAGGAATCAAAGTGGCCAACATTGCTGACCGAACCTGCTACAAAACGAAAATCAACAAATGGGAAGTAGAGCCAGAGAAAACCACAAGAAGAAGACAGGAGCTAAGTGGACAGAAGAACGAAGAACCACGATAAGAGACAAACTGAAGGCTGCCTGGCAAAGAAGGAAATGCACAACTTCTAAGTGAGCTTTGCGTGATCAGTTTTCTGGTTTTTTCGCATCTAAAAATAATGATAAATAATAATAACAAGAAGAAGAAGAAGAAGAATACAAATAAATCTGTTGGAAACGATAGCCAACAGAACAGGTTTATGAATTTCTATAGAAAAATAAGTTTATGATAAATTGATAAGTATAAAATAATACTCCAGAGTTTCTAGTAACTGAAATTGGTTGAATAAAGATGTTAAAGAAATGAAAATATTCGGGAGAAATTTTCAATAACACGGTTTAAAAACCGCTATAGAAGAAAGGATGCACTGCGAATATCTTCAACAAAAAGTGTTTGTTTAAACACTTCAAAATGTAACACTACAACACAGTAGTCAAACCAGAAAGCTTATATGCGAGTGAATATTTAGTACTGAATTACAAGGTGATTAAATTAGAATACTACAGTACTCTGGAAATCAAAAAGTAACAATAAAATATATTGGGACATATAAAACATATCAGAAGCAATACGGAAGAGACGATTGATATTCTTTGGACATTTATATACAATGGATGACAACAGGTTAACCAAATAGATCTTCAAATATCTTTGGAATCAGAGGTCAAAAACCTCAATTCATTAAATCAAGAATGATTTGGAAAGAAATAATATAGGAGGAGAAGGTGCAATAGAGAGAGTTTTTAGAAATGAAGTGTTAAAGTAGAAGGATTTCAAGATCGGAAGGGAAAGAAAACTCGCTCAAAATGGTCGAAGGAGAGGAGAAGGTGGCATAATGAGATGGTGAAGAATTGGAGAAAGAAGAATGTACAACAAAGGATGAAGGACTGAAATTAGAAATTAGTCCCTAGAAGACCCTAACGGAGAAGGAAAGGAGAAATAATAATAATTTTAAGAAAGTAATTTGTTAAAAATGTAATCATAATCTCCAGTACCGGTGTCGACTCAGTTAATACAACTAAGTTCTCCAGTCTGTCGACTACTAAATAAAATAAAAATCACGTCATAAAATACTTATATAAATGTAAAACAAGTAATAAAAACTAAAGCTCACAATTTATTTTTGTGATTTTATACTGTATTTAATAATGTGCTTTATAAAAATATGTTAAAGGGTTGTAGGTGTTATATTTAGTGTTAGACGAACTGGAGAAGAAAGTAAAATATTTATAACTCAGTTGTGATTCCCTTAATATGAACTTGATGGAAACTTTGTACAGTTGTTGGTCGCACGTGGAAATATTCCACTGCACAGAAAATTGATTTAGTTCCAGTGCGGCGATGTTAAGTATAGACACTCGTATCCGATGCATGTTACTTCAATCCACTGAACCCCATATCAGTAAAATTACTAAATACACTGAACTTCTGTAAGGGTATATAATTTTTATAGCACTATGGTACCACAGAACTGTTATTACGGTACTTTGAAAAAAATTAATTACAATCGTTAAGTAACGTTGGTTTGTGTGGTAAGAGGATGGGCTACTGTAAATGGTACATGGTCAAGGAAAAGTTATTTCTTTCAAAACTGTGAAATGATTATGTAAAAATGGGTTAACATTTGGCACGATTTCTTCAGTACCACTGTGAAAATTTCGTCTCATAAAGATTGAGCCAATCCGAATTTCTTCCGAAACCATTCAAAGAATTTCGGAATAACACCGTAAGATCCTGTTAGAAGTTAAATTACTTCTAGATGTTTCAGATGATATTTTCCTTGAAATATCCAATTATTGGCTCGTGTACGTTCTCCTTTACAACATTTACTTCTTCTGGCTGGTTTCTTCCCGTTTGAAATTTAATTGTTGGGTCTATAATGAAGCCATGTCTACAACTCAGCATCAAATACAAACACACTGCGCGTTTCAGCCGATGTTATGGCATGATCCCGTGATCCCGGAGACCCGTGTTTCAATCCCACGCCAGGAAAGTATTTTTTCCTCAATTGGTGACCTGAAGCCTTTCTTAAGCCATGTTCAGATTTAGCAACACCGCCTCATAAAACCCATTTGAATTCGCCCGCGAAGCGATCTGATTGGCTAACTTCAGCAGCTGATAAAATGACAACGGTGCGAGGTATCGGATTATTTTGTCAAATTTAACAGCCCTGAAGATGGTTGTCCGTGGTTTCCCATTTTCAAACAGGGAAAATGCTGGGGCTGTATCTTAATTAAGGACACGGCCATTTCCTTCCCTCTGCTAGCCCTTTACCTGTCCATTCGTCACCATAAGACCTATCTGTGTCCGTGCGACGTAAAGCAACTTGTAAAAACAAGCTTATTTATTGATATGCGAGTATTTCATTAGGACATTACCATTCATCTGAAGAATATATTGCGAACTTCACTCAGAGTTATTGAATTTAAACACTGCACTTTACATTTTCATTGACCTAAGGGAGAAGTACACTTGGTTGTTGATATGCACGTGTTAATGAAGATGAAGAAGACACTGTAAAGATGATATTGAAGGTTGTTATATTTGCGATTGCTATCGACTTGCCAGTGAAGCTCCTTACGGACAGAGAGCAGTGTTCAGCACTCTTGAGCAAGGATGATGGATGGGCTTCCTGATGGAGCAATACGGAGCCAAAGAAGCGGGCAGCGCACCATCTGGAGGATCTCTCAGGCCAATGGCGACTCATTCATTTTTCGTAAACTAGACAAGTGGTTAGTGGCCTTTCGCATCAAGGGCGAAAGAATAATGTTCTTTTCAAGGATAATGTATTGTCATATTGACGAAACAAGTTCATTGAGTTTAAAAAACCTTCATTTATTAATGCATTTTATGTTTAAATGGAAGTATTCTAGACCCCGTAGATCTTTGGGTCATTACCGCGTTACGGTATTTAAGATGATTTACTGAATAGTTTACTTATAAAGGATTGTATTTTCTGTAGCCAAGATCTAAGGCTTGGTATTAGTGTAATTAAACGAATAATTTAGTTATTAAGAAGATTTTGTTTTTAGTTATTAAATCTAAGATTTTATCAATATAATTTAATGATCAACTAGAAGACCGGTGCTACTTCGCAACATCCGTTATAAATAGATCCAATAAGTCGTCTTGATGTGCCTGTCAAAGTCGTGTTGTTTTGCCTCCCATTTTCAAGGTTTTATGAACATTTAATAAGAAGCGCGTTATGATATACCGAAGTTCGTAATGAGAGTTGGCCGTGCGGTTAGAGGCGCGCGGCTGTGAGCTTGCATCCGGGAGAGAGTGGGTTCGAATCCCACTGTCGGCAGTCCTGAAGATGGTTTTCCGTGGTTTCCCATTTTCACACCAGGCTGTACCTTAATTAAGGCCACGGCCGCTTCCTTCCTACTCCTAGGCCTGCCCTATCCAATCGTTGCCATAAGACTTACCTGTGTCGGTGCGACGTAAACCACTAGCATTTTGACGTTTTATGTTCGATAAAAAGCATTTTTATCCTGCTGTTCTTGATATAAAACTTGACATTGGGTCATAGAAAGCAATCGTACTTTAATCGCAGTTCTTCTCTACAGAACGGTTGCTTACTCACGAAGAAGCGTTTTTGCCAGGTAGACATCTTTCTTAAGATACGCGGTCTTCACTCTTTCTAGTGTAGGTAGATTATACTTCGATAGTTGTTTCCAGATAATGTAGAGCGCCTAAGTCATGATGAGGTCTGTTTGAACGTAGACTTTTTCATCTTAGCAGCATGTAAGTCATTAGGACCGCCTGCCATCTATTGAATATATTTGGGAGCTGGTAAAGTTTAGAGAATCGAAGAATATCTAACAGGGAATAGTATTATTCCGAGATATCAGAGGAAGTGTATACTCTCAGGCTGCTTGCAATAACATTACTAAGGATGAAAATCACATATGTTAGAATATTAATGAAAGTGTTGGTCGCTTAGCAACCGCTACGTACAGAATGTATTGCGGCTTAAGGTAAGCCTACGCCTGCAATTATTAGAATGGTCATTTAATGATGTGATTTTATGATTACTCAATGTTAGCTGAACTTATAGACGTATCCAAGTCTCATGAATCGCCGGTAGGTAATTTCGGAGAGAATATAACAAAAATGGAGAAAAGCGGACCCTATAGAACGGACGGATTAGCCGAAAGCAGTTTTTAGTAAACTCTTCTAATATATAGATGTATTTATTAAGAATTAGTTTTTTAGTAATTAAGATCTAAGACTTGTATCAATGTTTCAATGAGTAATTTAATTATTAAATGTAAGATATGTGTCAGTGTAATTTAATAAGTACTTTAAAGATTTTTAGGTTTACTGTAATTGGGGTTTACTACCCTGTTGTAAACATGCAATTAAATAAATAAATAAATAAGTAAGTAAGTAAATACACAGTGGCGAGGGTAATTATTGCCATAATGAAAAGTAAACTAGGCAACATTTCCTATTGACTATAATCAGAAGTGAAATGGAAACAGGGCCGCCCCTGCGGGAGTGAAGCTTCGTACCCATGCACAAGTAGATTAAATGGAATCAATGCAAGACTCAGCTAGGGGTCTCGAGCTCGCTAACCCACACTCCCAACTTGAGATCCCTTCGGGTTACCTTTCATTCGCCTCGGACAAGAGTCAGACGAATTCGTGGATTACTACGCCCTTCCGTGCTCCGAATGGATGACCCGCGCATAAGAATGCCTCCACATAACAGGGTAAACACCCACGGATGAGACTAGAGTGAAGAGCGGCTCGAATTGCCTAACGAGCTTCGAACCGCTCCCCTTCCTACTTTCTGTGCTGGCCTTGGCAGCTCGAGCACTTGGGGAGTGGTATGTTCGAAAGAAAAAAAAACACTAATACTTAAGGTAGGGCCTTATGTAATCTGAAAGTAGGATTCTCTGGGTTCAACTGTCTACTGGATACTGCTTAGCACTGCTACAAATGACAAGAATCATATAAGGGGAGTTACAAAGACTAACTTATTCAAAATATGACATAAAAATAGGCACAACCCTGTACAATGAATTCTTCGCATTCGGGATGAAAAGAAAATAATTAACACTTTTAAATTCGACTCGCCTATGAGGTCGTCTGCACAACATTATAATTGAGGTTTTGCGATTGCTATCGTTCATCTTTCCCTCATTAGTTCAAACCGTTCATGACATTTTTTTAATATTCTGTCGATCACACCGTGAGATGAGCTGATGTCCCTACATATAGTATTCCCTGTTCTTAGCACGTAACTAACCGGTTCCTGCACTACATGATTACCATATTAAAATATATATTTACATAATACATAGACAAAACACACATACCATTAGCTAAAATCCCCGGACTTCCCTGATCTGTCACCAAGACAAAACAACGTTGAACATCGGTTCTGTTTGAACTCAAAATAAATGCACATTAAATAATAAACACACACAGATATATACACCTCATGCGTAAAACAGGCACTTCCTGTAAGAAAAACACTAGCTACGGTCTCATATCACCGGATATTGGGGGAGATCCATATTCATTTATTAATTACCTTCTAAATCACCGTGATATTGTCATTATATAAGTATTCTTAGCTGAGCTATTTAAACCGAACAAACGAGCACGGTGAAGACACAGAGCCCCGAGTCTTACTACAATAGTACAGCAGGACTGCACTGTCACGAAGGGAGCGGAACGGACACCCACAAAAAAGAAGGGAGGGTCATTCGCCGTACTGCAACCAGCACTCATTCACTAGCTACGCCGGATTCTTGACCCCTCTCAATTATAATGGCCAGCCCTCCTTTCCTCGGAGAAACATATCTCTGGCCCATTTGTTTATTCATCTTACCGCAGAATTCCCACGAAATACTCATTTATTCTATACCTTCTCATTCTTTTCGTGAGCACCATCACTTCCGAATCATCTTATCATAAAACTATCTGGGCATTCGGCCCTTTCATTACGTCTCATATCGCGTATCTTCTTTCCTTGGGCATAGGACTCTCATGATCCCTCAATTCCACGTTCCTCATCTTCCTTGCTCACCGCCCAAAGTTATGCATATATTTACATTCCTACCATACATACGACTGGCTTCCATGGATCTCAGCCGTTTGCAGAAAAAACGACATACATTTCTGGTTAACTAATCAAGAATCATGGGAAACTCGCGAACTGTCCCTCACTATTATACCTATATAACGTATTTATGTACCTCTCTCGGTCAGGGATGTGTTATTTCTTGCAGTATGCAATTATTATATGTGTACGTTTTGACCCATGAGTTTCTCCAGCATATACGCTAGCCATCTCGAACAATAACTAACAACCTTTGGACATGGATTTCCCTGCTCATACCATATTGTTCTAGCCACCCCTAGGGGAATTAAAATATTCCCCTATCCTTGTCTCCCTTACTTGCTAGGACATTCTACATATTACTAAGGGTAACCCCTCACGATAAACTAATCATTAAGAACAAATGGGTTGTCCGGGGAGTTAGCTTCCCTTGAATTTTACGTTAATATGATCAAGAACAATAAAATTTCCATATTAGGACATGCGTTATTTTACAACATTTAGGTATTACAGAGGAAAGCTCATCCTACTACCGGTTCTACATTAACGTGCTAAGGAATTTATATTGACATCACTCATCTGTTTGGTGGCCGTGGGTTTTCCTTTCACGGGAGACCCATGGCGGTGCTTACTGCTGCATGGCCTCGGCGCTCGAAACGTGCGTGCTTTCCTTCAATCCTGGTCCACAAAAGTCCGACATCCTGGATATCTCGTCGACAGCTGAAATCTTAGAGTAATCCAAATGGGTAAAACTTCACCACTCGTCACACGGTCCTCTGCTTACCGCGACACAAACTCAGGGTTTCCTCCACGAACAAGCAGGTCATTCTAATCACAGCGGGCGCGTTCACAGCAGGAATCGGGTGGCTCACGAGACTTGAGCACCCTGACTTAGAGTAGCAATGTGGGTGATACCAATTTACTAATACCACGGACTCATTTAGGCCGGCATTGTATATATAGCCGAAACACGCTACTCGTTTATAAATTATGCTCGCAGTTTATTTAATGACATGCGGCACAGAAACATTCGCCTAGGCTCGCTTGGCTTCCCGTCCACACTTCACAAAGGCTTCGTATTTCATGGCCGCGACGAACACAATAACACTGTCTTAGTATGCGGTCGGTAGGGTTCGGACTGTAAAAATTAGAGCACAACGGGACACACTGTCCCCTCTCAACGACCCGCTAAGAACTGTCTCCGGCGAGGGCCAGCCCAGCCTTGATGATATCCGTACCGGAAGACAATGGGCGTACATGATTCACGGTTCATTAAGGACAGCAGCTCTTTTCATCCCAGGAATTCAAAACATTTAAATGGTGCATATTGTAACCCACTCTTTCGTCTCTTATTTGAACGAAGTGTACTCCCCCGACGATCGGCAGTTTTTACGTAATTTGCTTTCCGCTTTTAATTATTCCATTAGCGTCATCTGGGGAGTGGAGTCAAATTTGAGTGCGACTCTTAGCTTGGGGGACGCTTTCTCGTTCACATGTGTTTGCGATATGTCACGGCTGGACATCTGGTGACCTCCTTTCGTCCCCTGAATAAAGTATTCCATATTTTTAGTCTGAGATACGCAGGAAATTCAGCTCTATTCATTGGTGTGCCTCTCATAATTTTCCCATGTCTGGATCAAAATATCTTATAATTTTTACGCGCCTAAATTCGACGTTGGCACACATGAAACGTACATAAACACTGGAAGTTCCTTCTGTTAGTTTGGATCCCTGGTAGAATAAGCCACTACTCCAGCGTCGCGTCATATCTCCAACTCTGTCTGCAAGTTGAGAGGGCTTTTATGCGGGGGCTTGGCTCCTGTTCAGCCTTCCCTTTGTTTTCCAGGCGCTCTTTCGCGGGTTCCGTTCTGGCCGGACGCTGCTCGATACCCATCGCCCATAATTTTACCAATGACGCGACCCTTACAATTTATTTTAATGAGGTAGAAAGGCACCTATGATTTCAATGAGCTGTACAGGACACTACGGTTTCAGTACCCTACTGCCGAAACACACAGAGGATGTAAAGACAAAATTGAAAGAAAAGTGCATCTATAATTTCTCTCCTTCATTTAATTACTTTGATTATACCATTCACTTAACTGAATGGTCGAAGTCGATTCGGATGCTCATATAAAACATGTAGTAGTATTTGTTGCAAAATCTGCGAACGAGATTCAAGTCAATGTACTCACTAGACAGAAAACAAACGCAATAATGATAATAATAATAATAATAATAATAATAATAATAATAATAATAATAATAACTTATTTTTTGAGGGTACTCCGTCGCCAAAGGTTAAACAATGTAATAATGTTCGTTTTACGACAGCGTACAGTCTAATAATATTATAAAACCTTTCTCATTTAACTCATTACGAAGTTTCTGGAAAGCTTTGAGGTCATTAGAGCGTTTCTGATGTTTATTGTGAAGTGATTCCGCAAAGAAAACGGACTAGATTAAGAATAACCGGAAAGATTATGGATTTTACTGTTCTACTAAATACTATTATTTTTACCGCCCACATGCACAATTACACTACAGTAGTTCATTCTATATTTTCATTAGAATTTAATTAATTCGACAACTTTAAGGTGAATTAATAATAGATTCTTGAACTACAAAACTGTTCTGTGAATAGTTTATTGTGACATAAGTGTGTAGTTATGATCACCAGAAGGGTGTATTTGGGAAACTCGTGGTTGTCAGATTCATAGAACTGTAGCATTTTAATTTTTGAAGTTGTGGGCGACATTGGCGTACTCCCCGTAGTTACCTTGCGAGTGAAATCTGTCTTAAAATTAATGTGAACGTGGGGTCACTATTGAGACGTATATTTATAACTAACTAATATTGGAACAAGAATAAATGCGCCCTGTGTTCTTTATGTTAGAGACCATCCAAATATATACCTGGAATTGAGGTGGAATATCCTCGACAACAAATTCTAAAAATTTTAAATTGTGATTCGAATGCACTTGTCTTCCTCGTTCACCTCACTAAGGTATATACATTCTTTTAAAAATTTGATCACTGAATTTATATCTTCTTGGAAATTGTATACTTAGCTTCACACTTTGACTGTGCGCGATCGGTACATCGTATTCCACAATGCTCTTCCTATATATTATTTTCCTTAAGACTGGTCACGCGACCCAGTCATACATGGATATGAGATTCATCAGAATAATGTTCGTTCGTGTTCATTTTCCTATGCCAATATGCAAAGTAAAATCAATCTTGTACACTGAGTGGCCAAAAGTAATAGGTAGACACTGAATGTGATGTTACTAACGAGTTGCTCCTCCGCGAGCCCTCAAGACAGCAGCAATACGGTGAGGGATTGACTCTTCAAGGTGTTGGAATCGTTCTGGAGGAATCTGGACCCACGTATCTTGCGCTGCTACCCATATATTGGTCTTGTGTAGTTGGTGCGGGATTCATAGAGCGTACACTAGCATCGACAGCATCCCATAAATGCTCGATTGGATTAAGATCAAAGAATCTGGAGGGCCAATCCATGGTCGTAACTTCACTGGAGTGCTCCTCCAACCACTTGCGTGCCACCGTGGCGCATTGTCCTGTTGAAACATGGCATCTCCATCATCGCATTCTAGGGCCAAAAATGGATGTAGGTGGTCTGAAGGAATGTCCACATAACGTGCACCTGTCAGAACTCCCTGCAGCCGGACAATGGGGCCTAATTACGAGCATGCGAACGGTGCCCAGACTAGAATTCAGCCACCTCCTGCCTGGACGCAACCTTGTTGTTAGCTTAATGGGGAATACGCCACACTTTCACGCGCCCATCAGCTCGATACAACTTGAACTGGGATTCATCGGACCATACCACACACACCGCCATTTTTCCATGGTTTATTGCCGATGTTCGCGGGCCCTTGCACGTGTTGACCTCTGCGTCGATGTGTCAGCAGAGGGACACGAGTTGATCGTCGGCTGGTGAAGCCTATGCCGTGCAGTTGCCTCCTTACAGTCCTGCTATCAATGGATTCCTGATTTCCAATATTCAACTGGCAGGTGATCTGACTCACAGTAGCCCGTCTAGCGCCCAGTATGGTTCTGCGGAGGCAATTTGATGTCCGCTCGTTAAACACCTGTGGTCTTCCCATGCGGCGCGTTACGCGGGTGGTAACATACTCTTTGCGCTTTCGACGATCCATCCTCGACACTATTGACCTCGGGAACCCGAATTCGCGTGTAATCTCCGCAATGCTATGAGCAAAACGCTGTACGCTAATGATCATCCGAAGTTCAAAGTCGATTAAGTTGCGACATGTTGCCATCTTCACGACACTGATGTCTGGACAGACTACCCAGGTGTCATCCACGGCGCATTTTCGAATGAGACACCCCTTCCCGTGACTTTTGGCCACTCAGTGTATATTTTCAAGAAGTATTTTCGCTCTCTTACAGTATAATATATTTATGGTTCGTTTTCCTTAACACATGACCATAGGAAAATGTATGCAATGAACGTTGTTCTGATGGACTGCATATCTAAGTGTGGCTAAAAGGCGTAACCAGTCTTAAGGAGGATAATAAACCGGAGGTGCTTTGTGGAATACGTCGATATGATAAGGTGGTGAACTAATTGTGACTTTAAAAAACCAGACCGAAATCTTTCAGTCACTCTTTAAAAAGTTTATCTTGACATGTACATTAAAAAGCGTACCATTTGGAGGATCAACAGACAATCTACTCTAGAAAACTGATATAAAGTTACTTCATTAATTATTACACGAATTATGAATGGTAATTAAAATATAAAGAGGATATACGACAGTAAAATGGTTTCGAAAGGAGAGTGATGAAAACATTTCGTGAACATAATGACTTATAATTTACCACTTGAATGTTCTTTTAACATTACATTAGGTGCGTCCTCGAAATCGCATCAGTGCTCGCGTGGTATCTGAGAGATACATATATTCAATTCATCTATACAACCCCTATATAATTTTTGGAAATATAAATCAACATAAATGCACTTTTGGGCTAATTTACAACACCTCCATTGAAATATGGAGAAAGGACACTTGCATATTTGAAACGATTAAACTAACTACCTGATTGTTCTTTTCACAGTCTTCAGGATCCTGTGGCAATGTTACTGTAGTCAAACAACTCTTTGAACAATATGCAGTTTTAAAAATCATTTTCATCTTCAGTTTCAAATGATCTTGAGCTTCAAGCACTACCACAAACAATAATGAGCTAATTCACAGCAAATCAAACGAATTAGAGATAAACACGAATACTTTTACAAATTTACTCGCGTCGTATTTGTGAGATAACGCTCGCAACAGCTCGTGACATCAGTATTGACTAAGGTCACAACACTACCGGATGTCACCACATCGTAGGATGGGAGATGGGCTCATAGCCTCAAGCAAGCTCAAATTATAGAAAATAATTACCGCCGTGTATCTCTCAGATAGGACGTGAATAATGCACTGTTAACAACCTATACAACACAAAACTGAGAAGAAGGCTTGTTGATCTTTACCTGAAATAACTTTGCAAAGATAAAGAACTTGGCATAATATAGTAAATCAACATAACAGGATTAAATAAGCTTATAAATAACCTCGTCTGGCTTGCAGTAACCATATGATGATGATGATGATGTTGGTTAGAACGTGAAATTTTAATTTATTGTTCATATTTGGAATTTATAGATATTCTTCGTAAGGCAGTAAAGTAGAAGACTATAATAAATCCTAGTGTGTCACTACTTCTTTGGTACAAATAACTTTCGCAGATGTAGGACTTAAAAGAAAGTGCGGATGTTTGTTAGTCCATAAAGTGTCGCCGGAGTAGACCTGGAAGACGAAACGGCTGCCGTTACTTGTCTCCGAGGCTCTCAAGACAATACAGTTAAGTGATCCTGAGGGACTAGCATGCTCAGCTGTAAGGAAAGCGTTCCGGGACGAGCCTTATATAGCGTTGCGTCTTTCAGAATTTGTTACTGTCAACAGTACCGCACAATTGATCCACAAACGTATTGCATCACAGTGACTTTAAATCTTGCCCTAAAGAAAATTTTTCGGCTAAAATACTAAAGTGTTTCGGCATTCCTTCTATGATCTCCTTCTTAAATATTGAGAATATAAGATAGGAACATGAACTATTGTAAGTGTTATGAAAGAATCGAAGTTATGTTGCAATTGATGCTTTCACGGCCCGTACTTATAGACATGATATAGGCTTTTGAGCTTATGTCGTGTCAAGAAAATCAGGTGAAATTCTTTACGTTTCGCAGAGAACATTACGCTGCGTCATCAGAAGGAAAACTTGACTGTTCATGAGAAATGCTTCTCAAAAAAGCTCACTGAAGGAAGAAGTGAAGGATATTGTCTACCTGCCTTACATTCACAACACCAGAGATCGATGTATAGCAAACGCTATACAAAAACTGTCTTTGGCACCTTTACTAAAATTGCTCACAGTCTGGGCAAAACCAAGGACAAACTGTCCCCACTTTTACATTCTGGGGTATACAAAATCCCCTGTACTTGCGGCAAGGTATATATTGTCCAAACATGCCGGTCCATTGGAACTTGTGTCAAGGAACATGAACGGAATGTTCGTCACAACCAGCAAGAGAAATCAGCAATAGCTGGGCACGCTCTATCGTCAGGTCATGATGTCGTGTTCCAAAGTGCTCGTGCTCTTATCAACGCTAAACACTACAGGTCCAGGATTATACGGGAAGCTGTGCTCATACGTAGAAATCCTAACAATTTCAACAGGGACACTGGCTATCAATTAAGTAACACCTGGTTGCCAGCCATTAAGGATTTACGTAGGTAGTTCGCTTTCCCGTCCCTTCACTACTGTTATTTCGTTTCGATGTTTTCCAAATTCGTACGTTTCTCATCGCCAGATGTTTCATTCTATTCCTTGGGAAGCCTTTCTCATGAACAGTCAAGATTTTCTTCTGTTGACGAAGAGCAAAGTTCACTGCAAAACATAAAGAATTTCGCCTTTTTCTTGACACGGCATAACCCGAAAAACCTATATCATGTCTACAATCGAAGTTATGTTTGCTGAATTCAATTAAACGTAGGAACTGATGTGAATATTTTGTTACGCAACGTGTGTTGCCATCGGTAGCTTACAGAACGCACTGCGAAATTAGCGTAGCTTCCTTAACGAAATAAATTCAGAAACTGGCTATTATTATTTTTCCATAGTTTTTATTTTTATAGACTTTATTGAATTCAAAATGCAATGTCTAGGACGGTAATAGATATATAATAACAGTTACGCGTAAATTAAACTGCAGATACGAACGGGCAGGAATGATGTCAGGAGGGTTTTAGAAATGAGGAGAAAAAGGCTATATTAGAAATAAACTCGGTGGATCATGTTGTATACTTATAGTTATGTGAGGAGAATAATGGACTCGATCATGGAGGGTAAGAGAACAAGAAAGAGAACAAGGCGATGATGATAAGAATCAGTTTTTTTATTCATGACAACAGGTGTCGAAATAAAAGATTCTACGATGGTGGTTTCAGCCAGAGAGATATGGAGGCTGACAAATAATAAAGGCTTGCAGACGGAACGCTTATTAGCATTATTTATTTATTTATTTATTTATTTATTTATTTATTTATTTATTTATTTATTTATTTATTTATTATTTATTTATTTATTTATTTATTTACTAACAAATGTACCCGTACTTCGCTACGGTATTCTGCATTGTATACGAATATTGAAGTAAATACTGTACATGCAGTAAATAAGATTGTTTTAAAATAGCATGTCTCTTAGCGTTATCCGACAAACAGCATGGAGAGGTCCCCATACGTTGTTTCCAATGTAAAGTGCTTGTTACTGATTTGTGATGATAACGACAGGCCCACTTGCCTACTGCCATTCACAATCGAGTTGGGAAGTTTACATAATAATTGCAGGCCCCATTGCCTACTGCGCGGTCACAATCGATTTGGGGAGTTTCCGTTACAATGACAGCCCACTTTCCTACTTTCAGACATATTACAAATTGAGGAGGTTTTATTATAATGGCAGGAAACTTCCCTACAACCAGTCAAAACTGAGTTGTGCAGTTATTATTATAATGACAGGCCCCTTTTCCAACTGCCAGCCAGCTTACTGCCACCAAGTTGGTGAATTTCCATCAAAATAGCAGGCCAGTATGCCTAATACCAGTCACATTTTAGATGGGTACATCTGTTTATAACTGCGGGAACGCTTGCCTACAGCCAAACACAATCGGGTAAGGGGAGTTTTGAACAAAACTGCATGCTCCCTTGCCTTCTGAAAGTCAAATCGAGAAGTGAATTATTCATTACAATGGTAGGCCTGCCTTATTAATTCCAGTTACAAAGGAATTGGAAAAGGACCCCATTCCTACTGCCAGTCAAAGTCGGTGTGGGGAGTACTGATTACAATAGCAGACACACCCTTTCTCGATCGCTACAAAATCGACATCAGTGAATATATATAATTCGACATACGAAAGTATGTGCTTGTTTACAATATTGCAGGCCTTCATTTACAGATTAACTGCTGCTAAACGGTACATCATATCGAGAAAGGATAGTACCATAAGACGCCGGATTTAGCAGCCTAAATTGCTGGTCTTATGATATCTCATCTATTCATGGGTCAGACTGAGTTAGAAACGTGTAATAGAGTAAAATTTGTGTAAGATTATCTCACATTGCATTGCTTTTCGGATAATTAAGTGACAGCTACATACATAGCATTTGGCTCACGTATGGCTACTGGGTGGACCAATTTTCGTGTAGAGTTTGATGATTCTATCTTTCCTATAAGTGATGGAAAGTATGAATTATGTATGTGAAAAGTCCAAATTTACTTAACATCGAGAAATAGACAAAAATCAAAAGTAAAAGGGATAGAAATACGACAAAAAGTCGTAAGACCAAGGTTGTAGATCACTCCAAATTGAACGGGGATTGTGCCATCCGTTATGTGATAATACTTCCCGAAGGTCTACACCATCATTAAAATTGCCTCCAAATTTCGATATTCCTCGGGATAAAAAGGGAAAAATTTAAAGATCTTGGAAGTTTTCTGTCCGTTACAGGCTAAAACGTATAATTTTGCCAAATTTCAATATCCTTTTTCGACTGGCATATTATGCCGCAATCTGGGTTTTCGGTGAGGAGTGTAAAAATTAGGACTTTCAAGAAACTAAACCAAAAATATGCAGATTGTCATTATTACCCCTTAAACGTGTAGCTGTATGAAAATTTCGCCAAAATAGTCAATGTACAGGCACACAGTCGTTACGATTTTATTTACATAGATAGATAAGGAACCTGCTCCACTACAACACCTTTTGGGCTATATCCGCTGGACTTTACCTGAAAACGGACCGTTTATGATATCTCCCTTATTAATACTCCTGTTGCAAAAATGCACATGAAAATAAGTTTTAGAGATGGAATTCCATCAGGTTTGGTCGATTTCCAGTCAGGTTGGTCTTGTTCTGTATATATTGTGTAAGAGTAAAATCACCATTTCGGTTCCCTATAAACCGCCAGTCCATTCCGGGAACATGAAACGTTATTGACGATTAACACCTACCGTTGGACAGGTGGATGTTAATGTAAAGTTTGACTCAAATATCATCAGTAGTTTTCAAGTTGTAAAAAATACGCTTTACACGCACCCGCTCTTGAGTTAAGTCCGGTGGGACTTGTACCGGAAAACGGTCCGTTAGTGATATCTCCCTTATTAATCCCCGTATTGAAATGATGCACACGAGGAAAAAGGCTTAGGAATTAATTTCCATTAAGGCAGATAGATTTACATTAAGTTTGGCTGTGTATATTTTGTGGGAATGCAAAATCGCGGTTTCGGTTTCGAATAATCCCCCAGTCAATTCAGGGATTTAGAAACAATATTGCCCTAAAACCTACCAAAGGACAGGTGGATTCTAAATATCAAGTTTGGTGGAAATATATCCAGTAGTTTCCAAGTTATAGACAAACAGGAAAACAAACAGGCAGACACCAAAACTGAATATTTGCAGATGGTCATTATTACACCTGAAACGGGTAACTGTACGGAAATTTCGCCAAAATGTCAAGGTACAGACACACTCTAGAAGTGCAGACCTTTATTTCGATAGTTACTGCTTTGAAACTCTATGACGTATCTACAAACGGACTTCACCATTAGACGCCCCTTTTAGTGCTCTACATGGTTGGTCCTATGACATCTTCTCGTATCTCCTATATTTATGGGTTAGATTGAGTTAGATTCATTGAATGGGGTGAAATTTTGTACAGTTTTCACATAATACTTTATATTTTTGATACTCATGTGACAGCTAGAATCATAAAATTTGGCTATAACGTGGCCAATGGTCATGTCAATGTGCGTGCCGTATGTCATGATTCTACCTTTCCTATATGTGTGCCAAATGATAACATATACGTGTAAAAGTACAAAATCAACTTGAAATCGAGAAATACAGCTGTATTCAACGTATTAGGGATAGAAATACGATGAAAAGTCATAGGACGAAAGTTGTAGATGTCTCCAAAATGAAACGCCATTTGCTTTCTGACTTGTGATACGACTTACTGATTAGCCACCAATTACCCCGAAACGAAGGTCTGCACCGTCGTTAAAATTGCATCCATATTTCGGAATTTTCCTGGGCCAAAAGTTATACATTTGCGTAGCTTAGAATATTTCCTCAAAGAAAAGAGTGTCCAGCATTCGGGATTAGCACTCGCATACATACGTGGTAACTAAGGAAGAAAATAATACAGTTTAGTAAGTTGAAATTAATAGAAAATGGTTTATAACTGAGGACATCCGGATGACGACAAGTATGTAAATACAAGTGAATGTATTGGAAAATCAAATGCTCCTCAATATATTATGCCGGTGTGAGTTATGGATATAAGAAAGCGGTAATAGGAGAGAAATTTAAGCGCAGGGTTACTTATGTAATCAGATAAGAAGATGAATATTTGTGTTATTACTTAAGCTATTCGATATAACCTCCAATGATATTCCGCCAATATCCCGTAGAATGGCCGATTGACGACTTTCTTGCTTTCTACCCAAGGAACAACCATGAATTTAAAGGAATGATGAGGAAAATGGCAATACGTTACTTCCCTGCTGGCAAGCAGTCAGAGACGTTGCCATGGTAACCCATATATTCGTTGTCGATCTGTCGGTCACTCAATGCAGAGCATGGTATCGGCAGAAAATAGTATATTTCTCCGTCATTTGAAGAGTAAGGTAAATTAAGAACATAACAAAAGTTGTTTATAATGAAGAGACCTTTCACATACGGTCCAAAAAGTTTACAGAAAATCAATAGTATAAGAGAAAATGGAGGAAAACCGTTGTGGTTTTCCTATAAAATCCCCGCCTTTTCAATGATTTTGAAATGATATGCATATCGAAACTTCCCCGGGATGAGTATACTCAAAATATGAAGTTTGGTTGAGATCTATCCAGCCGTTTCGACGTGATGGTGGAACAGACAAACAGACAAACAGACACGAAAAGTATAAACCACCGATTCGGTCTTGAGTTGACCTAAAACGGATAGATATTAGAAAATTTGGCAAAACAAAAGGAATTACAGACAGCGGACCCCCCACATCTTTATTTAAAAGATTTATTTATTTATTTATTTATTTATTTATTTATTTATTTATTTATTTATTTATTTATTTATTTATTTATTTATTTATTTATTTATTTATTTATTTATTTTCCAAACTGAGTGGCTCTGGCGGTAGAGCGGTGGCCTTCAGAGCCCAACTTGGCATGTTCGATTCTCGGCAGCCCAGTGGTATCTTGAGGTGCTTAAATGCGCAAGCCTCGCTTCGGTAGATTTACGGGCACTTAAAATAACTAGTGTATAACAAAATTCCAGCACTTAGGCGTCTCCGAAATCCGAAAAAACTTAGTTAGTTGGACATAAAACCAATAACAGTATAATAGGGGTATGCGATGTGTTAACATACAATAATTACTTAATAACTACAGTACCTACCCCTTTAAAATTAATTAGTTGTAAGATCACTATAAGTTATAAGCACCTAGAGGTAATTTAAAAAAACCGAGCTCGATAGCTGCAGTCGCTTAAGTGCGGCCAGTATCCAGTATTCGGGAGATCGTGGGTTCGAGCCCCGCTGTCGGCAGCCCTGAAGATGGTTTTCCGTGGTTTCCCGTTATCACACCAGGCAAATGCTGGGGCTGTACCTTAATTAAGGCCACGGCCGCTTACTTCCCAGTCCTAGCCCTTTCCTGACCCATCGTCTCCATAAGACCCATCTGTGTCGGTGCGACGTAATGCCAATAGCAAGAAAAAAAAATTAAGAAATTATAAATAGAGTAAATTTGTCAAATTTTGAATGCAGGTAAATGTGTAATTGGATAGAAAAAATGGTTCATAACACAAGTCCTCCCATTTAAACAAGATATTAATGAAAACAAAAATAAGTAAATAAACTGATTAATCATTTTGAAGCTCTTCCGTGGCTTGGGTGGCAGCACGCTGGCCTATCACCGCAGAGTTCCATAGTTCAAATCCCAGTCCCTCCATGAGAGATTTGTGCTGAAAAAAGCGGAGGCAGGACAGGATTTCCTACGAGTACTGCGGTTTTACCTGTCATCTTTCATTCCTGTTGTACTCTCCATTATCCTTTTATTTCATCTGTCAGGCATTAATCATAGCCCCAGAGGAGTGCGGCAGGCTTCGACATCAGACACAGTTCCTATCCTCGTCATTAGATGGAGCTTCATTCATTCCATTCCTTATGCGCTCGAATGACTGGATATAGGCTGTGGGTTTTGTACATCAAAAGCAGCTTGTCATAGAGACAATTAGTGCGATAACAAGAGATGATTATCGCATACGATACTGGGCGGTCACAGGTAAAATATTAGGCAGGTATTTGTAATCCGGTCAGTGATTTAGGTGTTAGGCATTCCAGATCAACTCTATCAAAAGCCTATATTTAAAGCATTGGAAGAAGTTCTCAAAGTAATGTGAAATGTTCTCTCTGCACTTCAAACTGGACACTGAATGTTTTCGAATGATTTAATTCATACGAACATTAGACGAAAAAAACCTGTCACAGGAGTTACAGCAGAGTAAACACCGTATTAGTAGTATAAAGGGAAATGTGTTATTTATAGGGAGAGTTAACAAGCTACTCCCGTCTTAATTATACCTTATTCCTGTCAGAGTGAAGAATTGGTGTCGTTCTTTCGGCTTCGTGCACAGCTCTGCAGATAAAAATGAAAATCCACAGTCTATATCCAGTCATTCGACCGCGTAAGGAATGGAAGGAATGAATGAAGCCCCATCTAGTGGTGAGGACTCCGATATAACAACAGCAATTCTTTACTGTGACATGAATAAGCAGCAAAAATCTCCCATGGAGTGACCGGGATTTGAACTATGGAACCCAGCGGTGAGGCGCCAGCGCGCTGCTACCCAAGCCACGGAGGCTTACTAATAAGTGGATAAAATTTGATATTAAATCTCTAAAAGATTTTTAAACAAATACGATACGTATACTCGTTAGGAAGTTTTCAATTTCTATCGAGATTTTGTTGTTAATTATCTGACAATTTATGGCTAGGCGTACTTAAAATCAGATTCTACAATATATTTACAATATATTGCTGAATTGACTAATATTGTACGTATATAAAATGGGTCAGAGAGTTGGCGCGAAATCAAAACATGGGCGATAACTAGCTCAGAAAGAAAGATAATGGAAGCTTTTGATAGGTGGTTTTACTGAAGAATGCTGAAGGTGAAATGGGTAGAACGAATAACGAGTAAAGCTCTATTGAATCTAATCGGAGAGAGGAGGACGAATAGGCTAGAAGAAGTGACAGAATGATACGACACATCTTAGGACCCAGGACGTGTTCAGTTAAATTCTGAAAGAAGTTTAAGCTTTAAAAACGACAGGTTTACCTGTGATAAATAGATTAGAGTAGATGTAGGATGCAGTAGTTGCGTAGAAACAGGGTGGCATGGAACCTGCATCAAACTGTGGACTGATGATCCAATCAAAGCAAGGTTACTCTAACAGGTAAAATCTAGTGGAGTAAAGTCTGGTGATCTGGGAGGCCATGATGTGCGTGAAATATAATGTCTGAACTACAGAGACATCTCTGAAATACTTGGCAGAACTAAGCGACCATAGTTCCAATCCTATTTAAAACACAAGACCGCTAGAGTGCATGCAGTGTGAATAAAGTTGTGTTATTTTTTAAAACAACCCATTATAAATTGATCATACTTCATTTATGTGTGAATCATTCCCCTGTCGGTACGCGTGGTAGCATAGAACCTAAGTACCTTCTACCTGCTGATAGAGATGACTGAAAAGAGGAAACCAAGGGGCTTTCAGTTTGATAGCATGGTGTGGAGATCTTAGGGCTCCTAGCTGAGTCAGGAATTGTTTATTCTTACTTCCGGCAGGCTTCTCTCTTTCATCATCCTTTTTCGACCTTCAAATATTGTTCTCTTCCTATCCTGATGGTTTTTCATTTACGAAGCCTATGTATATTTTCATTTTCATGCCGTGGGTGGCCTTTCGATTTTCTTAGGGAGGATGTGGTTAAAAAGCATAACCGAAGATAGACTAAATACGGGTAGCTTTCACGCTTTCAAACTTATTTGACTGAAATATCGTATGCATATTTTCAGAACTTTGTCTGATATTGAGGAAAATTTTATGACATAATTTTGAAAATTTTAAAGTAAATTAAAAATAAATTATTTTTACATTTTCTTCAGAACGGCTGGGTGTTTTCTTCTTCTGATATTTTCGTCACGCGTTCAGATAGCCTCACTTTAAAATAATGTGAAACATGATTTTATTATACTTTAAATTATTTAAATTTAAAAGTTACATTTAATTTTAAACAAGTTAATTGCCAATAGATACACAGAGAAACATACACTACTATGAAACACGCTATGGAGGGTGGTTCTAATTCAGCTCATGCTCAATGTGGCCACCATTTCCATTTCTAACTTCCTTCAAACGAACACTGATGTTAGCGATTTCCCTATGGCACATGTCTTTCGTAATTTCACTGCAGGCTTCAAGAACAAGTCTTCTGAGCTCCATTAAATCATGAGGACGTTTGGGAAAAATATATTTTCCTTTATGTACCTTCAAAAAAAACGTCACATTTGTTGAGTTCTAGAATATTGAATATTGTCCGTGATTGAAACGACCTGGAAACATGAAACTCTCGCGTACAGTTCCAACATTATGTTAGCATTGTGTGGCCTTACTCTATCTTGCATGAACCACTGCGTATTGAAGAGCAACGCAGTAGCAAGAAGTTGTGGAACGAAGTTATCGCGGAGCATGCTCAAATAACGCTCACTGGTCCTAATTCTTCAATGAAAAAGGGTCCAATATATCCGTGATTGAAAATTGCGTCCTGCACTATAATCCTGGAAATATGATATTCACGAAACACTCGTGGATTTTCAATAGCCCCAAAGAAAACATTTTGTTTGTTGACCTCACCGTCCAAATGACAATGTGCCCCAGGAAACCAAACGTTGAGAGTTTCTTGAATAACCTCCACACAGTGAGCAAGCAGTCGTTTTGATTAAGTGAAACTTTAATGTGAAAAAATGAAATATTAATTTATAAGAAACCTGGTCTAAATGTTTTACTATATGTAGAGTACTGGCAATGCCAAACCTTTCATAATAATCATCAAACGCGATAGATTTGGAACCACAATTGGTATACGCACAAGTGTTATGAATTGCTTTTTCTACCGCTTTTCCCAAAACTTCGGGTTCGTGGGTGCTACCTGTGTCACACATGTGGATTTGGCCCTGTTTCATGGCCGGATGGCCTTTCTGACGCCAACCCTATATGAAGGGGTGTAATCAATATTGAATGCTTCTGTGGTGTTTGGTTGTGTGGTGTGTTGTCTGAATATGGAGAGGAGAGAGTGTTGGGACAAACACAAAGCTCAGTCCCCGAGCCAGAAGAATTAATCAGATACGGGTAAAATCCACGATCAGGCCGGGAATGGAACCCAAGACCCTCTGAACGGAGGACCTCAACACTAACCATTTAGCCAAGAACTCGGACAATTGTTATGAATTGCTCCACTAATTATTTTGATGTTTATTCGTCTGAAACCAGCATAATAAGTTTTCTTGTCGTTAATGTCCGGTAAAATACCCTCACTGATTTCCTTCCCTTTTTTGTTTGGACGCACTATTATTAAAATTAGTGAAATAATTCTCTTCACTTTATTTACACCTTCAGTCCGATTTATCTACACTGGTTTTATCACTCTACCAGCAATTCTCCCCCGACGGACTGAGTGGTTCAGGCGGTTGAGACGCTGGCCTTCTGACGACTATTTGGCAGGTTCCATCCTGGCTCAGTCCGGTGGTATTTGAAGGTGCTCAAATACGTCAGCCTCGTGCGGTAGATTTACTGGCTTATAAAAGAACTCCTGCGGGACTAAATTCTGTCACCTCGAAGTCTCCGGAAACCGTAAAAGTAGGTAGTGGGACGTAAAGCAAATCACATTATTATTAGTGGTAATTCACTCCATAGATGGATTAAAAATTACTATAGATTATAACTCAATTAAAACAGAAAAAAAATGTTATAAGGAAAATAAATATGATGATGCTTGTTGTTTTAAGGGGCCTAACATCGGCCCGGAAAATAAATAACATTAGCCTTATATTTGAATAAGTTTTCCTTTAAGCTAGTTGTAGACTAGATATATTCTTTAGGTTATAAGTTGATATATTTTCTTTTTTGTTATTATCCACTCTCTATTTATCCTGTAATTTTTCATCAGTAGTAACCTTAATTAATTGTTTTATTGTAATTCCTTATCTGACTTACATATCTCAATAACAGTAATTGATTACAATGATATTTTAGATTGATACTGTAAAAATATAAAAAAATGTATGTGGTTAAGTGTAAGAGAGGGCCAAGAGCCCTACCTTCGCCACTTAATAAAGACACAAATAAATAAAATAAATGTTCATTTATAACGGGATATTATCTTCTCAACGAAAAGGAACAAGAAACGTGCATCTGCCACATTGTACATTGAATTATAAAACTCAAGATCGGAAAATTCCTCTAAATGACCGTCCGAAGGGCAAGGCACACTCAGATTCCTGTTATGTGACAACTAAATATCGTGTGTGGCACGATAATACTTCTACGCATTTAATTCAATTTACGCAATTTGAATAGAGTGATTTCCCTTTCCGGAGGCATGGCCGTGAGGTTCACTCAGCGTACACCATAAATGAGTATTTAGTAATTTCCTGGTGGCATAGGTGACCGCGCTTATAGCTAACGGTTCTTTCTAACTAAGTACCCTGGTTACGGATAATGGAAGCTTTTACTTCCAGGGGCGATGACCTAGAAGTTAGCACCCATCAAACAACAAGAAAAACCAAGTAGATTGGCTATTTGGTTAGGGGTGCGCGGCTGTGAGTTCGCATTCGGGCGATAGTGGGTTCGAACCCCATTGTCGGCAGCCCTGAAGATGATTTTCGATGGTATCCCATTTTCACACAGGAAAATACTGGGGCTGTACCTTAGTTAAGAGCATGGCCGATTCCTTCCCACTCCTAGCCCTTTCCTGTCCCATCGTCGCCGTAAGACCTGTCTGTGTCGGTGCGATATAAAGCAACTTAAGATGTAAAAGCAAATTTTACCCTCCATCCCTCCAATGGTCTCCATGGCTTGTATGGTGATGACTTTGCTTTACAAAGACAGTAAATACATTTTTCGTGAAAATTTTCATCTACAACTACCCTTCAGCCGAAACCCGCATTCATCAAACGGTCAGAGCTCTTCCATTGCTTCTCTTACGTTTAATCTTAATAGAGGATGGTTGCCTACAAGTACTTCCTCCTGAAACAATAATCACCACCACCGTAAATCTCTGCATCCATTCATTACATTAATAGCAATGTACTCGGCTGCCGGTAGGGGGCTCATGCTATACAACACTTCGTCAGGCCAGGAGCTTTGCATGCTCGTCTTAATCGTACGCAAATTTAGGAAATGAAATACCCCACTACGTCGTAGTCCGGAAATAATAACTGTAAACGTCGTACAAATGTATGTTGTATCATCAGACGTGGCCTCCATTATACAGCACTCGGATAATGAGAAACCGAGCCGGACAGCAGGAGGAAACGCTGCAGAAGGACGAGCGAAATGAATGATCGAGTTGCGTGTACTCACGCGAACTGAGGAGAGCCTCATTGCACAGTATTAGCTTACATAACGGATTGAGGGTATGGAAGTGACTTACAATGAACATCACTGTAGACAGGCCTGGTGGCACTCTTTCGAGCTGACGCCTTGTAGGCGATGTGCGTGCCGGTCTGGATAGGAACCTACCTAAGATGGATTATTATGCTGAAGATGGTACAAAAACTCAGCCACGAGACGGAATAATTAGGTAATGAAAGAAAATCCCCGACCCGGACGTGAATCGAATCCTGGAGCCCTTGGATCAAACGCCAGCATGCTAAACATTTAATCATTGAGCCGGACAAGCATCACTGTAAGGAAAACTGACTGTCCTCCTTCTTTATCTGGTGCCATCTCCTCACATAAGTTTGGCGACCAGCGCGGGGTAATTTGTCCTATTTTATGTTTCTCATGTCATAAATGATGTCTCTATGTTTCGGGCTTGTAAGCCATGGTCCAGGAGCATATGATGGTCTTGACGTTTGACCGAAGAGAGGGTTCGGAATTTGTAAGGTTTATAACGCCGGTTGTGAAATCTTCAAGTACTGTATATATAATGACATAGTACCCCATTGTCTTTGTAGAACGATAGTTCGAGGTTTCGTGTCTTGCATGATGTTTTCTGTGTCCCTTCCCACTCCACCGTAAGATCTATCTGTGTCGGTGTGACGTAAAACAAATTGTAAAATAAATAAATAAATAAATAAATAAATAAATAAATAAATAAATAAATAAATAAATAAATAAATAAATAAATAAATAAATAAATAAATAAATAAATATACCTCCTCTGTTCTTTTATCTTGCATTCTAGTAATGAAATGTACCGTATTTTGTCAGTCATTTCAAATTATATTACCGAAATATACTCTTTTGCTGAATTTTGAGAGAATTGAGACTTCATGTGAGTATGATTTCCTAACCTCCTCGTCATTGACAGGGTCTACCAATGGGATCTTCAACATTCTACAATACATCAACATTTGAAAGGCCTGCCGTCCATTCGTTGCTCCTGACCATCCTTCCACACTGTAAAACAGCTCCGCTAACACGTAACTCTTAACAGCTTGTCGATTACAGTGGTCGACCGGCGGGCGCGCTGTGCATTTATGAAAATAAGCACGTGCATTATGATCTGAGATATTAGAAATGTCCTCCTACATCCACACATTTTTGATATCGAGTTAAGAAACTTCAATTCACATGCATTAGTTCGTCCTCCATAATTGTGGCTGTTTCTCTCCTGATATGTTCTGTATCTCAACATGCTCAGCTCGTCGAAACCCATATTTCTCATACAAGTCGTCATAAATATTGTAGGCATATGTTCTGATTTTCTCAGATTTCGCTTACTTACTCGACATTAAGCAGACGTTTCCTTACGGGGCCCTTTCATATTCGATCGGGTTGGCGAGCGGGTAAATGAAATGAATCCCCGCCTCAAACCCAACTGGTTCGACTGTTACCATACGCTAGCAAACCGGTTGGTACACCGGTCCGACAGTCTGTAAGTATACCTCAATCTAGCAAGTTCGCTACGACTTGACAATATATGTGTCTTGCTTGGGTTTTCGTTATAGCCCAAGAAAAACATTCTAAAGTGGCTGTAGCTGTGGGATCATTGTTTTGCGTTGATGAAGAGAAGAAAAAACTCGTAGGAATGAAAAAGTGGTTAACAGGTAAACCGCAATTTTCTCATATTAATCTCTTAAGTACTCTGCACGTACATTAGCCTGTCGATTATAAGAACTTTCCCGCGTATGGACAGCAATACTTTTTTCCGAATTTGGAGTTGATTCGGCCAAACATGAAACAAGTAAAATAAGGGTAAAATCCCGAAATATGCATGTAAATCCGCTGAGCAAGCCGGAAAAATAAGCGAGACAAGACAAGAATGATGATGAAAGCAAATATCAAACACAGTTCCCACAACCATACTACACGCACACACACACACACACACACACACACACACACACACACACACACACACACACACACACTCATACACAAACACAAACACACACACACACACAGGGACCAAGTATGCGAAGCAAAATGAATAAATAACATCAAGACACGTTACGGTAGGAGTCGTAACAGCATGACGAGAAGCAGTCGATGGTTCATGAACTTGATCTGAGAGCACAGATCAGATATCTGGCTCGCCGCATATAGGCCTGGCTCACTCAGTCGACACCATAACCAAAATAACTTACACGCCGCATGCCACGCATTCATATCGCACATCAAGACGAACATGAATCGTTCAGCATCAGCGTTAAACCTCATTACAGAAAATAAGCTCAAGCCAGACATCGAAGACGAAGAGAAATAATAGTTCTCCAATCCAAAACTCATCACACACACGAAACAATCGGATCAGTGCTACCTTTCGCTCAACGTAGGAACGATAACATAATATGCGGACATGAAAAAAGTCTGCAGAAAATAAATAAAGGAATAATACACAGGACAGGGATATCTCGGTATACAAAACCAGCATAACTATGGCAAGCCAACGAAGGATGAATAGGATAAATACCTGGAGATTGAAGAAATCAATATTGCATTGATTCTAAATAATCGTATCCGTTGACTCTGAACTGGGAGAGCCATACAAGGTAAAGTATGAATCTTTTTAAAATACTATTTATATGAGATGAAAATCATCTCGTAGACTAACGTCTCCATCTTTTTTATCCAAGCCATTATTTTCCCCAGTTCAGAGATCACATGAATCAAAGATAAGCTAGAAAGAAATGCTTTGGTAATCCTCCGTTACATGAGGTGCCATCTGTCTAATCGGGATGAACTACACGTCAAGTTAGGCATAGATAATACTTACCAGTCATAACTGACTGATCTATGACGTCGCAAGGAATACGATATCAGTAAAGTAAGATATGAAGTAATGAGATGCGGCACAATTTGTAAACTTTAAACTGAATACTCATTTTTGCACTTTTATTATGTTCAAATAGAATAATTGCATTGTTATAAAAAGTATTTCTGTTAAAACGTTTTTAAATTCAAGAAAGATTCAATGAAAAAGAAGAATAGATTTGGTAATTTTTCGCACTGAAACCACAAATACTTCCATCAGAAAAGCATAAATATTACTGCAGTCGTCAGGAAACTGTATGTATTTAAAACTGTATCACCGTCAGATTCTTCAGTTTGACGAATTTCCGGCAGACACCTCAGCTTACTGAAAGACCTAGCCGCTATATATTCAGTCAAACTTAAAAAAGATGGCTTCAGATATTACAAAAATATCCTACCTGAGTTGATGGGCGACATCTCTGCGATTCTAAGACAACCCTTTTCTGATCGAATTTATTATCGACGGCATTTTAAACGACAAAGAAAGCCGCAAATTTCTATGAAGGTGACATTTCATCAAGAAGATAAAATAACGAGAAAGGAAGCTTTTGAAATGTAGTCATACAGAAGGTGAAGATGATTTTTTCTTGCTAGCGCTTTAACGTCACACTAACTCACATCCGAATATTTTTTTAATATCTCATTAACTACGTTTACGGCTTTTGGAGACGCCTAGTTGCCGGAATTTCGTCTCAATGATGTTGTTCTAAGTACCGACAGGAGGCTGACGTATTTGAATATCTTTGAATACCACTTCAACCCGCCAAATTAAGCTCAGAATTCTAGAACTTTTAGAGTTCAGCTGTTCATCCCGGCTAAATTGAATTGTATTTTTGAGACAATGAGTTAGGAAAAGGGAGAATCTGTGAAAGAAGCAACCGTGGCACAGACCCAAGATTTGCCAGGAGTGAAACTGTAAAACTACGTATCACCATCTTAGAGGCAGCGAACAGTGTGGTTGGTATCACCACCTCCCGAATGGAAATTTTGTGGCTACGGGGTCGGTATCACGTAGACAAGTTGCCTGGGATAATGATGAAGATGATGTTAGTGACTGTAGTTTCAAGGTACTAATCATCAAGGTCATTAACCGCCGTTACAAAAGAATGAAGATCGGATGGATATATCATATTTTGTGCGAATATAATCAGTCAAGTAGCCGAGTGGAAATCTAGTAAGTTGGACTAATTGGATAAGTCTAGAGATTTATGTATTTTCCGATTCATGTATAGAATGTATGTTTAAGGGGGGTTGATAGTATGAACATATTAAAGTAGATGGATGTTGTAGTTGAAGGAAATAGAGAAGTGATATTTGCACACGATGACAAGAATAATGACATAATCAAAGAATGGATTCTCAGCAACAAAACCAACAAAATTCAGGAGGGAAATGTTAATGATGGTGTAAACTAACACCATTTAAGAGCTTTTTTCTAGAAACAATGCACAGTGGTAATGCGCCTCTCTGGTTTCTCTTCGCGAGATTAGTTGTCCCTCTGAAGATAAACTTTCATGTCTTCTCGTTCCATCTGCTAATGTGATAGAAACTGTACAAATCCAGAGCAATTACTGTGGTCTGTTATTTCTTACTATATTACATCTTGAGATTACCCCAAGTTGGCTGTGTCCTGCATCACTCAGTCTTTTGGTCCCCAGGAGACACGCTCGCGGCTTGACTAACATTAAAATGTCTCAGGAGTGATAAATGAGCCTCAGTTGAGTGATTAATGCATTACTCACGAGGTAAATGTGATATTGATAGTGTACGGCACAGCACATGGGCTCGCGCTGGACCGGGTAAAACAGATCAATAGTAGTAGCTCATCCCGCCTGATACTTGTATCACTCTACTCAAGTTATTATCGGCCCAACAGACGACGCTGATTTTTTAGAGCGTGGCCTACTTTTCATATGATTCACATGAACAGAAAATTACTCGAATCTATACAATATAATGATCCTAGGTCTCGGAAGATGGGATTCCTTTGAACCCCAAATTGATAAATTGGCATTCTTTCTTGAAAAATATTCAATGAACTTTGTGTTTTTGAGTAAATATCTAGATTTTTGACGGTATTATTATAATTTGGTTTGTAATAAATATTAAATTTTGATAAACTCATATACTAGTATGGATTCAATGAATTCTCTCCCTCTGCGTGCTTTTCAGTCAAAGGTTTACGGCGACACTCCGGAGAAAAAAATCGATATTTTCGTCATTATGGTGAAATATTATTATGACTCAAATTGAAAGGATTGAGTGTATTTTTCCTTGTTACGAAGTTATTCCGCTGAATTCAAACAATTTATCACTGTAATAATGCTTTGTTTACCAATTGTTATTTTATATGTAAATCTCATTTTCTCCCATAATATTCTGCCAAATGTAACAAAATGTAACAAAATTTGTATGGTATATGTCTCACAGTTATATTATGAAACCTACGCATGGGATTTTTGATTGCAGTAGTAGGGAATTTTAAGTCCAAAATTTTAGAACAAATTTAGTACGATATATCTCCTTATATAAACCATGAAGAGAAAAATCGATACATAGTGATTTTAAAAGAAGTATTATCTACCTAATTACGAACTTACATTAACACGTTAATTAAATTTCATGAAAAAGTGGAATTAAAAATTTCTAAAATAATATTATGGATAAACAAATAATTGTATATAAAAGAAATGTTTGTGATATTTCTACTTTTATGTAGGTGGCATCGCCGAAAAGTTTCGTGAAGATCCATGCATTAGATGAAATATCTTCTTATCTCCGGAGTGGCGCATTAACACATTGGAATCTTATTAATACATAATTCGAATGTAGAAATGATAAAAAACTTTCGGACTTTTGCTGAATCAGAATACAATGTAAAATTATTTACCTATCGCAGAGAATATTGATCCGCGTCTTGAGAAGAAAACCTTGAAGTCTTGTTCGTGAAGATATGAGATTTATATGTATCCTTATGAAGAATTTACAGAATTCTCATTCTTCTCATGACATATTTTTTAATGTTCCAGAATCATTGAACAAATTGTTCACTGGTAACATTTTACGTGTGTCGTGGACCAAAAACCGGTACATGACACTGCACGGTGTGAGTTTCTTGAAAGTGTATATTACACTTGACGAAGACGAGATGGGATTACGCGGTTATTCTAATCTAATATAAATCATTTTCAAAGATTTCGAAATGTAAAGCAATTTTTAAATGTCAGTTTAAAGGAATTAAATATTCCGTAAGTTTTTTTTAAGAAATGCGGTAGCTAGTGAGAAGGGTTGCTTGAAGAGCAACCCTTTAGATATATTCCATAGGCTCTCCAAACGAATGAGCAATTCATACACCCGTTCCCTACTGAATCCTCTTGCTCGAGCCACGGAAATTACTTACTTCTCGCTGCGAATGTGATAAAGTAGATTTCTTTCCATGAATGTAGAGTACCATGTCTTGTCCATCAGATCATAATATGGTTGAAATAATGTGGCGACTGGATTTTCTCCACATTGTCAAACACAATTATCGGTACAATTTAGGAAACAGAAGACCTTATGGTTTAGGAAATTTCACCGTTTTATCTTTTAAGACCCTTGAAGCCAATTCAGCACTTATCTGTAACTATTGTAGGATTTATTACTTAAGTTTCAGGTGGCAACATTTTTTCACACCTATCTGTCGTACGTTTTTATATTTGCTACGTGATGATGATGAAGTTATATTGAAGAGATAAAAACAAACTTCCCTCTTCGTATTTGCGATGCATACTGTCATCACTATATCCTAGGTTTTTTTGGGTGTAATAAGCATGTAAAATTACTGAGGCTGGATAGCCCGCACAACGAATGTAATAAGAGGTTTGCATAAATATTAAGGGTATAGCCCATCTGAACCCCCTGGAATGTATGTTAATCTCGCGATATCACGGAATAGGGGGCTGGACGATGCTTTCCAAGAAAAAAAGTCGTTTGCATTCTGACTTATTATGATCCATAAATTCAGGATATAATCATAAACTTGATTCTTCATCAAATGACTTCCAGGGGTGCGTAATTTACGATATTTATATTAGATAGCAGCATGTTTTGATGATGTAAACTATGTGAAGGATGTACGAGTTAGACACCTGTGCAAATGACGAACTTTACCCTACATGAAGAGAACTGTCGATACATTCGTATAGCTATTGAATTTTTACGAAATCCTCAAGCACTTCTCTCTGGGCCTTCCAGTAGTTTCCTAACAGCAGAACTTCTTAATACTAATAATGTCCACGGGGCGGGTTGGCCGTGCGGTTAGAGGCGCGCAGCCCTGAACTTGCATCCGTGAGTTAGTGGCTTCGAACCCCACTGTCGGCAGCTCTGAAGATGGTTTTCCGTAGTTTCCCATTTTCACACCAGAAAGATGCTAGGCCTGTACCTTATTTAATGCTAGGGCCGCTTCTTTTCCTCTCCTAGCCCTTTGCTGTCCCATCGTCGCCATAAGACCTATCCGTGTCGGAGCGAAGTTAAGCCAATTGTATAAACTAATAACGTCCCATCATCGTATTTAAATTAAAACTGTGGTGGAAATTCTCACTTACATATATCATTTGTCACAGATTTCATTGTCCTTAATTACATCCAAACGGACCTTTTAATTAAAGTTTTATTAGCGTTTTATGCTGTCCGATAACCCTGTTAATTACTGGTTAGATGTACTGGAGTGGAATGATGTTTATTTGTGGTCTATGATTCAACGACCTTCCTTTGTGCATTTGCATGATTATATACGTAATCATGAACTTCATTTTTTCAATATACAGTAAACATTGCGTAAAATTTATGCTTTTTTAACGGGGATTACGCGTTAAAGAACTGATATGGTGGATAAGAGATACAATGCCCGTTCCAAGATCTTAAATTCATGGTTTAAATTCTGATTGAAACAGTCGTCGTTCTGGATCCAGTGTTATGTACGTGCACTCCATGCTACGATTGTTACCAAATCAGGGTTCACTCGATAAAATTAACGCAGACTTAGGAATCAATTAGTAGACTTTGTTTCGATGATACATGAAAATGTGTGTGCGGAAAAGCGTGAGAGCGTGAGAAATGAACTGGCCGGTCTCTACCTGCTTCCCGCTGTTTACTTCTGCCTATGCGGTGCTTAAATGAGCAAACTTTAACACCCCAAAACAGGTGCTAATATAATTTGATATGTCTGAATAAAGCATTCCTACTGAAGTCTTTGTACCAAATCTCAATCAGACCAGACACATACAGATGGAAGTATTTCCTTGTGAGTGAAAAGTGTGAAATGTGCATGAATAAGTGCTAGATTTAAGGATCTAAGGATTAAAGACTAACACATGTTGTAGCTCACCATGTGAGGTCAATCGTAAGGAGCTCCTTCGTGCGGAAGTAGTTTGTGCTTCATGGAACAATATAGGTTTTATTATTTTATGCATTTATTCATTCGTTCGTTCGTTCGTTTACATGAGATTGAATGTATGTCTAATTATAAACTTACTACATTAAACTGGTGCAATGTCAACCAAATTAAACATTAAATATTTATATTAGCACTATATTTAGATTGACATGAAGTCAGCCTTGATCACAGGGTACGCTGTCCGACTCGTTGTCTGAACGATCAGCGTACTGGCCTTCGGTTCAGAGGGTCTCGGGTTCGATTCCCGGCGGGGTCGGGAATGTTAACCTTAATTGGTTAATTCCAATGGCACGGGAGCTGGCTGTATGTGTTATCTTCATCATCATTTCATCCTCATCACGACGCGCAGGTCACCTACGGGTGTCAAATAGAAAGACCTGCACCTGGCGGGCCGAATCCATCCTGGGATATCCCGGCACTAAAAGCCATACGACATTTCATTTCACAGGGTACGCCATTCCATTATTAATGAAGGCTTGCGATGCAATACTTGAACTAATTTTTTATTTAACGTATCCGAATTTATGGTTGGCGAACACACGTTAATGTGCTGTCAATAGCATTTATCTGGAGTGGCTTCTACATCAGAATGACAGGTGTTAAGGACTAATTTTTGTCAATACAACTTGTGATTTTTTAAATATGATAAGTTATAAAGCGTGCAGTAATGAAGGCCTTCAGCCTCTCTTAGACAGAGTCGTAGCAGAAAGGGATAAACGTAGTAAAATTAGTACTGGCTAGACCAAGGTGATGGCTATTTCCTAAACTCGTAACACGCAAATTCATATGATCTTTTATAGGGAACTAGTTTTTTTTTGCTACGGGCTTTACGTCGCACCGACACAGAGAGGTCTTATGGCGACGATGGGATCGGAAAGGCCTAGGAGTTGGAAGGAAGCGGCCGTGGCCTTAATTAAGGTACAGCCCCAGCATTTGCCTGGTGTGAAAATGGGAAACCACAGAAAACCATTTTCAGGGCTGCCGATAGTGGGATTCGAACCTACTATCTCCCGGATGCAAGCTCACAGCCGCGCGCCTCTACGCGCACGGCCAACTCGCCCGGTGGGAACTAGTTTAACAAGTGCGGAAGTTTAAGTACCTTGGCAGCTGAATTATTGAAGACTTAGACCCGGATCTACAGATCCGTGTACGAATAGAAATGACTCGTGCTAACTTTCTGAAAATGAGGAATCTAACGTGTGACAGAAGCCTCAGGTTGGAGAATACGTCACAAATTAGTCAGATGCTATATATATTCAGTACCTTTGTACGGCGCTGAAACATGCACTCTGAAATGTAATACCATTAAGAGAATAGATGTGAGAGGTCCGAAGGATGTTACAGATCTCGTTGACTGACCACGTCTCCAATGCTGCCGTACTCAAATGCATGAGGATGGAACGTACGTTGGTTATACAGTACAAGGAAGAAAATAAAGTCATCAAAGCTCGGGCATTTTATGTGGAATGAAAAGAGCAACCTACTTAAATTAATCATGCAGGGTAAAATTGATGGAGAAAGGGATCCTGGTAGAACGAAACACTCTTAGCTGAGGAACATACGTGTTTGGACAGGACTAGATTCTAGTGGACTGATGATAACAGTCGAACATTGTACAGACTTCGCTGTGATTGTGCCAGTCTTCAGTAATGGAGAAGGCATTACAATAAGAAGGTAAAGCTTTAATTATGATTAATAATTTGTGAGATAATTTGTTAGTAATCTGTTCCATTACACACTCCTATTTGATGTTACTAGCGGGTGATTAGAACGCTTGTGCAGAAAAGGAATTAGCCCGTACAGACGCCAAATGCAATTGTTGAAGGAGAACGTGTAGTCTAGGATGAAACCCTGCATCAGAGCAATAATGGGAATGGCAGGAATGATGTAATGGACAATGAATTTTATGAATTTTTACAAAATATTATACATTCCTAAACAATGAAGAACCGAGAATCAAGGAAATGATAGCTGTTCGTGTTAACAGTGAAGTTAGACACCTGTTACTGATATTTGTTTACAAAACTTGTTCGAACCTTCACGCACCACATATTTTAATGCAAGAACCACTTTGGCGTAGTGTAACCAATGTCCGACCTCACTGTATGCACAAACAACTCTGAACTTTATTGATTGCCAGTTCGGCATTTTCTATAAAGAGAGAGCGATTTGGAAAAGAGAACGAAATCATTTGTGCACGATGTCATTCCTGTCCTTCCGAGCCTTGCTGTGACGAAGGGTTCCACCCTACACAAAAAAATCTTGTTTGGGAGTTGTGGTACTTAGACCCATCTGCAGTCTGATTCAGTTTCAGCACGATCTTTTGAATCAACTAGTATACTCTATTAATGCATTTGTTGCTCATAAAATAATGCAGGCATGCCGATAGTACGGCCCCCGTTGATGCAATGAATAGGTGAATAGATTGCCTCCACTGCGCGGCGGGTTGCCGTCCCCAAAGTGGACAGGCGTTCTGACCTGTGGTCTAGAACGAATGTAATTTGCATCCCAATGGGTCAGCTTTGGTTAATCTGGATACGATCCCCGGCTTCACTATTGGCTTAATAACGGTCTGAAGAACAGGAACAGGGTATTAGGCGCACTACACAGCCCCAATCCAACTTAAAGATTCGGAGTTTTGAACACTAGAAGTGTGTTTCACATGCTAATTCCAAATAAATATTAGGATGTTACCTCCCAGGTCCCAAACTTACGAGGAATTTGAATGCCCTATTTCACATTTGCTTAAATCATCAGATGCATGTCTCTTTATCTGTGGAATCATGACACCTACTATTTTGGGAATTGAAAAGCTGCTTCAGTCATCTATAGTTTTACCGAAACTGAAGTGGCTTTTATGACTTGCATATAATTAATGATTTCATTTCAGTTAACGTAGAAACTCAAAAATCTGATGAAAGGTGTTTTCTTTTTTGCAAATTGCTTTACGTCACACCGACACAGATAGGTCGTATGGCGACGATGGGATAGGAGGCAGCTGGAAGTGGGAAGGAAGCGGCCGTGGCCTTCATTAAGGTACAGCTCCAGCATCTGCCTGTTGTGAAAATTGAAAACCACGGAAAACCATCTTCAGGGCTGCCGACAATATGGTTAGAATCCACTATCTCTCGAATTCAAGCGAACTACACGACTTACTCGCTCCGTAAAATATTAAGTAATGGTATTCTGAAGCACGATGGTCAATAAATCTAACGAGTGAATACATTTAAGTATCATGATTGTTGCACTACCGATTATTAGACCAGTGTCGTCGAAACGTGGAGCCAAATACGAATATCAAGATCAGGCTTTTAAGAATATGAAGGCGTTATTGTGTGATGACGCCATAAAATTGAAACTTAAATCAACAGCTAGTCCATTCTGCTTTATAGGGACGAATCTTGGACATTTAAACAGGCTGCCATGGAACGAGCAGAAGTTGTAGAACATATTGTGAAGGAATGTTCAGAGTTACATGGGTTGAACATCCCTGTATTAAACAGGTCTTACAAAGAGCAATCTGGTGACAGTCATCAGATCAAGATTAGCTGTATATCTGGGGCATGTTTTCTTCTTGTTCCCCTTCCTGGTAACTCTTTTAATTTAGTGGAGTCTATAAGTGATACGGATTACGCCCATTGTTACGGACAGTTACTCTTATTGATGGCACCAAAACGTAGAAGAATGTATTACTACGAAAAAATATTCGATGTCTTAATTAGAAGAATTAATCACACACATCAGCGCAGCCGTTAATCGAACCCGAGTCCCTCTGAACCGAAGGTCAGTTCATTGAACATTCAGCCAAAGTGACGAACGTACAGGGTATGTATTATGTTATTGAATTCTGCAATTTTATAACTAATTGTAAGAGGCAGAATTGGAAGTCATGAAACATTAGGCAGGAAGTGATCACCATCCCGTAAAAATATCAACTCTGGACGGGTATAAAGAAGAATTATACAATGTTTAAGATTATAGAAAAAGCACTAAATTCCCCGTGACTAGAAGGAGAACAGTGTTTCGTATGAACAAATTCAAAAAATACTGGCTAATTTAGGCTGTTCGAGAATATTTGCTTTGAAACACGTTGAAACCGTGTAGTCTTTTTAAAGCATTGATAAAAATATGTAAATTCCCCATTCTCTGGTTTAAGAGAGATGGCTAAAGATTATTCTAACTCCATTATCGTAGGCCTGTATGAGTCTTAAAATGAATAGAATAATAAGGAAACTGAGTAACTCTCCCTAGGCAGCTATACTTTTACAGCGATGCTATCTACGTCGTACCTGCATTAGTGGAAACCAAAGTATCTTCTGTCATCTGGTTTTTGGAAATGCATAGGTTTCAAACAAAACATGCATACAATGGAGTAAGTTTTATCTATACGATTATTTTTTTCAAACGATGCACTAATTCATTCTGGTATTCGTATATTTTTTTGTTGGATGAATATCGGCCTTTCTTCAGATACTCCATTGCTAGTGTTTCATCTCACATTAATAAATCCATGACCATCCACGTGATGAAAGGGTAGTAAAACTGCCTCTTTATCGGAGGACTGAGATTCGATTCTCGTCTCGTCCAAGTATTTTATCGTGCTCTGATGGCTAGAACGATATGCATTTAGATTGGTCACAAAGCCGAGGTCCTGTCTAATATTAGACAGCGGGTCTGGCCATGAAAGTCTTGCAATGTTGCTAAGAATCGCGTTGCCTGTAATACCTCTTGGCCTATTAGATGGAGAGCTGTCGTCTCGGACGGTAAAGGTGAACAGCGGGCTATTCTCCTCGTACATATTTACAAACGATCATGTTGGCCCTCCCGACAAGGGATTGTTGACACTAAAATCCCTAAACCTCTTTAGTCAGCCAACAACAATTTATGTCTGATGACTAGATGTACAGTTTCCTAGATTCGGATGGAACCATCACTAAACGCATTCACACAAAACATACTTGAAGAGTTAGGGGAAGGATCGTCACATTTCCGTCGAGCTTAACTGAGGAAATAATATATACCTATTCCACTTTATGGCAATCTGACATCATGTTCGACGCCGTTTACTGTGTAATTTATTCAATGAATGTGTATTTCCTTTTGCACTGAAATGGATCGCATCAGACATATCTATCTTATTATAGTACACTAATGTCCAAACGTTAATCATAAGTTACGAGTAAGGAGCGAGACAGGAACTACCACAAATCGCACGACATGTGCACCTACCAACCTTACGTGTTCGCTCTGTATAGGAAAGGAGTATTCTCAGGTTTTACTAGCGGCGTAACCTCAAGGTAAACACAGCCAGTGCCTGCGCCTCATAGTCCCTCATTCTTGTTTGTCCCGTTATAGTGTGCGGAGTGTAGCCTCGTGGTGAACGTGACAACATAATGGCACAACGACGCCATTTGGACCCCGTTTTGGAGGGTAGAATACTAGGCCGCCTGGAACCAGGCCAGGCACAGACCGAAGTCGCCGTATCCTTGAATGTGCCACAAAGCGTCATTTCCCGGCTTTCGAGACACAGGAGGTGTCAGTCGTAGACCAGTGCCGGGTCGACCAATGGTAACCACCCCACATCAGACGGGTATCTGACCTTAACCGCCCGATGAAATCCGAGAGCACCTGCAAGACAACTGTCGGTGGAGTTTGCAGCCGTCTCAGGGTTTGACGTTTCCCGGCAAACTGTGTACCGGAGGCTCAGAACAGCAGGACTGTTTGCCCGACGTCCAGCGGTATGCGTCCCGCTCACTCCAGCCTGGAGACGGGCCTGTTTACTGTGGAGCCGTCAACATCGAAACTGGACCATGAATGATTGAAGGCATGTGCTCTTCACAGATGAATCCCGCTTCAGTTTGCAGAACGATTTCCGTCGCACATTAACCTGGAGAGAAGCGGCTAGCCTTGCGATCAGACCAAAGTTAGTCGGAGTCATCAAGGCAAACGGAACGGGACCAGTATGGTGATGGTGGCCGGGTGAAAGCCCATGTTCGGCGGCCTAAGGAATTTTAGTTGGCGGCCACTCGGCCGGCCAGCGTAGCAAAGCAAGTCTGTGTCCCGCAGGCCACAATTCGTCGGCGGCGGGCTACGACGTTCGGTTTCGGCTCTCGAGCCAGCCAGCTCCCTGGTTGATACTGCCAGTAGTTATACGCTTGTCTGAGTGCAAGTCTAATCAAGGTGAAACCACGAATGGCTCATTAGAACAGTTATGATTCCTTAGATCGTACCACTTTACTTGGATAACTGTGGTAATTCTAAAGCCTATACATGCAAACAGAGTCCCGACAAGAAGTGGGAGGGACGCTTCGTCCGGTCCGTTTGCCTTGGTGACTCTGACTTACTTTGGTCTGATCGCAAGGTCCTCGTACCTCCGACGCATGTTCCAAATGTCTGCCTTATCAACTGTCGATGGCAGGTTCTGCGCCTACCAAGGTTGTAACGGGTAACGAGGAATCAGAGTTCGATTCCGGAGAGTGAGGCTGAGAAACGACTACCACATTCAAGGAAAGAAGCAGGCGTGCAAATTACTCACTCCCGGCACGGGGAGGTAATGACGAAAATTAACGATACGGGACTCATCCGAGTCCCTGTAATCGGAATGAGTACACTTTAAATCCTTTAACGAGCATCCATTGGAGGGTAAGTGTAGTGCCAGCAGCCGCGGTAATTCCAGCTGTTAAAATGCTCGCAGTTGGATTTGTGTCCCACGCTGTCGGTTCATCGCTCGTCCGTGTCTAACTGGAATGGCTCGTGGGACGTCCTGCCCGTGGTGGCGAGTCGAGAGCGCGCGGCCGCCGTGGTTAATCCGCGCGCGGTTTCTGCGCGCCATAGGCGGACCCCGATGAAATCCATATATTTTAACCATTTCTGAAAATGGGAAAAGTGAAATGAAAATGAAATGAAACTAGTGCTTGGCAGAAACCAGGAACAGCAAATTATGTGCAAGATAAGTGAAATATTAAAAGGAGAACATTGTTATATTAGTTTCTTTGAAGAAGAAGATGTCACTTGCTTAAAGCATGAACCCTTAATTTCTGTTGATGTGGAGAGAGTTTAATCGATGTTTCGCCACATGCTCTCTGATAGCTGATTATTCCTTACATCTAAAAACAAGGATTTGACTGTTGTAATTTATTGCAAATCCAACTGAGGTTAGGTTTCCGAATTCCAATTTCTGTGGTTAAGCCAAATATGATTCCGTTATACTAATTTCATTTTCTTTCTCCAGGATGTCCATTGCGAATTCACTGAGTTCATTCGAGCTGGAAAAATATATTTCATTCTAAATTCTGCATTTCCTTTTTTCCTGGAATTCTTAAATTTAAATTATGTTAATCTAAAAATATATAATATTTGAAAGAAGTGTTTCTCTCACATATTTTTTCCCTGCATGTTGCATACCACCAGAATTTTGATGAGCTCTACTCATAACTATCAGAATAAAGGCTAACTCCCAGGAATTCAATCTTCGGAGCATGGATTAGAATAAAATAGGCCCCTATCTGAATATGATGTTAATAATACTTACTTGTAACACGATCTCTCCTTTCGCCTTCCCTGTCTGACCTTACTTGTTCAACTCCTCTTCTCTTCCGTCCCCAGGCCTGGAGACCGTTTTGTTTCAACACCGTTCGTGGCCTGATCCCTTACCAACACAATTTGAAGCGTCTTGCTTTGTTTCCTTAGAATCACTGTTATTACGAAACGATTGCACAGTAGTGCTTCCCCTTAAAACAATCACAACCATCACCAGAGAAGGTACTTTCTACAAATGCGCATTCTATTACAGCTTCACAGAGCGAAGGAGAACTTGACTGGAGTTTCCACAGTACTCAATAGTATTCTCAATATGCTGCTAATTTTTAGGAAGTCAATTTATTTTTATTTCCTCTCTATATAAACTGGCTTTCATGTTACATAGGCATTCAATATAAATAGAATTGCTCCGTAAAATGTTTACGTCCATTCTGATCCCCCGGATCATTCATATATCGATCTTCTAATTGGTGGGGTGGTATTCCACATGGACAAATTACTATTCGAGTGCCATCGAGACTGAAAATTGGTTCTATTAGTGGTCCACTGGTAACTGGTCTCTATAATACGCATTTACAATTTGTTGGAAGCAAGCAGTTCACCGTATAAACATTGTGTTCGAAATGCTCATGACAATTTTTTCCCTGGGACGTAATGTTGCAATATTTGCATCATTGTAGTAAAGGTTCACTGATGTACGTACGAACGAGTGTTTTAAACAATCTAAGAGCGAAATGAAATGGAAGGAGCATATTGTAGTTGTCATTTACATTGTTTTGAAAAGAGACCTGAGTAAAAGGTTTTACATTCCCGTTTCTGTCCTAGTTTAGCCTGAAAGTCGTCGAAGCTACGCAGACCATTGGTGCATTGGTGCTCACTCTGTTATAAACTGGGTCATATGATCCCAGCAATCCCCATGATTTAGCTGTATCTTGTCTTCCTTTTACTCGCATGACGCGGGTATGATTAGTGATGGTGATTGTTATCTTATGGGGAAGTATAACAGCACAAATATCCCCGCTTAATTCATTAGTGCTCAATGAAAACTTGTTACTACAAGGAGAACTTTACTGTTTTTATTTGAAGCTGTTCTAAATGTTCCCTCCCATCATCTTGGTCAGACCGGCTCCATGGCTAGATGGTTAGTGTGCTGACCTTGGTCCATAGGGTCCCGGGTACGATTCTCGGCCGGGTCGGGGATTTTAACCTTCATTGGTTAACTCCGATGTCTCGGAGGCTGGGTGTGTGTGACGTCTTTAGAATTATAATTCATCACGGGTAGGATCCCATCCTCACAGACGCGCAGGTCGCCTATAAGGTGTCAGCTCGAAAGACCTGCTGCAGGCCTCTTCAGAGGCCACACGTCATTACTATCATCATCATCTCGGTTAGAACCCTTGTATTACAGATATGATATTTTGTAGTCTCATTTCGAGAGTGTCTACATTATTTTTTAAAATACAGGTATTGTTAAATCCTTTTTAATGCCATTTGTTCGGGGCGTCGACCTATAGAGATCTTTGGCCCCCACTTGCACCATGTAATATGAACCTGCGTGTAATTGGAATGGAGGAAGTGTAGTGTGTTGAATTTGAGGAAAGGAACGTTAAGGATGACACAAATACCCAGTCCCCAGGCCAGGGATATTAATAATTTACAACTAAAACCGCTGATTCAGCCGAGAATCGAACCCGGGGCCGGCGGGCGACTGGCGGACGCGTTGCCCCCTACACCACGGGGCCGGACAAATCCTGTTAAGTCTTTATTTCGATTTTAAAATCTCATCCGAATTTATTTCAGATCATCTTCCTGTTTTGTTTTTTTTTGTTTTTGTTTTTTATTTTTAGAATTTGCTTTACGTCACACCGACGCATATAGGTCTTATCGCGGCGAATTGAAGGATTGTGAGCGACATCAACAATGTCGTGAGATAGACAGCAGCAATTGTATAAATTATAAATGGGATGAAAATTCAAGTTGATAGGTTTCACCAAGAGGAGAAGTCCTCTCAGTTTTAATTGAGTGATAGTACCTAATGAAGAACACTAAATACTCTTCATTGGGGTAATCATATTAACAAGATTGTTAAGAAAGATTACAGATGTCTTCACATGGTTATGAGATTATTTAGCAGTTGTGGTAAGAATGTAAAGGAGAGGGCGTATAAGTCTCTGGTATGACCGCAGTTAGAGTATGGTTCCAGTGTTTAGGACTATCACCAGGACTACTTGATACGAGAACTGGAAAAAAAACTCAAAGGAAAGCACCACGATTTGTTTGGGGAGATTTCCGTCAAAGGAGTAGTGTTACAAAAATTTACAAACTTTGGGTTGGGAAGACTTCGGAGTAAGGAGACGAGATGCTCGACTATGTGGTATGTTTCAAACTGTCAGTGCAGAGTTAGTGTGGAATGGCATTAGAGCTTGAGTGAAAATTTTAAAAGTATGAAAGGTCATAGTATGAAGATAAAGTTGGAATTTAATAAGAGGAGAAATTGGGGCAAATATTCATTTATAGGATGAGGAGTAAGGTATTGAAATAAATTATTGAGGGAAATGTTCGATATATTTCCAAGTTCTTAAAAAATATTTTAAAAAATTGCTAGGTAATCAACTGGTAGGGAATCAGACACCGGGACGACAGCCCTAAATGGAGATTGATTGATTAATTGATTGATTGATTGATGGATGGATGGATTGATGGATGGATTGATTGATTGATTGATTGATTGATTGGTTGATTGATTGATTGATTGATTGATTGATTGATTGATTGATTGATTGATTGATTGATTGATTGATTGATTGATTGATTGATTGATTGATTGATTGATTGATTGGAACTAGCTAGGAGTAAGAAGGGAGCGTACGTCGCCTTGGTCACGGTACAACCCCAGTATTTTCTTGGTGTGATAAATAGGAAACTACGAAATCATCCTCAGGGCTGCCAATACTCGGGTTCGAATCAACCATCTCCCGAATGCAAGCTAACAGCTACGTGTTCCAAGACGTGCAACCACTCACTCGGTTTTCAGAAAGTTCACTTAGATTTTAAAGTTAGTAAAATTACTATTAGCATCTCGTACATTGCTGTGAAATCATGTGGGTGTGGAAACTTTTGTTAACATTTTTCCTCAACTGTAGTTTTGTTTCTTGATATTTTGTGTTATACACGCGTAAACCATTAATCATTTACAGAACCAAAGAGTTTGAAATAGTAAAACCAAATCTGAGCACTACTGAAATAATACTAATAGGAGGAAGAAAAGTTCGAACCCTTAGAACAACGAAAGTATTCGGAAAACTAACAGAAGTGCCAGGAAGGAAGTGAAAATTAATTTCACTCTGTGTATGTTGAGTGCTCAGTCCAGTGGATGCCATCAGCCGTCATATGTGGCTCAGGCGTCACTGAAGTGGCGTACTAGGGAAATGAGGAGTGAGATAATATCCCCTTGCATTCCTCACTGAGCCAGAAGTTGCTATTATATATCAGTCTGCCAAGCCCACTGAAATGCCCACACCAAACGATCCTATCAGCAGCATTTTGCAAACCATTAATAAGAGGGACTGGCTGCATAAGGAATGGCATTAGTAACAATGCTCATACCGTTGTCACTCTCGTGTTGACAAAGCCAAGGATAAAACAGAGAGGGATGAATGAAATTAACAAATTTTTCTAGCACACAACAGATGACATGGTACACCCTAAACATAATGTCTCGCCAGCAAAGGTATAACGGCACTGTAGGCCTAAACAATTTAATAGCGTTCAGAGGCGCGCGGCTCTGAGCTTGCTTCCGGGAGATCGTGGGTTCGAATCCCACTGTCGGCAGTCCTGAAAATGGTTTTCCGTGGATTCCCACTTTCACACCAGGCATATGCTGGGGTTGTACCTTAATTAAGGCCACGGCCGCCTCCTTCCATCTCCTAGGCCATTCCTATCCCATCGTCGCCATAAGGCCTATCTGTGTCGGTGCGACGTTAAGCCCGTAGCAAAAAATAAATAAAAACCACACAATTTAATATCGTCGTAATCGGAAGAGCTCTACGTTTATCCAAGGGAGGCCGGATAGGAGAAATGATGCTGAGGAGGCTATACCGCTTTTGACGAGAGTTTAATCCTGATTTAAACAAATAGGCGGGGGACCTTGCCTATACACGTGGACATGCACGTAGTTGATTGGAGAAGCAACCGTCGCACTCACTCGACTGTATGTAAGCTCGAAGAAAAATAGTACGTCACATTAATTTTATTTTAGGTTATTATAATTAGAGAGTTTGGACGAGTACGTAATCAAATTAAAATATGGTTGTCATACATACCTTTATATATGTGGTTTTGTTTTAATAAAATAGTAATTAAACAACGAGAATTAAAGGCACAAGGCGTGGTGTAATCAGGAAGTCTTCTCGTAGTGAGGGAAAGTCCCAAGCTGTACAGCGTGGAGATAAGGTGTTGTTGCATCTTGCAGCAGCATTCAGTGTCAGTATTCATAGTGAGAGAAATGGAGCAGGAGGTATGACCATCGCGTGTAGTGAAGCACAAAAGAGGAAAACCGCTCAGAAGTGACCATAGGCAGTGCGTTGTGAATGTGTTCAATAAACATTTTTTCCAGTTGTTTTATGTCGCACCGACACAGATAGGTCTTATGGCGACGATGGGACAGGAAAGGCCTAGGAATGGGAAAGAAGCGCCCGTGGTCTTAATTAAGGTACAGCCTCAGAAGAAGTGACATTTATCACATCAAAGGGTGGGAGTGTAGTAGATATAGGAGTAAGCACGGAAATAGCTCTAAAGGAAATAATAAGTTTTGAGGTGACAGAATGTGTGATAACTGAACATATGCCCATCAAGATAAAATTAAGAGGGGATAATGATGGAGTGAAGAGAGGGGTAGGGAAAAGAGACAGGTGTAAGGAGGGATGGAAGTACATTTGGAATGATACTACGATTGAGAAATTGAGAACAGAGTTAAAAGAGAGGGAAGAAAGTATAAGGGTTGAAAGTGAAAGGATGCTGGAAGGAGGGGATGTAGTTGAAATTTTAAAACTAATAGAACGCCCAGTATGGAATGGGAATAAGAAAGTGAGGAGAAGAGAAGAGAAAGACAGAAACATAGGCACGGAGTGGTTTGATGAAGAGTGTAAGGGGAACCGAAAGATTGTAATGGCAGCTCTAGCGGACTTTAAGAAAGGAGGGGAACAAGGGAAAAGAGAGGAATATTGTAAATTAAGAAGAGATTACAAGAAGTTAGTAAATGAGAAAAAAAAATGCTGGAAAGAGGCGGAAGCTGAAAGAGTGAACAGATATTGTAAAGAGAAAAGATTTGATAGGATTTGGGAAACTATAAATAAGATAAAGAGAACTAGATCGACAGGGGAAGGAACAATGATAGCAGAAAATGAGTGGATAGGATATTTTTCAGAGCTTTTTGGGGGAGGGGGGAATGTCAGGGAGGTAGGGAAAAGACGTATATTGTAAAAGAAGTACAAATAGGAGTACAGTTACTAGGTGAGGAGATAACAAGCCAGGAAATAGTTAGGGTGTTAAGTAAAGCAAAAACTAAAACAGCGGGTGGGGCAAATGGTATTACTAATAGGATATGGAAGGAAGTAGGAGCAAATGAAGCAATGCTGAAAGTGATGGTGAAATATTTTAACAAGATATGGGAAACGAATAAATTTTCTAGCGAGTGGAGAAAAGGAGTACTACGTCCTATATACAAAAATAAAGGAAGTAGAAGTGATCCAAACAACTATAGAGGAATAACACTCCTGGATTCGCTGTCGAAGGTTTATACAGGAATTCTAGCTAATAGGATTAAAAATTGGGCAGAGAAGTATGGAAGGATTTCGGAGTATCAAAATGGGTTTAGAAATGAGAAAAATACTGTGGATAATGTATGGATTTTGGATACTTTAATTACGAAGTATGTGAAAATAGCAGGGAAGAGATTATATGTAGCAGCAATAGGTTTAGAGAAGGCCTTCGATGTAGTAAATAGAGAGGCGTTATTCACTAGATTAAGAGATGTTGGGTTATCGAAGAAAATGAGGTTGGCGATAGAAGGAATATATGAGAAAGTATTGGTGATGATTAAATTACAAGGGGGTGGGTTGAGTAGGTGTATGGAATCGAAGAGGGGTGTGAGACAGGGTTGTAAGCTGTCACCGATATTAATTTTATTGTTTATAAATAATATATTTGATGGACATGGAGGTGAAAGATGGCAATGCCCTTGGATTGGGAATCGGGAGATACCGGGACTGCTATTTGCAGACGATTTATTGATCATGGCATTAACAGCAAATGGATTGCAAGAAGGGCTACAAGAGGTAGTAGAATATACGCTCAGTATAAATGTACGGAAGACGCAGATAATGATATGTAGGAAGAGGAAAGCGAAAAAAGAAAATAAATTGTAGATAGTCGAGCAGCAAGAAATCAGACCAGAAAAAAATGGAGTATTTAGGAGTAATAATTAGTAGTAACGGTTCGTGGGAAAATCAGAGCAGAAGAGCCAAATATAAAGGGAGGGGAGCACTTGCAGTAGTGGGGATATTAGAAAATAAATTCCCGGATATAAAGTACAAAATCCAGAGAATGGTGTTCCAATCAATGGTTAAAGGAAAAATGTTATATGGGGTAGAAATATGGGGATTGGAAGAAAGTAGAAAAGAACTAAACCAGGTGGTGGCTAAATTTAGTAAGATTATTATGGGGGTCCCAAACTGTACTGCAAATGTGGGGGCTAGAGTAGTATGTAAAGAATCGATAGACATTACTATAGCTAAGAGGGTGATGAAATATTGGATGAGATTGGAAGAAGGGAAGGGAGGGGATTTAGTACAAGAGACGTTTGGATTCCAGAAAAATATGTAGAACGAGATGTATTGGGTGAAGAAGTGCAAAAATAAATTACGAAAACTAGGGTTAGGAGATATAGGGTATGAGAGACGGGGAGAGAGGAAAGAATGGGTATGGAGAAGGGTTATAAGGAGAGTGGCCGATATAGAAAGACAGAGTTTAATAATGGAATGTAGAGAAAGAGCCTCACTATCAGTATTAAACAAATTGGTAGAAACTATGAACCTGAAAACCGAAGGCGAGGACAGGAAGGTTAAAAGAGGTTTATACTGGTGGATTTTGGGAATTCCAAGAAATAGAGGGTGGATAGGTAAAGAAAATGAGGGTAGATGTATTCTATGTGGAGAAAGATGGACGGACCTACATATATTTATCGAATGTAGGGAGTTAGAGGAGTTGAAAAAGAAAGTGTTGAGTAAGAAATAGATAGAAAAGGTAGAAAAAAGGGAAAGGATGACGGTATGGCTAGCCAGAGAATGGGGAAGAGGAACAAATATTTCCAAATATTTAAGTATGGTTAGAATTAGATTTATAATGAAATTAAGAGAACAACAGGTAGAAGAGGATTGCAGAGGAAGGGGAGGAAATAGGTAGATGAAACTGCTAGGCTATATATAATTTTACTACAATAAGAGGAGTTTGGAATATAAACAGCTAAGATTGAATGATATTTGGATATATTGGGAGAGGATTGCATTATATGACAGAACGTATAACACAATAGAAGAAACTCTAAACATTAGTTTAAGATTCTAATAAGTAATGAGTGGCTGTGAGGAGGAGGAACTGTTGGACTGTTTAGAAACATAAATAAGTGGTAAGAAATGGGAGGAATAAGGAAAAGACAGGTTTTATTTGTTGGCAATTCGGTGGTTTAATATGTAAGTTCAACTAGAGAAAAAAAATGTAATTAGAGAGTAGTTTCTAGTTTTAGTCTAAGAGACGTAAGAAAGATGAAAGAAATGTGAAGAAGAAGGAACTAGAGAATTGTCAACAAGTACGTTTGTAAATAGTGTTTAAATTTAAGATTCTAATAAGTAATGAGTGGCTGTGAGGAAGAGGAACTGTTGGACTGTTTAGAAATGTAAATAAGTAGTGAGAAAGGTGAGGAATAAGGAAAAGGCAGATTTGATTGTTGGCAATTCGGTGGTTTAATATGTAAGTTCAATTATAGGGGAAAAAATAGGGAGTAGTTTCTAGTTTAGTATAAGAGACGTAAGAAAGATGAAAGAAATGTGAGGAATAAGGATATGAAGAATTATCAACAAGTACGTTTGTAAATAGTGTTTAAATATTAACTATAGGGTGTAGTGGTTGAACATAACCAAGCAGTGTAAAAGTCAACGTATAAGTATTATAAGAGAGATGAACAGAGGCAAGGAAGAAGTGAGAGGGGAATATCGGGATGGAAGGGGGGGGGGTATAAGATGTAGACGGGTAGGGTGGTACAGTCCCATCCCATGGTGAAAGATGAAGCATGTCCGCTCACAGAAGATCAAGTGAATCGAGATGGGGGAAGGTATGAAGTAAGACGACTCGATTATAGGCGGAGCAGTAGATAAAAACGTGACGGATCGTATGATGGACTGGTCAACCGCTAATACGATTCGTCACGCAAAAGAGGAGGGAAGCACGAGCTATAGGTAGGGGTAACATCTGACCCGAGAGGAGTGGCTAATAGCGGTGCTGGGTGGGATGGTTCTCTCCTTACTAGGGAATTCCGCGTGCAGCCAGTGTCTTTTTTTCTCTTGGTTTAGTTAGCTGTAGATAGTAGAATATGTGTTAGTACATTACAATTGAGGTAGGGGATGTCCTAACATGCGGTAGGTGTTCCTCGCATGCCAGAGACATCTCAATAGTTTTAGGCAAGGTGGTGCAGTACAAGGTACGGATTCCGCCGGTGCTGTCACCACTAAATGAGTAGAGTAGATAGTAAATAGTTTTAGTGTGGATAGTAAGAAGTTTTACAAGATATGTAATAGTATGTTAGTTTATATTGTTTTGTTTTGTTTTTGGGTTTAGGTGTATTTCACGGTCTTTATTGCCTGTAACCGATGGTGTAAAGTAGGGTGGGCAATAAAGAGTTTTATTGTATTGTACAGCCCCAGAATTTGCCTGGTGTGAAAATGGGGAACTACGGAAAACTCCCTTCAGGGCTGCCGACAGTGGGGTTCGAACCCACTATCTCCCAGATGCGAGCTCACAGATGCGCGCTCTTAACCGCACGGCCAACTCACCCGGTGTTCAATAAACTAAGTGGACAGAATCCAGGTTTTGTCGTTTATTCAGAAGTTCAGATCTTCACACCTTTGTGATATGTGGTGCGCAGCCATGTACGTCTGAACACGAGACGTTGATGGGGTGGAGGTGGGTACTACACGCTCAGCGAATCACAAATATTTCTTTGGCGGAGGCGTGGATATACCATGTTTATATCAGGATTAAACTCTCGTGAAATTACATATAACATACAGTGTAAGACTAAACTAAAATACCCGTAGTTGTCACCCACACTCTCAACTTGAGAGACTCCGGGATTTGGTTCAGTCGCCTCTTATCACAGGCAAGTGATACCGTGAATATATTCTACTTCCGCTTCCTCCGGTTACCAGTGTGTCTAAAGACTGAAACCATGGACTGAAAATACGAGTGGGGTTGACTTACCATCGTTAGGCCAGCTGAGGATCTTCCAGATACGTGAAGTCAAAGATTTAGTAAAGAAAGTCCTCCAGTATGGTTGAGGGATTCGTTACGCTGACCACGTGTTTCGCCAATCCCCGCACATTACCAAGCTGCGAAGTAGCCGTCCTAGAATTCCAAAGCTCTGAATGGCAGAATAAGAATTATTGAGAGTGTGGATAGATGGTAATAATTATTTCCAATGCTGTAGATTATAAGACAGCATGAAGTTACGAATTACCACGCCGGATAAAAATATAGACATAAGTTAGCTTGCAAGATAGAAACGTGTTATTTCCAATCACGAAAATAGATTACGAGCATAGCTTTTGTATTTGACAGTGGAGATGGGCGAAATAAATTAATAATACAGAACATACAATTATTTCAAGATTCTAAAATCTGTTACTGATTTAAGACCGTTCGTTGATGTGCACAATGTTACCTTGATATGTGGCATGGACGTAATTTTCTTCGTATTCAGTTATTACTACATATCCATTTCGTGGACAAAAGATCAAACATGATCCAATATGTTCCGTTCAAATGTATATAGATATTTTGTTGTGTATCGGGGGCCATTTCCAACACGTTCACATTGCTATTTGGACATCGAACTTGCAGAAAAATATTATAGAGTAGTTTGCGGCCATCTTGCGTTCATCCGATGTGAGAGTACTCTTTGTATGTTGACCACTCATTTATTTTAGTTCTTCATTTATTCTGCTCTTACACCCGCAATGTGGAAGTATTATCCTGTGGAGTGTCATGAATTACTGTACGGTTCTCACGTGACCAATACCGGTTATTTTCCGAATTGTCACGTCTTTACAATGAAAACCACGCTTTCTCCGGAAACCGATGCATTAGTTAGTGGGACGTTAAGCCAATGACATTATAATCAGGAAACAGCACTAATTGAGGATACAATTCTCCACTATTGACATACTGAAGAATTCAATTAGAATAATGTTTTCTTGCAGCTGGATCTCTTTGGTATAAACTTCCCAATTCTGTGTCTTTGCAAGCCTTAAATATTATGTTTCTTACCACCGGCAATCAGAAGAATATGAAACCATATTTTTGTAAGTCAGATTCCTTGAAGTTTTTGCAGAGAAACATTCAAGTCTCTCGCAAATATCCTGAATTTTCTTCAATTCAGGCGATTTAATTGTTTTTGTTCAACACTGAACCCACAGTTCTGAATTTATCCACGATTTTCTTTATTTCATAACGTGTTGGCTCTCGCGCTGCACGAAACTGTTCACAGAATAATTATATTCTCACTGTTCGAGCAGATTTGTACTTTGAAAATGTTCATCACACGATAAAACGCTGTTCAACACTTAATTCAGAACATGTGAAACGCAGTAAACCAATCAGTTACTGTTGGATATGAAGGATTCACGCTATACGTTGTACAGAAGCTTATCGCAGACTCTTTAAGACCATGACATCACTGAGCGAGCTATACTGGTCATGTAACTATTGCATCGACCACACATGGCACAGGGAATAACCGAAAACTCTACTGAGGCTCACATTTTGTGTAAAATTTGAAACATTACATTCGAAACACTACGTAGAGAACGGAAGCGTTCAAAAACACTAGTGACCCCTTCTGTGTCAGCATGAATAGCAGTACAGCATAGTATGAATACCCTAGGTTATGATTGAAGACTGGACACCAATAATGAGCACTGTCAAAAATTTGGTTTTGTCAACAACTTTTGGTTATAAACCTGAACATTTAAAAAAAATATATTATCAAGGGTACGATTCACATCATTATTGCAATTTTTTGAATTCTCTACGTCTTATGTATTGAAAATCATGTTTTGTTCAGAAAAACGTAGAACATACTAAGTGTCATATCTTCATCCGCAAAATCAGGGTAAGTGCCAATGACAGAAGTTTCAGGCCTTTTTGATTATTGCAACCGTTTATTACAGTAATATACAATGCACAAATACATTGTCATGCATTTCATGATTTTGAAACCTTCATTTTAACTTCTGAACAACAGGGAACAATTTTAATTCAGTAATTCGTCGAAGAACGCTCGATTATCTTCCTTCAAATAGGGCAGCATCTGTTGCAGATCCCTCATTTCAGCTGACAAGTCTTTGGTTATATTAGTTTTAACCCTATTCTTGAGAACTTTGCAATTGTTCCATGCTTCAAGTTCATTAAACATTGTTTCACCTTGGCGACTCAAGGTGTTTCTTCCTTTTTTAAACTATAATCCGCCTTTTTTTAAATATTTAGTTTCGCCGTGTTGGTGTACGAATCGTTTACTTGTTTAAAATCAAAGAAGTCTTCAGGTTAGAGCATAGTAACGTCAAAGAGATTGTCCTAAGTTGCACTCACCATAAGGTTAACCTGGTCCTCAGGAACTTGACAACCGAGCTCGATAGCGGTAACAGATTAAGTGCGACCAGTATACAGTATTAGGGAATACTGGATTCGAACCCCACTGTCGGCAGCCCTGAGAATTGTTTTCCGTGGTTTACCATTTTCACACCAGGCTCTACCTTAATTAAGACCACGGCCGCTTCCTTCCTACTCCTAGCCCTTCCGTATCCCACCGTCGCCATAAGACTTATCTGTGTCGGTGTGACATATATCAGCTTGCAAAAGAAAAAAACGATTACACTCTCCAACCCTTTTACATTTATCGATGTGGGAAAAATCCCTTGCTTTTATTACTGTTTAATTCCATCGCTCTTGCATTAAACCGCCATAAACTAATACTCTGCGGCCGATGACCTAGATGTTATTCCCCTTTAAACAACGAGCAAGCAAAAACTGAAACTCAACAGCAACAAATCGATAGCACAATCATAACAAGTTTCATCAAAGAAATGAACTGGGCTGAGTTTCCCAGACGGTTGAGGCGCAGGCCTTCTGACTGTACCTTGGCAGTTTCGATCGTGGCTCAGTCCGGTGGTATCTGAAGGTTACGAATACGTCAGCCTCGTATAGATATATTTACTGACACTTAAAAGAACTCCTGAGGGACTAAATTACGGCACCTCGGCGTCTCCAAAAACCTTAAAAGTAGTTAGTGTGACGTAATGCCAATAACATTATTATTATTATTATTATTATTATTATCAAATAAATAAGGTTAGAATTCACAGTGTTGTTATCGTAGACAACGCACACATCAAACAGTAAATGTTTGGTGGCACTTAGCCCGTTATAACCTCCCCAGTGGCGTGCACATATCTCTCATGCCATCTGTAGGGCCCAGTGTGCACTACTATGATGGTCGTGGTATGTAGCCCACTTTATAGGTTGATTGTGATGGAACTTGTCTTGGTTTTTTAGGTATAACTCAGTTTTTTCTTTTGCATTTAGCTCATTAGTGATGTCCAGTCTTCAATAGTGGATAGAACATGCCCTTATTTACGTCACTGGAAATTACGAATTGCCCTTAAGGGTACAACAATCTATAGTGGTTGAATGTATGCACAGCCAACGGACTACCCACTCACATCATGTGGATCACTGCGTTTTAGGTAATATATTTAGCAGCAAATTGCGTTAGGAAAATAATGTGATGCTGTGAACTAAATGTTCAAGTCATTACAAACACACTCTGTATTGAAGCGACTATTGACATCAATCATGTCGTTCATTGGATGATTTGGGAATGGGAGCTACCAATATATCGAAGTCAATATCGGATTAATGTAGCAGTGAGCGATGTTCTTTGTCTATGCACTTTGCGTACGTGTCAAGTTGGATGTACGACAAATGCTTTTGTTTCTGATAACACGTACAAACAAACCTGTTGTAATCATCACAAATGTCAGTAATTTTCTCTAATTCTCTTGTGTGTACTTAATTCATTGAGCTACTGCGGCAGAAGATTATCGGTATGTACAGGGGAGTACAAAAGCATTCGTACTGGAATCACATTGGAGGGTTTTACGCAAGTAAATTTATTGTTGTATCAAATATCAGGTTTTTTCTTGACCACTGAATAAAAGTTGCGGCCACAAAATTAGGCGGTCAGAGAAATTACGCTGTTACCAAGGTTATGTAGCAACTGGCAATAAGTGTCTAACTGAATACATCATTTCGGAGTGCGAGGCAGTTATTTCTCCTGATGTTATCTCTTATAATGTTGAAAAACAAATTATAGTAAAAGCTTCAGAATAAACAGCTGATTTCAGCAGTACAGCAATTTTCAAGATAAATAATTTTTAAGAATCAAGACTTGAACAAGTAAAATAATGTAAATCCATAAAATTATGTATTGAAATTTTCAGTAAGCGGCCACAATTTTTTGACAGTAAAATGTCTGCGGGAAAAATGTATAAAATCGTCTTAATTTTTTTTATCTGAAACATGTTTCCATGGGTCTTTTTGTTTTCCTGGAAAATGGTCCGGAAAGTGGCCAATAAATGCCGCTAGCTGAGGTTGTTCGGTCGCGCCCGCTAGCGCACGACACAGGACATGGAAAGCCCTAAGTACTTTTGGATTACACATTAATCTGTATCAGTTTTATTAAAATACTAGCATCTTCGCGCGGGAACTGGTAATCGATATCAAGACTCCTTGATGAATTTATGTGAAGTTCCATGCCTGTATTCAAACATGTTAAACTACCCTTCTACAAAATCACATGACGGTAACGTGAAGTACGATAAATCTCAAAAAAGTGGAGACGGAATGAGGACGATCACAGAGTTTATTGAACGATACAGTTCTTGGTCCGAAGTTGTGCGTAATTCTTCCTACTTCTCGGTTACATATTGTTGTTCGTCTGAAACCGGGAGTGAGGCTGTGGCAGAAGCCGCATGAAACCAATCGTTGACGATAACCTCCCTTATTATCTGTTCTATCGAAAAGAGTAAAATGGCTCTTTAGTTAAACCATTTAACTTGAAATGACATTATAGCTTGTAGAACAGTCCATCAATGGTAACTCCCTTGTTATACTCCTATCGAAAAGGTGCACATGAGAAAAAACACTTTAGAAATTGATTTCCATTAAGGCTGGTAGTTTTCCATTAAAGTAGGCCATGTATATTTTGTGGTAGGGTTAAACAACTGTTTCGACTTCCTATAAACCCCCAAACCAAAGGATTTAGAAATAATAGTGACCCTAACACCTACCCAAGGAGAGATATAAAGTTTGGTAGAAGGATATAAAAGTAGTTTCCCAGTTATAAGAACTCGACAAACAGGCGAACAGACTAATCGACAAGAAAGTTAAAAAAAGTTCGCTTGAAGTTAGACTGAAGGTCGGTCCGTTAATAATATCTCTCTTATTAATCCTCCTATCGAATAGATGCACATGAGACAAAATATTTAGCACTTGATTTCAAATAAGTTGGATCTCAATTAACTCTGGTTGTGTATACTTTGGGGGAGTGCAAAAATCACGTTTCGGTTTCGTTTAAACCCCCAGTCAGTTCAGAGATTTAGAAATAATATTGACCTTAAAACCTACCCACCGAGCTCGATAGCTGCAGTCGCTTAAGTGCGGCCAGTATCCAGTATTCGGGAGATAGTGGGTTCGAACCCCACTGCCGACAGCCCTGAAGATGGTTTTCCGTGGTTTCCCATTTTCACACCAGGCGAATGCTGGGGCTGTACCTTAATTAAGACCACGGCCGCTTCCTTCCCACTCCTAGCCCTTCCCTGTCCCATCGTCGCCATAAGATCTGTCTGTGTCGGTGCGACGTAAAGCAACTTTAAAAACAAACCTACCCGAGGAAAGGTGGATTCTAATTATTAAGTCTGGTAGAAATATATCCAGTAGTTTTCAAGTTATAAGAACTCAGACAAACAGATACCAAAGCTAAAACATAATGCATATGATCATTATTACACTTGAAACTGATAACTGACTGAAAATTTCGCTACAGTAATCAATATACAGACACACGGTCATTACGATTTTATTTATTTATAAGATGTCCATTTGTTTGGTTTTACAATATAGTAAATAATTGAATAATTGAATAGTGTATATTGGACTGTGCAACACAGAAAAGGGGACTAGTTTAAAGAATACGTGAACGTCTTCGACTAGACAGCACTACACTGTCCGCGTTGCCAATCACAGTGACTCTCGACTATCTGTCTCCTCACCGTTCCCAAACATAACAGCGCACAATTCCTCACCCGCCTAATTCAGTAGCCGCAGGTATTTACGTAAGGAAGTAGATATATAACCTGGAATTTTATAGGTTAATAGAAAGCTGGAGATTAAAAGCATTGGGCTATATGAATATTTTTGGTAAGTGAAAATAGAATTCTTGTTCTGTATCATAGTATAGTGTCCTGCTGAGGGCAGGTTGCATATTTTTTGCATTAAAACAGCTTTTCATCAAATACAATACAGTTGAGGTTCGTGGAGAATGGAACTAAGTCTCATTTTGATCTTTTTCGTACTTTCACGATGTTTTGTTAATTTGACCAGGGCGCATCGTCCTGTATTGAAAGGATTTGTTTTAAGGGGAGAAATATCGTATCGGCTTTCATCATCTTGGAAACTAAGACTGACTAAGGATTCTTTTATTACAAGAAAAAATGTACTGTCTAGAGAAACAGCATACAGAGATGTACCTCGCAAAGAGGAACAAAGATTCTGCGTATCACTGTTTAAACAGTACGTGTATGACTCAATAAAACGTGGAATAGTAACTGCCTATACTCTTATAAAATATTGCATTAATAATTCCTTAAACGGGGTTTACAAAGGTGGGAAAGTAAAGATAAACAAGAAATAATGAAGATATTCAGATATTAATGCAGAACATTAAAAAAGAAGCCATTGTTAGGAGGAGATGCTGAAGTGGCCAGCCGCAAGTAATGTTGATTCAGTCGTCTTGTCAAGTGATCTAAATATATTTTGAAACAAGACTCTTCTTCACCAGCCGATTTGACCGTGCGTCGCTGTGAGCTTTAATCCGGGAGACAGTATGTGCGAACCTCACAGTCGACAGCCCTGAAGATGCTTTTCCGTGGTTTCCCATTTTCACGCCAGGCAAATGCTCGGGATCTACCATATACTTCAGCTAGACCGGCTTATTCATACCCACGTACAGTCTCGCCCACTCCGGATCACATAAACTTTCATTCGTCCTCCCATGCATACGGAACGTTCACATAGAAGGTGGAAGAAATCAGCTGTGTCCTAAGAATTGGAACCGTCCTCGTTTGAAAGTAAAATGGGAAAGGACAAAACCATTCTCAGGACAGCCGACTGTGTGATTGGAACCCAGCCTACTCCTTGGCAGACCTTGACTCCATAGCCGCAGCGCATTTAACGCTCAGCCACTCGGCTCGATGTTATTTTCAATACAATACAAGGCCTCATAGTCCGCCTTCTTGGCTCAATAATCACTCTACTGGCGTTCGGTTCAGAGGGTCCCAGGTGTGATTACCGGATGGGCTGATTAATTCCTCTATCACGTGTTTGTGTTTCACTTAACAATCTTTTCCCTTCAAATACAACAAATCACACCACCAATCACCAAAGAAGCATGCAGTAGTTAATACATCCCATCGCGTAGGTTTGGTGTCACGAAGGGCATCTATCTGTAAAAGTATATTTCATACACGTCTAGTGTCGATACCAATTACTTGGGAATAATGCCACAAACTATGGAAAATCAGTACTGTATTTATGTTCATTTTGGTTGAAATGTAATGTTAGTGCATCTGGAGTCCGGCTCCATGGCCAAATGGTTAGCAGGCTGGCCTTTGGTCACAGGAGTCTCGGGTTCTATTACCGGCAGGGTCGGGAATTTTAACCATCATTGGTCAATTTCGCTGGTATGGGGGCTGTGTGTATGTGTCATTTTCATTATAATTTCACCCTCATCACGACGCGCAGGTCGCCTATGGGTGTCAACTCAAAAGACCTGCACCTGGCGAGCCGAACATGTCCTCGGACACTCCCGGCACTAAAAGCCATACGCCGTTTCTTTTCAGTGCATCTGGAAGCTTGTACCATCATATGACAAGCATCTTATTAGAATATTAAGAACGACGTACAAAAGTGCAATTTGAAAAATTAGAAATGTCATCAAAGGATTAGGTCTTCATAAGTTTACAATAACTTGTTACAACAGTAGCACTGTTTACAGTTTAATGTTAGTACGGGTTTAGCTCCAAATATCTTCTTTGAGCTTCCGTGGATATTTTGATCTATTTTAGTGTCGTTAACGCTAAAATTGGTTGGAATATCAATAGATCTACCAGAGCTCCCATTACTTACAAATTTATAACACGGATGACTATCACAAAGTGTGTAACATAATTGCCCTTTTCTGACCGAGTGAGTTCGCTGCGCTGTTTGAGTCACGTATCTGTTAGCTTGAATTCGAGATAATTGAGTTCAAATACTACTGACGACAAACCTAAACGTAGTTTCCCAACGTTTCCCATTTTCATACCAGGCTAATGCTGGTACACTACCTTAATTAAGGCCACGGATATTTTCTTTCCAGTCCTAGCCTTGTCCTCTCTCACTGATCCCATAAGTCCTCTCTGAGTCTGTGCGACGTGAAACTGATAGCAAGAGAGAATGTTCTAATTCATTTAAGGAATAGCTTCACAGATCATTGATTTGTTCTCATAGCAGGAAGTCTGTATTTAGCAGAAACATCTGGATAGAGGAGTAGACTCCATCGCATTTTGTAACTGGCAATGTAGGTTTTCTAGCTGGGAGTGAATCGTGTAGTCCTGTAGTTCCCCGAAAATCCCTTACACTAATTCAAGGTAATGCACATATCAATAACGTTTAGCATCACCCCTGTGTATCATATAACTCTGTTCCTGTCTTAGTCTGGCCTATGCAGACCGGAAAGACGACCCGTAGGATTTTCGTAAACATACTCACAACTGCACGTATCCCAACCCATAGGAAGAACGCCAGCCTCGAATTGGAGGCAGTATTTCACTTGAAGATGTAGCACTAGTGTGCAACCATAAGAGGTGTGTTCTAACCAGTGTAGTGAGCATCTAAGATGGCAGGACGTTCAAATGTCGACAACCTGGCGAGTTGGCCGTGCGGTTAGGGGCGCGCAGCTGTGAGCTCGCATCCGGGATATAGTGGGTTCGAACCCCACTGTCGGCAGCCCTGAAGATGGTTTTCCTTGGTTTCCCATTTTCACACCAGGCAAATGCTGGGGCTGTACCTTAAATAAGGCTACGGCCGTTTCCTTCCCACTCCTATCCCTTTCCTGTCCCATCGTCGCCATAAGACCTATCTGTGTCGGTGCAACGTAAAGCAACTAGCAAAAAAATACCCCTTAAGTGTGCTCTTTGATTTCTCTAACGGCATTTTCTATAAACATGTTAAAGAGATATGGTGACAGAGGACAGCCTTTCCGCACTCATCTTTTAATGTTTGCTTCTCTTGTAGTACCATTAATATTAACTGAACTCCCCAAATGAAGTAGATTATTGTCGATTACAAGGTGGACATTATATTGTCCCCATCAAGTGTTTGAAACAGCGTTCGTGATGGATGAAGCTGTACTTCAGCTTTTACATGGAATGTGGGCAGCAATGATCTGATTAAAGGATTATACAACATGGGAACAATGCTGCGGTACTCGAAGCTGAATATTACATTGTGTTCTATACGTTCGTCCAAATCATCGCAGTTTACAGATTTAACTGTCCATCACTTCCCTCAAGTTATAAACAATTCAAACTGCCTGTGAGACAGCCACTTACGACAGCGCTGACTGCCTGGTCAAATCTCTTCTCTTCAGACATAAAGTGTGAATTATCACGGCAGGTATCCGAATGGCTGAGTACCGAGACACCTGTATTTCTCTATTTACTGTTTTAATTATATTTTATTTTAGCCATATGTGATGTACAAATTTTTCGAATGAATGATAAGTAATTCACCAAAATGATTTATCTTATAACTTTAAAGAGTTGAGTACTTTGTGGTAATGTGTGATTGATTATGTAATGCTTCCTATATAACCTACGAGGCTGTAAGTAATGTAATGGAAATATTGATAAAACGCAATATTTAATGCACTAAAAAGTACAGTTGCATTACATTCCTCCGTCGATCTTGCCATGTTAAAATGTAGCTAGTGCATTCCAAATCATTGTATATGGTTTATTTATGGTTGATGAGTTTGGTGCCGTTCCCAGCGTTTAATCGTTTCCGGGAGGTTAGCTAAAAATCCAAGCCAGTGTATCAGTATACAACTTTATACACACGCCTGGGTGATAAGAGAAATTTTACCGTACTCTATCTACATTCGAGGTGAACGCTAGCACCCAAATTACGGGTATTTTTGATTGTTAATTTTTATTTACTTCATGTATATTCAATTTAGGTACAGTTATATTAGCCTTTGCTGGCGAGATGTAGTGTTTACAGTGCACTATGATTTCTGATATGGGCTAGAATAAATTTGTTACTTTCATTGACCTGTCTCAGTCTCATCCTTGACTTTGACAATATAAAAGTGACCGAGGTATGAGTGATTCTAATAATACCATTCCTTATGCAGCCAGTCCCTGTTATGAATGGTGTGAAAATATCACTCATACCGTCGGTTGTTGCATACCTTTCATTGGACTTGGCAGACTGTTATATAATAACAACTTCTGGCCCAGCGAGGAAATCAACGGGGAACTATATCACTCCTTATTTCTCTAGTACGCCTCTTCAGTGTTGCCTGGGCTGTTGGAGGAGCTGTGGAGGATAAAGCGAGCCTTCCGGCTGAATACCCAACACAGTTAAGTTATGAATGACGCCCAACTTTGCGAAAATTAGAATCACTATTTTACAATTATTAAATGGATCATTTGATAATTTTGAAATGATGAATACATAAGGTTGCGGTAGCGAACTTTTGTCTTACATCATGATAATTGTGTCTAATGACAAGCACAATATAATATAATAATATTTTAACAGAGTGCCAGTACCCAATATTTTAAAGGTCATGTATTTCAATTATCTTATGAAAGACGTAATATCAAGAGAATGAAGAGTTTTAATATGCTAAGAGTATTTTGTAATAAGACTGATGAAGATATTAGAATAGGATGCTGAAACATGTACTGAACTAAATAAAATGTAGACAACAATTTGTTGTCACAAATAAGTATTGACTATGTGGACTCATATAACATATTATTGCATTTTGTCAATACAGACCAATCGGCCTATAAAAATGGTCAAGATTTTAAAATTTGATTCAAATTGTCAGAAAATATACAAGTGGAAATATTTTAGAATTGCTACTTGAAAATTTAAAAAATAGAATGATAAATCACCTCACGTATCACACACTGAAGTTATAATTAAAAGTATTTTATGGTAAGTACGACCATGGCAGAGAATGCGCATTCGCTATATGGCTGTTGATTACTCTATCAGTGTGTCGCTTTTGATCTAGTACGCCCTCTAAAAGAAAGTAGTCTACCTTGGAACTGTTATAAATAATAGTAAATGAATGTGTTGATCAGAAATATTTACGTACAAATCTCAATAAGGTAATGTGGGGAATAACTTGATTACATTTGGACGGTTGTGTACCAGGCATCAAAGAATATTTCATGTGGATGCATTACTAAATTCATAACAACCCCGAGATGCAGATAAATCAATCAATCACTACTTATCTGCATTTAGGACAGTCTCCTAGGTGGCAGATTCCCTAGCTGTTGATTTCCTAGCCTTTCTTTAAATGGTTATTCCAATTCCTAACTCCCCTTACTATAAAATAATATTTGTCAAAATTTGTCCACTTGAATTCCAACTTTGTCTTCATATTGTAATCTTTCCTACTTTTGACCTAAACAAGGATTTATATTCCTGATTTTACACGCATTCACTAACATACAATTTCTCACACCAAAAGGAACCATTGGGTTCAAATGAAATTTCATTAATATGATGGCATGGAGAAAAGAAATGATTGATTACAAAATTATTGGATGACACCAATGTTTTGCCCACCCGCGGTGAAGAATTAAGTCAGCTCTTGTATCTCATCAGACCACCTTCCGCGGGGAGCATGCGTTTATAAAAACCAAACAAAGAATCAAACAGACGCCATATGTAATCAGTGGTAACTTTCACACAATCGTTGCATTTTCTGTTCGAGATCACTGACACTCCGACATGGAGGAAACTGACACCACACATAGCCACACAAATTTTAGAAGTATCATAAACTAGATGACTGTGAGGAACGCAGATACTCCTGAGGACTGCTCTCTCTGTAATGACTAGCAATGTCCTCGACTTTCCCCTATTGCCCTCGTTGTCGTGACTAACATTTTGCTCCGATCGACTGGTTGGTGTGTGGTGGGAGCAGCAGGACAGACATCACGTCAGGTGCTTTCTCACGTGGAGCCTCCAGGGAGTGACACGAATACACAATCCGTCCCACTGTCGAGAATTAAATTAGTCCCAGTCCTGACATACACATCGTATATTTTACATTTCACTTTCGATGGACGAGAGTAAATATTGGTTTATACAGACTAAAATATTTACCGCACACTATTTACAAGCTCATTTTTTGCATGTCTGTCACAAATCCCTTGTTCATAAACTTGTTGATTTAGAGATGTTCAATCTGCCATGTGTATAGAATGTAATGGATACTGCACATTCGGAAGGCCACCTAAATTGTATTTTTTGAAAGCGCTCTCTTTGACATGGGCTTGTATGCCCTTTCTGACTAATAAATGCCTGAGGTTGACTGTTTAGGAGAGATGCGGGCTAAATGGCGATGTGATACGTGTTCCATTACTCGTTAATTATCTATTCGTGTGACATGAAAATACGAACACAATAAGACACTGAAATTTGACTGTAATAAAACATGAAAAATGCGTGTATTATGCGTATCCTTCAAATGAGAACCCTTGCGCGGAAAAGGATCTAAAGTCGGATTTTTCATTTTTGAGATATTTGTGGTGCCCGCCTCTGCGATGTAATAGTTTGTAATAGTTGGTGTGATTATCTGCCACCCCGGGAGTGCCGGGTTCGATTCCCGGCTCTGCCACGAAGTTTGAAAAGTAGTATGAGGACTGGAACGGGGTCTACTCACCCTCGGGAAGTCAAATGAGTAGAGGAGGAGTTCGAGAAGTGGTTTTCCGTGGTTTCCCACTTCTCCTCCTGGCAATACCTGCATAGTACCTAACCTAAGGCCACGGCCGCTTCCTTCTCTCAGCCTTGTCTATTCCTTCCAATCTTCCCATCCCGTCACAAGGCTCTTGTTCAGCATAGCAGGTAAGGCCGCCTGGACGAGGTACTGGTCCTCATCCCCAGTTGTATCCACCGACCCTTTCCTTGAGGACCTACTTGATCAAGAGCGACGCACTGATGGCCCAATCAACAGCCGTATAGTAGATGCGTGTTCACTGCCATAGTCATATTTATCATGAAATATATTATATACAAAATAAACATGTCCTGACTAACTGATTCATCAACGTCGAGCCAAAAGTGCTGGACATAAAGAAATTAAATTTTGGGGACACATAAATTACAGTGTATGTGCTCATTAAGGGAGGATTTTTTTATATTCCCTCGCTGAGTCCGATGCAGAAATTAACCCTGGAAGGTAAACAGATTAAGAAAGAAAGGAAACATATATTTGTGGTTCTAAACTTGATATAAGCTGCCGAGCATTACAAAGAGTTCATACTTCTAGGTGTAATACTTCAGAACATATTATTACTACAGAACCTGTGCTGCTCCTGAGCATTCGTTACAAATAGGTCAGATAACTCCTCTTGGTATGCCTGTCACAGTCTTATCGCTTTGCCTACCCTTTTCAATGGTTTTAAGAACATTTAATAAGAAGCGCGCTATGGTACGCCACAGTTCGTAGTCGGAATTCATCCATTCTGACGTCATCTTAGCGTCTGTTTGGTAAAAATCTATACATGTGTTTGCATTTTTATCCTGCAGTTCTTAATGTAAAGCTTGGTATTATATCGTAGAAGACAATGGCATTTTTAATCGCAGTCCTTATATATAGAACGGATGTCTTGTGAGCTCAGAGGTTAGTCTTGAAGGGGTGTTTTTTGCCAGGCAGAAAATGTTTTTAAGATACATGACTTTCACTCTTTCTAGTGTAGCTAGGTTTTCCTTTGATAGGGGATCCTATATAATGTCTACGGCGTATGCCATGATGGGGTCTGTGAGTACGTACTCTTTTTTCTATTATCAGCGTGTAAATTGTGCCAACGGCCGTAGCCGTGTTGAAACACCGGATCCCGTGAGATCTCCGAAGTTAAGCAACATTGAGCGTGATCAGAAGTTGGATGGGTTGCCACGCGCTTTTGGTGGGGAGTAAGGGAATGGAGGAGCGGAAACGAACTGGCCACCCTACCGTACGTAAACTCCGGCTCAGGAACACCTCTGCGGAGGTTCGGACCTGCCTTCGGGCAGAATAACCCTTACCTTACCGTGTAAATTAGGAATGCTCTGCCATCTCTTGATTATATCTGGAAGCTGCGAAAGGTTAGAGAATCAAAGAGTATATAGCAGGGAATAGTATTCTTCCGTGATCAGAGGAAGTGTACACTCTTTGGTTTGATATGTAGGCCTACGAGGGCGAATCGAAAAGTATGTTTCATTAGCTTGTCGCGAGAGCACGCTGTGTGTTGTGACTGCGGCCAATGCGGAGCAAGCTATAGTAACTGCTAACACATCGGATAGGAAGTTTGGTGTGGTATTCCGTCGTGTTATGTGTGCAGAGCGGGCTGGGCTCCATGGCGCGTCAACTGGGCGTTCACTGCAAATTCGAGGTGCGTGCAACAATCCGATTTCTATGGGCTAAACGGCTCAATTTCACGGCAATTTATCGTGAAATCACTGCTGTATATGGTGAACGTTCAAGTTGTCACCCAGGTATTGTAAAGTGATGTAAGCAATTTGACGCCGGTCGCATGGATCTCACGGGCGAATATCGCGAAGGCAGGCCCGCAACGTCCAGTACCGTTGCAAATAATGTTGACCGTGTGGATGGGATCATTAGAGAGAATAACCGCATAACACTGCAGGAAATTGCCAGCACGCTAAACATTTTGTACGGCAGTATGTTCTACATTGTTCACTAGCACCTTGGATTTCGCAAACTGTGTCAAAGATGGGTCCCAAGTCTGCTCACCCATGTTCAAAAGGGACGTTTCCAATCGTCACTGGCATTTTTGAAACGCTATTATGTGGGGGACAACGAGTTTCTGTGGCGACTCATCACAAGGGATGAAATGTGAATCCACGACTTCACTCCCGGAACAAAGAGAACATCAACGGAAAGGGTGAGCACCACATAACCACAATGAAAGTATGCCAAGGTCCAACATTCAGCAGGAAAGGTAATGACGACAGTGTTCTTTGACATGTGCGGGGGGTTGCACGTGAAATTTATGCCGATAGGCACTACAGTTAACTCAGCTTCGTATTTTCAAACGTTGAACCGGTTGCGTAAGGCAATTAAAGAAACGCCGCGGGGAAAATTGAGCGCCGGTGTGATTTTGTTGCACGGTAACGCAACACCTCACACGGACCGCCAAACGCCCGAACTGCTACAGCGATTCAAGTGGGAGGTATGACAACAGTCCAGACTTAGCGCCATACGATTATGATGGGTTCGGTAAGCTGAAAAAGGATCTCGGTGGACGACGATTCCGAAACGATGAGGAGGTGATAGCAGCTATATTCAGGTGGTTACATAGCGCTGGAGGTAATTCTACGCACCCGGAATCGAAAAGTTGGTTGACCGTTCCGAGAAATGTTTACTGTTGGGGAATATATGGAAAAGTGAACCTACATTGTATGTTGTTATAGCCGTACTGCCTATGCGTAGCTGGTTTCAAAAATTATAATATATTATAATATGTTGTAATATGTTATACTATTGTGTTATAATATTACTCCATTGATTTAGGTAGTTTCCGAGACTGTTAATGTTATTTTCCCAAATTATGTGAGTATTTACTGCATGTTGTGGTTAAGTGTAAGAGAGGGCTGTGAGCCCTAACCTAGCCACATACAAAGATATAAAATAAATAAATAAATAAATAAATAAATAAAAATGGCCATAACTTGGAAGTGTAAATTAATTTTTGATTCGCCCTAATATTAATGAAACATTGCTGCATGCAAGGACATTACTAAGGATGTAAATTACATATTATCCGAGTATTACGAAAGTGTTAGTCGCTTAGCAACCTGCTAAGCACATAATGTATTGCGGGTTAGAGTAGGCCTCCGCCTGCAATTATTGGAGTGATCATTTAATGATTTACTGTTACGATTATTCAAAGCTGGTTTAACTTAGAGACCTATCAAAGTGCCGTGATTCATCCGCAGGTAATTCCGGAGAGAATACAACAGAAATGAAGCAAATCGGTCCAGTAGAATGGACGGACGGATTTTCCAAAGATGTTTTAGTGAACTCTTATAATTTATTATTATTATTATTATTATTATTATTATTATTATTATTATTATTATTATTATTATTATTATTATTATTATTATGAAAACTATCTTTTCAGAAAAACTCATTTACAACTTTCTCTAATTTGCTTACCTATTGTGTAAAGTTTTCATGACGTCGAGTGGGGAATACTCGAACTGCTGCGTAACTTGGTTTGTTAAGAAAACCCATAGGTGGTGCAAGAAGACACTATATTCAAATATACATTTTACACAACAGGCACTTCTCCTCAGCTCTGCTATAAAATTTCCATTGCTGGTTTCGTGTCCCTTTCCAAGCAACGGGTCACATATTGAAAATTAGGTGCTGAGTTGATTTCTGCAATTATGGTTCTCACAAATGAGCAGAATGTGTTTGTCGTAGAACATTTTTTCTGGTCATACGGAATGGAGCATCAGAGTGGGCCGAGATTGCTTCACGTTAAAGAACAGCATGAGGAGTGATTTAATTAGGGAAGAACCAAAACAGTTGTTGACAAGTCCCGCCACACATGATCGTTATTAAGTCAACGAAAGGGAACAACACGTACAGTTACCACCAACGACAGTCATGAACGACTTCTCCGACTGGCGTTTTGTGTCCGCCCTTGAAATATTGGCCCCTTATTTCACTGAGGCTGCCTGCTGTCATTTCTTTATGGATACAGTACTTTTGCATCTATCTCTTGGCACAGGCCAGAGTAAAGTGTAGCTTCCACCAAAGTCCCAGTCAACATCCACGGCTGTGACAATATTGAAGTTGCTGGGGTATGGGTAGTGCTGAGTAATGACATTCAGAGCATCACTAGTGCATTTGAGTGTTACGGAAGGTGCTGCTCATAGGGTCAGCCGTGCTGCAATAGTACTTTCTGACCCAGTGAGGAAAGCAATGGCAAACTACCTCACACCTCATCTTGCCTAGAACGCCTCATGTTGGTGCTTCCATTGGTTTTTGGGGTTTACTTATAACCGCATAACCTTTGGAGGTGCTATTTGAGGATCCAACCAGCCTCTGGGCTGATGACCTAACAGACAGACATTTCATTGAGGATGCTGCAAAGAAGTCACAAACAGTGACAAGCTAGTCCACAGAGACATCATTTCTACTCCCATTTGCACCGTTCTTATCGACCCCTCCAACGACAATGATTGCAGTAAATTGTGGCTAAGGCCCAGAACACGCGGGAAATCACTTACCCTCCTGCAAAGATACTTTAAAGGTCACCTAATTTCTCGTATAACTCTATTTGTGTAACCTTCATGCTTCTTGGATCTCAGGTGCCTATGTCTGGGGCTTGCTGAAAGACTCGGTATTCGAGACAGATGACCCACCGACAAATATTCTCGTATAAGGCGAGAACATAACGTCATTTTTTACATTATTACAGCAAAGCTTTTTTCATCAATACTTTCAACAATCTTCAAAAACGTTATGAACAACACGTGGCACATGATGATACACATTTTGAACACATACAGTACCAACGCAATTATATAATATTAGTGGCCTGACGCGAAAAAAGACTAAAAATGAAAATGATGATAAAGGAATCGTGTAAAAAGTAACGGAAGACCATTTATTTTTCTTTAAACTTAAACTTCCGTTGTGACTATTAATATAGAATTTTTGAACTTTGGCGATTGCCGTATCATAATCTTCTTGTGAATGCTTGTAACAGTCATGTTTTAAACAGTTCACTGTAAATGATTGCATTTGACTGTTGTATTCATTGACTTACTTTAGCATTTGATTGTAAAATATATTTTGGTTTTAGTTTTACAGAACTTACCCTGATATGCTGTAATTACAATTGTAATATCTGTCGTAGCTTTAACTCTACTAAATACCACATATAAATGACCATGGCTGAAATGACACCGAGATAAGTAAATACCTGTGCCTTGCGAATGGCCATTGTGAAAGCGAGACGTGACGGGAACTTCCTCCCTTTGAATTTGAAAGTCAGATTAGTGTCAGTAGACACCAAATCAATCCTAAACAGATAAATTACCCAACACTTGGAAGCACCGGTAATGACTTCTCGTTTTATAAGTTTTCCATACATCGCTTATTAGTACCTACATGGAGTAACAATAAGATATCACAGAGCTGTGTTTCAGACTAACATAGAATGATCTGCATAGACAACTCTTACACAGCCCTCTATCGGGCTGGCATTAGTATGCAAAATTACGTGTAAATAATTTAGTGTGTCTAATACAGTACTTACGAAAATGACAAATACTCACAAGTTCTTAAGAAAATTGCCAACCAAAATGATGTCTTGTTTAAAGGTCATATCACAAAGTTCCTAAACCTTTAGTAAAAGTCTTCCAGATGAAGTTATTGCAATCATTGAAGGTTCAGCGGAAACAACTTTCATAGAGCCCTCTACCGGCGAACTACCCTCTACTGCAATGACTTACGCATCATATTGTTCGAATAAATGACTATTTTACGCAAATAAAGAATTTAATCCTTAGTGGAGGACTTAATTTTTATGTATAGCACATAGGCGTTAGTATTGCGGTTTTCTCACTGTTTTGTGTTACGCAATCATATTATATATATAGATTTCAGTTTCCTTTTGCCACATACGGTGTAATATGATAAAATAATTACATTACGCTACCTGTTTCATGTCACAACTGCGCAGAATGGTATTCAGTGAAGCTGTGGGAATAAAGTGCTAAAAGTGATTTAAAGGATGTAATGAGTAAATAAATAACTAATTTCTGTGAGTACAGGTATATAGAGTTTTTAGGTTTATTCCTTCCTTTTGGCCTCTTACGTTCCTCGTCATGACATGGAATATCTTGAGTGAGAGAAGATTAATGTTTTCTCCAAATCTTGTGACTATAATCATAATTTTCCAATTCGTATCTGTAGAGTTATGAGGGCGAGTAACATGTGTACCATTGTTGCCATCCACCAGCAGACTCGAACAGCTGTGATTCTTGATCCAACCATCCGGTTCGAAGGAGGCTTATCCCAGGCCAAGGAAGTTAACCAGGAAAAGAACTGAATTTATGAAACATAAATATCATATCTGAGTGAGAAACATAACATTCACCAGTAAACTAGTCCGTGAAGTGTCTGCTATTCGGAAGCAGAGGCAGTGTACCTAAGCTTACGTAGGAAATATTGAAAAAGGTTGGATTCCAGCACACGACTTAGAAAAAAATGCAGTGGACATTTTAAAAGAATTAGTGGATATTTTTAATTATCACTTACACTACTACTAAAATGATGATAGTTTAGTGCCCACTGTCACCATCTCTCTTGAAAATATTTATAGAAAATGCAGTTAGAGGAATGAAAAAGGGTAAAGGGTGAATTTTAGTAGCATTCAGGTGCGTAGAATCCGTTTTGTAGATGACATTGCTATCTTAGCCAATTCTACAAAGGAAATGATTAAGATGCTAAGAAAATTGAGCAAATCCTTAGACAAATTTAAAACAAAAATAAATACAATGAAAACAAACTTTCGATAGTATACCAAAAGAATCTTACAGGTTGAAAACACTTAAAAATTAAATAACACATCGATAGAACAAGTCACAGAATTCTCCTGCTTGGTTAGTGTAATTACCTCTGATAAGAGGTCTTTCGAAAAACCAAGGAAAGAATGGTGGTATCAAAACAAGCCTCCGAAATGATGAAAACTTATTGTTAAACAACTATCTCAGTTCGGATGCCAAGACCTTTGTTTGGAGAGTGCTACTGTATGGATGCGAAACATGGACATTAGGGAAACAGGAAGAAACAAAACTTGATGCTGCAGAAATGTGCTTTGGAGAAGAATTACAAAAACAAGGTGGGTGGATAAAACGAAACAAATTACCTTGTTTTAAAGAACGTAAAGGAGGATCAGTATTGCAGATCAGGATTGATTGATTGATTGATTGATTGATTGATTGATTGATTGATTGATTGATTGATTGATTGATTGATTGATTGATTGATTGATTGATTGATTGATTGATTGATTGATTGATTGATTGATTGATTGATTGATTGATTGATTGATTGATTGATTGATTGATTGATTGATTGATTGATTGATTGATTGATTGATTGATTGATTGATTGATTGATTGATTGATTGATTGATTGATTGATTGATTGATTGATTGATTGATTGATTGATTGATTGATTGACATGTACTGATATATGACTCTCGTCTACAAACGATAATTGAAGGTAAAGTACTGGTAAAGAGACCCGGAGGACGACCAAGGGTGTCATACATCAGGAACTCCGTCGGTGAACTGGCATGTGGTCGATAGAGCAACAAGAAGAGGCTAGCAGATCATCAGATGTGGCTACAGCGGCAATGCATTGCCTCTAGTAGATGATGATGATGATGATGATGATGATGATGATAATGATGACGACGGTTATTTTAAGAACTCAGAATCCTTGTAGTCATTCACGGTTTGTGAACTGGTATCTTTTGAAAATGGTACGAGCCTATTCGCGTGTTACCAACTTCATTTTTGGTAACTAATTGAAAATGAGTATGCAGTATAAAGTAAGGAATATGTCAAACTTTATTCTGATGTGTCTGTTAGGTCATCAGCCGAGAGGCTGGTTGGATCGTCAAATAGCAGCATCAAAGGTTATGTATGCGGTTATAAGGAAACCACAAAAACCAATGGCAGCACCAAAATGAGGCGTACTAGGCAAGATGAGGAGTGAGGTAGTTTGCCATTGCTTTCCTCACCGGGTCAGAAAGTACTATTGCAGCACGACTGACCCTATGAGCAGCACCTTTCATAACACTCAGATGCACTAGTCATGCTCTGAATGTCATTACTCGGCACTGCCCATACACCAGCAACTTCCATATTGTCACAACCGTGGATGAGACTGGGACCTCGGTGGAAACTACACATTACTCTGGCCTGTGCCAAGTGATGGATGAAAAAGTACTGCATCCATCAAGAAATGACAGCAGGCAGTTAATCTAAAGCTAGTATGAGCATTGTAAGATGGATAATAGTTAGGGAATTTCTTATTCGTTAATTTAACATGGTGGCAACGTTATATATATATTATACCAGATTCACTCTCATCCACATGCACGCGTCTAATTTCTGCTCTCAATTAACAAAGTAATGTCCTCGTTACAAATTTTCGTGATAGATACTCGCATATAAACTTCAGGCTTGTTTTGCCAGTCTGCAATTCCAGCCGGTAACTTACTTAGTTACAATGTCCCAGGAGTTTTAAAATGATTGTCGAGGTTATTTCCCGCGATTTTGTAATTTTCACATCTAAACAGTGGTAGGTTATACAGCTATGGAATGAGTTTCCACTTATGCTTGATTAGAAAACTTTTGTCCAGTTAAATGAGTTGTCGTGATCGCATTACATTGGAAAGCTAGGAATTATTACCTCTGGAGCCGCATGAGGAATGTTGATTGAATCACACGGGCAGTGATAACAGCAATTTAGTAGATTGTACCTCATACTTCATCCTTATTAACTGATAGCGTGAGGTCTAACTGAAACAGAAACTTGACAAAATACTCTTCATTAATCCGTATTGTTCCATGCTTTCATGAACGCTGTTTCTGGTTTGCAACATGAATATTTGTGCGTTACGTCCTTATTATTATTATTATTATTATTATTATTATTATTATTATTATTATTATTATTATTATTATTATTATTATTATTATTATTAATACTGTCCTTTATTTGAAATCTTTATAGTGTGTAATGGGCTACAGCACGCATTTCGATACTTTATATATAATATATAGAACCTATCATAATGTACATAAATGTACCATATACGGCCTCATTATTATCTTCGCTGTAGATGTTGCAGCCTTTTCTATCTATGGTCAGTATTTACCATTTAGGAATGTTCCGGCGGTGTTGCTGGTCTTCAAAATATCAGCTTCTGTGTAAAGTTGTGTGTGCGGATGGGGGAGCTGTAATATATTTCAGTTTTCTGGAATAATTTTTGATATAAGACCAGTGGGAGAAAGGAAAAAAAAGGAAGGAGGAATTATTACTCTATTTTGTTTCCAGTTCCTTGCAAATCCCATGGACATTATAGTGACTATAATGATGATGATTGATGATGATGATTATATAAGGCGAGATTAGAAAGTTTCAGTTTGAGGGCATTGTTGCAACGGACACAACATAGCGCGACTCCGATGTGGGTATATAAGCACGCACATGTAGGGAAAGGGATTAGTGTGGCAATCGTGTCATGCCGGGTTGCGTGCATTGAATGCGGCCACGTGAACTATGGTGACGTTATTACCAAATGCGTCCAAACAGGACCAACGTGCTGCTATTATATTCTTGGCTACCGAAAGACAAACACGGGTGGACATCCCTCAGAGAACGAAGAATTGTATGAGGCAGCATGTCTGTCGAAAACCACCGTTGTGAAATGGTGCACCAAGTTCAGTACGGGTCGCGTTACGATAAAAGACGCCGGTCGATCTGGGAGGCCAGTCTCAAACACTTCGCACAACAAAAAGCAGGTGGTGGATGAGGCGATAGTCCTGATCACTCCCCATGCGATTATAACTCCTTTAGTTCCCTCAAAAAGGCCTTGCAGGTTCGACGCTTCCTATTGGGCGAGGATGTGCAGCAGGCGGTTACGCAATTCTTGACACACCAAGACATGGTGTTTTACCACAAGAGGATCTTGAACCTGGTGCGTCGGTGGGATGATTGCCTCAGTGCTCATGGGGATTTTTCCTGATTGACATCACGATAATGTATTATTTTAATACTATTATTTTATTAGTATTATTTCGAGTGGACATTTGTGGCCTGGTGCAGCACTTGTGAGGCAGGCCAGCCGACGAGGGTGGGCGACATCTGCCGTATATAGAAAATTGCTTGTTAATGTAGTGGGGAATTAGTGTTGGGTGTGATGTGTGAGTTGCAGGGATGTTGGAGACAGTGCACACATCAAGTCCTCGAGCCAAGGGAATCAACTATACATACATACATCAGCACTAGACAGTTACGCATTCAGTCTGCAAGCCTCTGAATTTACACACCGAGCTCGATAGCTGCAATCGCTTAAGTGCGGCCAGTATCCAGTATTCCAGTAACTTGTAAACTTGAATTTACTAAACGTCGCCACAATCCTCTATTTGCAACGACTGCTATGGCCTCATTTACTTTTATATTTCTTATTTTTAATTCCTTAGAAACTGAGCCTAACCATCGTCGTCTTGGTCTCCCTGTACTCCTGTATTATTTTTCTTTGCTAGTGGCTTTACGTCGCACCGACACAGATAGGTCTTATGGATAGCAAAGGCCTAGTAGTTGGAAGTAAGCGGCCGTGGCCCCAGCATTTGACTGGCGTTAAAATAGGAAACCACGGAAAACCATCTTCAGGGCTGCCGAGAGTGGGATTCGAAACCACTATCTCCCGGATGCAGGATCATAGCTGGAGGAGAAACCCCTCTTGGCTGCTGCAAAATGAATATAGTATTTAATGACATTAAAGAAGAAGAAGAAGAAGCTTTTATTAAGAAACAGCTCATTTCAGGGTTGAATTTGGAGTTATTTAGTGAATTGTGGTGCTATAATTTGGAACAGGCCTAAATTGTAATTCTAGACCAGGTCATACTACTGCTGCTACTAAGTGAGCCTCTGCCTTAAGCGTGCATACTGCTCACTCCAATCACCGCTTCAGAATAGGGAACGAATAGCTGGAATACTATAATGAACCAGTGTGTTACGTACCAGCAGTATCAGAAAATGTAGGAACCATAGGAATGGAATGCTAGTGAAGAGAGTTATCATCTCCTGCTGATAGTCCAAGATGGCGACTACTGTGTGTGAGTCTGTGATATCCGTAGTAGATAATGGTGTAAGATGCAATGAAAAATGTGGCAAATGCAGAAGAGTAGTTAAAAATGGGATTCTGTGTCGTAAGTGTGATGAATGGTACCATTTTCGTTGTGCAAATATTGTAAATAGGACTGATATTGAAGAAAGTGAGTGGCTGTGTCCCGAGTGTAAACATACTGATAGTGAGGCAGAACAACAAGAAAGAGAGAATTACGAAACTATAATTAAGATTTTAGGAGTGCTACAAGAAGACTTATGCTCTCTGAAACTTGAAAATGAAAGCTTAAAGGACAGAATAAAGAAACTGGAAGATAAAGAAGACATTGGAGAAGAAAGATCGCCGTGGACGGAAGTGACGCGTAGACATTTTAGGCCTAATGTTAAACATATGGGAGAAACTACGTACAACTTATAACCGGGAAAAAACTCTTTGCAGTGCCAAAATAGATTTCAGTTATTGCAGCAAGTTCCAGAAGAAGACACACCAAGTTTTCCAAATCCAGTGGAGGTAACCTACAGAAGAAGAAAACCAACCGAATGTCAAGATCGCCAAAGATTCATCTCTACGCAGACAGTCAAGGGCGGGGTATGGCAGAAGGCATCGAGGATGAGCTGCAGAATCCAGAGACTGAGGTTTTAGGACTAATAAAACCAGGTGCCAAAACTGAAGACGTCCTTTCAAGTTGTGATCCTGTGTTAGAGAAGGACAATTATGTGGTGATTGTGAGTGGTACAAATGACATTGCTGCTAATGAAGGTGAGGAACTAATTACGACTCTCAGAGGTAAGATTTCCAAACTACCTGACTCAAAAGTAATTGTAGTTAATGTGCCACCCAGGTATGACCTTTTAGAGGACTCATGTGTGAACAAAGCTGTACATGATGTAAATATAAAAATCAAGAGATTATGTAAGAGTTTTAGAAATGTCTATGTAGTAGATACTTTAGGTCTTGGCAGGAAAATGTTCACTAGACATGGGTTACATCTGAATGGTAATGGGAAAGCAACTCTCTGTAGACAAATTGCTACAATTATCAACAGAGATTTGCAAACTAATCTGTACTTACGAAAACCCATACCACTAAACTGGCACATACAGGGAAACTTTCCAGAAAACCCAGACCCTTGAATCAAGATCTATGTACAAGGATCTGGGTTCCAGGGAAGTTCTCATCTCATGAGTCAAACGTTACCCAATTGCAACAGTCAAGTTTTAGGGAGGAAGGAGGTCTGAGATTGCTCTTGGTAAACTGTCAGAGTGTAGTAAATAAACAATTAAAATTCGGTACATTGATGGAATCTTATGAGACGGATGTGGTGATAGGAGTGGAATCGTGGTTGAGAGAAGGGGTGGGTAATACAGAAGTATTTCCAGAAGGGTATACAGTCTATCGTAGAGACCGAGGAGATAAAAAGGGAGGAGGGGTATTTATTCTGGTGAAGGAAACTTATTGTTCGCATGAATGGTTTAGTGATGAAAGGGATGAAATACTAGGGATAAAATTAGTTTGTGACAATATGAATGAGGTGGGAATTATAGGAACATATAGGCCTGGAAGAGAGGAAAGAGACATGGAAATATTTGAGAAAATAATAGATTATACTCATAAAAACAATAATGATACGGTAATAATTGGGGGAGATCTAAACATGCCTGAAGTTGAATGGAATGGAGCTGCAAGTGAAGCCCATGAACAGAAACTGGCAGGATTTACACAAGTAGTACAAGAACCAACTCGTCTCAATAACTTGCTAGATGTATTCCTGGTTAAACCATGGGAAATTGTTGATAAAACTGAGGTAATTGAAGGAATAGGTGACCATAAGGCTGTAATAATGGATGTAGGACTCGTACCAAAAATGCTTAATAAGAGGGTCACAAAAGACAAGAAATTATACAGAAAAACTAAAGTTGATGAATTTGGGACTTACCTTAAATCACAATTCAGTTGTTGGATAAGTGAAGGGAATAATGTGGATACACTTTGGGCTAAATTTAAAGGAATCATTTGGGAAGGAGAGAAGAGATTTGTACCTGTTAAGAAGGGTAAAATGACCTCAGACCCTGTTTATTACACAAGGGAAATAAGAAAATTTAAAAGAAAATGTAGAATAGTAAACAGGAAAATCAAAGAAAGTAGGGAGAATAGAGAAACTAGAAAACAGCTAATGAGGGAACTGAATAGAGTGAAAAAGGAAGCAAAAGAGAATTATATGAATGGCATTCTTCAAGAGGGTAATGACCACAAAGGGAAATGGAAAAAGCTGTATTCATATATTAGGAATCAAAAAGGAAAAGGAATCCAAATTCCTACAATGGTGGGAGAAGGGGGTGAACACTATTTAACAGATACTGAGAAAGCAAACCTCTTTAGTAGAGAATTCAGAGATTCAGTAGAAGATTGTCAGGACTTGGAAACCGTAACAGAAGATAGAGAGGGAGAGACACACAGGGATGAAAGAAGCTTCTCATTCACAAATGAAGATATTTTCAGAGAAATCCAACTGCTTCAGCAAGGAAAAGCAGCAGGAAGTGATCAAATTACTGAGGAGGTATTAAAGACAATGGGGTGGTATATAGTGCCTTATTTAAAATTTATCTTTGACTATGTCATAAATAATAGTGTAATACCAAAGGAATGGAAGGAATCTATAATAATACCAATTTATAAAGGAAAGGGTGATAAAAGGAAACCAGAGAACTACAGACCAATCAGCCTAACCAGTATAGTTTGTAAAATACTGGAGAGTTTAATAGCAAAGTACATCAGAGGGATATGTGATGATAAAAATTGGTTCATGAGGAGCCAGTATGGATTTAGAAAGAAATTTTCTTGTGAGGCACAACTGGTGGGATTTCAGCAGGACATATCAGATCAGTTAGATTCAGGAGGCCAGTTAGATTGCATAGCCATAGATCTTTCCAAAGCCTTTGATAGAGTGGAACATGGAATATTATTAAAGAAATTGGAGGGAATAGGATTGGACATAAGGGTTATACGTTGGATAAGAACAATTCTAAATTCAAAGGTTCAGAAAGTCAAAGTAGGAAATAATATATCACAGGAAGAGAAAGTTTGGAAGGGAATTGCACAGGGTAGTATAATCGGTCCGTTACTTTTCTTAATATACGCAAATGATTTAGGGAACAATATAACATCGAAAATAAGATTGTATGCAGAGGACATAATTGTTTATAAGGAAATAAACAACATTGAGGATTGTTCAGAATTACAAAGGGACCTTGAGAGTATCCAAGAATGGGTTGAAGAAAATAATATGAAGATTAATGGAGGCAAATCAACTGTTACAACATTTACAAACAGGAGCTTTAAAACTGAATTTGAATATACTTTGGATGAGGTAGTTATCCCAAAAGATGGCAAGTGCAAATACTTAGGTGTGAGATTTGAAAGTAATTTGCACTGGAAGGGTCATGTTGATGACATTGTTGGGAAAGCATACAGATCATTACATGTCATAATGAGGCTACTTAAAGGATGCAACAAAGAATTAAAAGAAAAAAGTTACTTAAGTATGGTTCGTCCATTATTGGAATATGCAAACAGTGTTTGGGATCCTCACCAAGAATACCTAATAAAAGAGTTAGATGGTGTGCAGAGGAAAGCAGCAAGGTTTGTAACAGGGGATTTCAGGAGAAAGAGTAGTGTATCAGAAATGTTAAAGGAACTTGGGTGGGAAACTTTAAGTAAGAGAAGGGAGAAAACTAGACTTATAGGATTATATAGAGCCTATACAGGAAAAGAAGTATGGAGAGATATCCGTGAGAGGCTTCAGTTGGAAAATAATTATATTGGTAGAACTGACCACAAGTACAAAATTAGAAGGAATTTTAGCAGAAGCGATTGGGGTAAATTTTCTTTCATTGGGAAGGGCGTGAAGGAGTGGAACAGTTTACCAGGCGTAGTGTTTGATCCTTTTCCAAAATCTGTACAGATATTCAAGAAGAGAATAAACAACAACAGAGATAATAAATTAAATGTTAGAGGGCATTCGACCAGTGCAGGATATTGTAAATAAAAAATGTGTGTGATTAAATTAATTCCATCCCCTGGTCTAAGGAGTTTGGACAGCCAAAGTAGGGGACTGCCTGTAGGGGTGAAGTACAGTGGGGTCTTCGAGGGCCCTGGGACCGCTACGGTAGCTGTGAAGGCCCTTCAGGAACTCTGAAAAGTGGTGGCAAAAGGGGCTCTGGTTAAGACGCAGCAGGTCGTTATGCTCCTTAGGTTCCAAAATGGGTAAAATATAAATATGTAAATAAATTCAATGTTAATTTTAATCTTATACCAGTTGTATAGTATTATTAGAATTTCACATACCATACTGTATATGAGTTGACTATGTTTGTAAGATATTATAAGTAGAATTTTGTAAACAATATAAATTTATTAAGGATGATGTGTGTGTTTAATAGAAAAAATTATTAGCGTAAATTGTATAATATTGTATTCTAGGAAAATTTTCTTTGTCTCCTGTTAATTTTAAATTTTGTGCTTGACAATAATGTATTTTAGTGTACCATTTGCCACCGAGGTAGACACCTCATTTGCAAATAAAGAGATTTTGATTTGATTTGATTTGATTTGAACTCCCCAGCTCTTTCCGCCAATATTCAGACAGGCTGTCATACTCCGTATGTTGAAGTAATCTCATCTGTCGGAGATGATTGGCAGCATAAGTGGCAATTAACATCACAAAAAACAATTATCAACGTTACGTTAATGTTGATCAATTTTAAGAGCTTTCGATATTGTAGGCCTTCACATATAGGTTTCTTCCGACTCTGAAATACCACTCTTATCACAGCCGGTACCGTAAAACTGAATAAGACATAAATGATCGGAAATTGTATTCTCTATCAATTCTGTTATGTAGTACTTTTCAATATGACCAATAATATAGGTATTTAAAATTAAATTTTAGGCGCCTTCCCCTAAACTACCATTTCATCCAGCGTGAATAAAATTGTGTATAGCTTAAACGTTAGTTTCTTATTCTCCGACTTTATATGCCGATTTTCATTCAATTCTGTTTACCCATTTTCTCGTAGCTCGGCGTTAATGTGGAGTTAGCTACAAAAATACAAAATCATGAATATCTCTGTTATCATAGTCGGTACGGTAAAAATCTATGACATAAATAATCGAGAAATTAATTATATATAACTTAAGTTGTGTAGTATTCATCGGTAGGACCACCAATAGCATCCATATTTGAGAATTAAATTTTAGGCCTCCCCCTAAACTACCATTTCGCTCAGCATGAACAAAATGATTTATAGCCTAGATTGTAGTATCTCATTCCCCGACTTTACATACCTATTTTCATTAAATTCTGTTCAGCCGTTTTCTCGTGATGCGTGTACATACAGACATAGACAGAAATTACGGAAACGTAAAAGTGCATTTCCTTGTTACTGTGAACACAACCGATACAGAAATACCATTCTTTTCAAATTCTGAGCAATGTACAGACAAAACTCTTATTTTGTATATAAAGATTCATTTTTTCGAATACGTCATACATCTACACTATTTAACTCTATAAATTTGCCATTGGTGTTAGTTAGTATGCTGGCCCCTTTATTTAGGGATTACTAGCCTGTGTTTTATCCAAAATCTCAGGGTGAGATGCATGGCTAGGGTTGAGGGCTAATTAGTTTGATGTCGGCTATGAAGTTTTCTGGAGGACTGAATAGTGAGAGATTCTTCATTCTTATCTTTGTCTATGAATGGGATTAATTTTTACACCTACATTTAGCAAAGTTTTATGCTGCAACTTTTACCTCTTCATAGTGGAAGATACTTCTCCAAGTGTATCGACTTCTAAATGGAAGATTGAACTCCCTGCCTTCCCGCCTCCCCCTAGGATGTACCTAACACACTATACATGCCCGTGTGGCTTCCTTTAATAAATACAAATTAAACAGACTGCCTCTCTTGTGTAGTGGTTAGTCTGATTAGCTGCCACCCTCGGACGCTCGGGTTCGATTCCTGGCTGTGCCACGAAATTTGGGAGGTCATCGCCGTAGACGGTGTTCGATTCGATTCTCACCTCAGCCATCTTCGAAGTGGTTTCCCACTTCTTCTCCAGGCAAATGGCGGCATGGTACCTAACGTAAGGCCACAAATACTTCAATTCCTCCTGCCTATCCCTTCCAATATTCCCATCCTCCACAAAGCCCCTGTTCTGCAAATAAGATGAGGGCGCCAGTATCCCCGATCAAATTTCTCACGTTCGATGACACTGTAAAGGCGGTAGAGGTGGGATCCCCCACTGAGGCCGAGTGAATAACCAACCCTGGACGGTGAAGTGATTTAATAATAATAATAATAATAATAATAATAATAATAATAATAATAATAATAATAAACAATTATAAAATTGTAGATATGCTTTCGTAGCAGTTCAGTAATGTTCTTCTTTACTTCAGCTCTTTCGGCTCGATAATGTTGTAGTGAGCTCGTGCTCACGCCCATTTTGAAGCCGTTCGAGTGTGGGGCTGAGTTAAGAGGCTGTGAATCGCTCCAGAACCACGATAAGGCGTGGTTTATGTCGTGGCCGAATAAAAGTAACTCAACTTCTGCGCTCTTGTTCCTTTAAATATTGTGCCATTCTGTGCACGCCAGAACACGACGCACCAGAGTGTTGAACATGTTCTTTACCTTATCCGTGGGTACGATTAAGTTTTCAGATGAACATTTCTTATTTAATTACTTTCCTGTAGGTCTGCTTGAAAGAAGGGGTTAACCGCTTCAGGCCAACTATGCATTATTATGCACATTGAGGTGAAAGCTTGTATTTGGGTGTAGAACTCATTTAAACGAATTGTGCATAATTTCAAACATCGGATAGAACAAACTTTTGCACTGATGCTTCCATCTGTACAAATATAATACATATACACGTTGAATATTGCTTGCCATCACTAAGCCCGTCGAGGTAAGGGTAAAATTGTTGTATATTTTATAGGATAATTTTGAGTTACTGCTTCTGGCTATTTAGTAAAACTTAGTGGTGTATGAAAAATATATCAGTAATATCAGGTGTTGTGCAATACGAAAATTTAATCTATGCCAGACTGAACCAAACCTATGGCTCAAAAGCCCCGAGGGGCCTTGGTCTGCCAAGCGACCGCTGCTCAGGCTGAAGGCTTCCAGATTACGAGGTGTCCTGTGGTTAGCACGTTGAATCCATCCGGCCGTTGTTATTGGCTTTCTAGAGAGGCGCCGCAGACTCACAGTGGAATAGCTCCCCAGTCCTGTTGCGGGCTGTCTACCTGCAGCAATGCGTTAAGCGAGGAGGTTGGGGGATACCATGCTTTGTTTATATCGGGACACCATTTCTGTGCTCGCGTGTACATTACACGTTCATAACTACGGGACTCCACACATTATTTTTAAATATAAGAATTAAAAATGTTCAACATGCGCTTACATGAATTGCACAAACAACATGCTTAGTAATCATGTATGTACTAGAAAAATAAATAATTACTTTATACGCCTGCATAATCAATGGAGTACAAAATAAAAGGCATTTATTGTTTAGGGATTCGATATGTTCAACTCTCGTACGAACAATTATGAAGCAGAATAATCCTGAAGACTACGCCGCTTCTAAAGCATAACGTCATGTTTTTGTAAACTTAAAACTTCGGACGATCTGGAGAAATTGCTGAATGGTATGGACGGAGTGATGGGGAAGGAGTACAAGACGAAAACAAATAAGTCCAAAACTCTAAGTCTTAAAGGAAGTAGATGAATATTGTTATTCGGGTAGTAAAATAACTAACGATGGCAGAAGTAAGAAGGTCACAAAATGCAGACTAACACAAGCAAGAAAAGAAATTTGCTCACTTCGAACACTGGTAAAGGAAGTAGAAAAATGTTTTTGAATACTTTGGTCTGGAGTGTGGAACTGTATGGAAGTGAAACATAGACAATAAGTAGCCTAGAAAGAAAGAAAATAGAAGCTTTTGAAATGTGGTGTTACAGAAGAATGCTGAAGGTGAGATGGATCGACACGAATGAAGAGGTACTGAATAGAATTGGTGAGAGGAGATCGATTTGGCTAAATTTGACGTGAAGAAGTGATAGAATGATTGGACATATCTTAATACCTCCAGGACTTGTTCAGCTGGTTTTCGATGGAAGTGATGGCGTTAAGAATTGTAGGAGTAGACCAAGGTATGAATATGACAAGCAGATTAGAGCAGATGTAGGATGCAGTAGTTGCGTAAAAATGAAAATGTTAGCACAGGAAAGGGTGGCAAGAAGATCTGCATAAAACCAGTGTATGAACTGATGACTCAAACAACAACAAAAGTAGCATTCCTTCAAGGAACCGTGTTGATGCAGAATTACACAAACACCTCTAACAATTTACTTATGCCACAAGGTACGTAGCTACGTTTCAACCATTACATGTAGACCAAAACAGGTAACTGGAGCCTGCCACAGACAGGTATGCACAGCCCTCAGTCAGCAACGTGGGGAAGTACAAGCCGACTGAGGGGAAGAGAATTGCGCCCATGTGCACGAGTATTTCTAGCATGGGCACTGCGTTTAGGGCGGGCAAGTTTTGATACCCGTGGCGTATGGCATTTAATCCCGGGAGTGTCCAAGAACATGTTCGGCTTGCCTGATGGTGGTCTATGTCTTTGATCCCGTGGGCGAGCTTCGACACTGGGTGTGAGACGACGAAAATGAGGTTACGGAGAGGGTGGAACAATGTAACTCTTGTCAAATAACTGCAAGGGGTCTGCTCAAGGCATTACTTCTCCATCCAACGGACAAGCGTCACACGACCTCACTCCGTATGAGTACTGCGGTGAGGTTTGAAACGGAATCCGGGTTTCTTTGCACGCAATCTAGTGAATATCAATTCCATACCACCACCTCATCCACACTGCAGGCCAACATTCTGGTGGACTCGAAACGGCTATCCATGGTGTCAGACCATAGAGGTAAGACCACCGTTAGAGTATGACTCCAGTGTATGTGACCCTCACCAGGACTATTTAATAAGGGAACTGGAAAAATTCAAAGGAAATCATCACGATTTTTTCCTGGGTGATTTCCGAAAAAGGAGTAATGTTACAAAATTGTTGCAAACTTTGGACTGGCAAGACTTGGGAGTAAGGAGAAGAGATGCTCGGTGGTACGTTTTGAGCTGTAAGTGGGGAGTTAGTGTGGAATGACATAAGTAGAAGAATAACCATGAGTGGAGCTTTTAAAATGAGGAAGGGTCATAATATGAAGATAAAGCTGGGATTAAAGAAGACAAATTCGGGCAAATATTAATTTATAGGACGAGGAGTAAGAGAATGGAATAAATTATCGAGAGAAATGTTCGATAAATTTCAAAATTCTTTGAAAATTTTAAAGATAAAACCTAGGTGATCTGCCACCTGGGAGACACCCCTAAGTGCAGACCATTGATTGATTGATTGATTGATTGATTGATTGATTGATTGATTGATTGATTGATTGATTGATTGATTGATTGATTGATTGATTGATTGAGACTTCATTCCTTGACGATCACGGACACCATGCGGACTGGGACAGTGATGAAAATAAGTTTATACATTTCGGATGAAATCCTATTTAAATTATTACATTCTTAGATATAGAAATTACTCGATCTTCAGGAGTCGACTGTTACTTACTCTATGTTAAGAGGCGAAATTTTCAACAAAGAGACATGTTCGATTTGAATTGTAAATAATCGCGGTTGGTTAATTTTCTCTGTCTCAGGGAGGAAGTACATGTAGGACAAGAAGATAAATTAAGACCAAGGAATGAGTCTAAAATATAGCTTTGGAGCGCAAATGGAAAATGTTGAAGGAGCACGGGAGTGAGAGGGTGAGGATCAAATGCGTAAAGGGAGGCTGGCCGTAAAAATAATTCTACGCACAATTAAATTCGTGCTGCAAAGTATTTTTTCTCCTCGATTTTGTTGGTAGATGAAAAGCAATGTACTTTACGCACCCAGAGAAAGCAGCTGAAAGCAGCTTTTATAATTAACGGTTGAAAGTAGGTTAACATTTCTATCTGTAGTAATGAGATCTTCTGACATGGTGATGCATCATCGTGGTGAATTTCCTTAATTTCTGTATTACTGTAATTACTTTATATTACAGACTCGCACTGCTTTTGTTCCCTGCCCAGGTAACGCATTAGTACCCTATGGCAAATTTTTTACTTACTTTTTATTTATTTATTTATTTATTTATTTATTTATTTATTTATTTATTTATTTATTTATTTATTTATTTATTTATTTATTTATGACATAGCGCTGCCCTTCTGAGTTCAAATTAGTGGGTTCGATCGCGGCTCATTGTGCTGGTAACTGAAGGTGCTCAAATACGTCACGCTCGTATCGGTATATTTACCGGCAAACCAAACCATACCCAACTCCATGGTGCTGCCTACCAAGCGACTGCATGATACGCGGTCAGTGAGATTACTTCCTTCGGCCGTTATTCCTGGCTTTCTATACCAGCTCTCAGATCTAGGTAAAAATTGTTGGCCATGCCGCGACTGGAACCTGAGACCTGAGATAGGCTCTCGCTATCCCCATACTTTAGGGATGTAAAGGAATTCCCGTGAGATAAAATTCTAGCACCTCAGAGCCTCCGCAGATCGTAAACATAAACATGATAACATAATAGTTGCTATTTATTTAACTCTGTTTCTCAGCAGTTAACATTGCCGAGCGAATTAGCCGTGCACTTAGGGCCGCACGGCTTTAGGTTTACATTCGGGAGATAGTGGGTTTGAACCCCAATGTCCGCAGCCCTAAGTATGGTTTTCCATGGTTTCCCATTTTGGCACCAGGCAAATGCTGGGGCTGTATTTTAATTAAGGCCACAGCCACTTCATTACCATTCCTAGTTCTTTCATAGCCCATCGTCGCCATAAGGCCTATCTCTGTCGGTGCGACATAAAACAAATAATTTGCTTACTTACTTCCTCCTCATGGATTAGGCTAATAGCCTGTTCCGACCTCAGATTTCATTCCATCTCTTCATAGGATGACCAGTATCTCTTCTTCTCGTAGGATGGTATTGCAGAGCAAGTTTTGGGATTCTGTTGTTATCTATCCTCAGAACGTGGTTTTTTCTAATTTATCCTGTTTTGGAATATTCTTTCATGCACTGAGAACATATTTATTTGTTGTCTTATCTCTTCCATTCGTATTTTATCATTTATGGGGTATCCTTTCAGTTATCTTAGGAATCTCATTTCAGGTGATTGTATTTTATTCCTATAGCTTGTTTTATGCCTTTGCTGGCGGGACATAGTGTTTACACTGCACTAAGTCTTCTGCAATGGGCTAGAGCAATTTTGTTACTTTCATTGAGCTGTCTCTGTCTTATCCTTGGCTTTGACAATATGAAAGAGACTAAGGTATGAGCGATGCTAGTAATGCCATTCCTTACTCAGCTAGTCCCTGCTATGAACAGTGTGAAACTGTTGCTCATACGGTCGGTTGGTGCATGCATTTCATTGGGCTTGGCAGACTGATATGTAATAGCAACTTCTGGCTCAGTGAGGAAAGCAACGGGAAACTACCTCACTCCTCATTTCCCTAGTACGCCTCTTCATTGATGCCTAGGCCATCTATGACAGCTCATGGTGGAACTGTTGAGGATCCAATCAGCCTTCGGGCTGATGACTAAACATACATACAGCTTGTTTTATCCACCCATGTCTCACTTCCATATAACAAGGTTGGTACAGCCATAGTCTTACAGAATTTAAGTTGAGTATCTCCTCTTACTTTTCCTCTCAGTGTTCGGCGATTGTCCCACACATATGTTGAAATCGATGAAGCTTCTTCTTCACCTCGTCATCATCATTAAAGGATATTCCTGGGGCCGATGGCCTTCGATGTTAGGCCCCTTAAAACACCAAGCATCATCATAAAAGGATATTTCACAACTAAGGTACTTAAAATTCGAGATTTGTTCTACTGGTTGATTGTCAATTACTATCTTCGCTCTACAGTAATAGGATACTTCCCTTGCCATGCCATAACTTTGGTTTTCGTTCTGGATAGCCGAATATTATAACTTTTACAAATGGTGTTTAACTGATGTATTGATTTCTGGAGTTTATCTTCACCATCCTGCAGGATAAATTGATCATCTGCAAAGAGCATAGTATTTACGTAAGTGTCTGTTTTCAATTTTATTCCAGAGTGCACAATTCGTTTCCAGTTTCTGATTATTTCATCTATATATATATATATATATTGAATAGTGTTGGAGAGGGCTGCATCCCTGAGGTACACCTTGATTAATTAATAATTCTTCCATTAGATTGTATCCTAGATCTAACACAATTCTCGTCCTTTTGTACAGAGTTTGGATAACTTGAAGTATAACTGTTCTCTATTTACCCTATCAAAAGCTTTTAAACAGTCTACAAAAGCGACATAAGTATTCAAGTAAAATTCCCTTCCCTTCTCCAGTATCTGAGGCTAAATATATTATCTGTGCAGGATTTTCCTTTTCTAAATTCACATTATTCTCCCAGTAACAGATTGTTTGCAATGATTTTAAGTCTATTGTTTATTACTTTAGCATATATATTATAGCCAATATTTAATACAGTTATTCCTCGATAGTTACTGCAAAAACTTCGATTTCCTTTCTCGAAAAAAGATATTATTTTAGCTTTCCTCCATTTTAAATTTTTAAAATTTTAAATTTGGAAAAGCAATTCATATTGTTCATAATATTTACATATTACATTGTCGGGCTGCTGATAGTGTTTATATAGGAAGCGATAATATATTTTTAAGTGTTATACTCCACAGAGTGTGTCATAATTGTTTTTAAAGGCCATTGACCATTCGGTTGTGAAGTGGTTGTATTACGATGGTGCGAAAGGCCTTCGGAGCATGAATACAGCGCGCAATGTCCGTAGTTTGAAAATGAGAAGCAAGGGACATATTGTTTTTAATCCAATCATCTTCTACATAAGAAAACAGTTCTGTAATCCGTAAACAATGTAGATCTTAGTGTATCTCACTCTTTCAGTCTTGGTGGTGACTGGTTCGAACCTGAGTCAGTGCATGTAGTATGTTGAATTGAAAAGTAGTCGACTGCTAATATGTGTCCTCTGTACTGCAGAATGAAAATGTCCGATAAAGAACGTAGAAAATTCCTTGCGTTTTTACTTAAAAACTAAACAGCTGAATTGTTCAAGCGTTTGACACTAACCAGGGGTGATAGTTCTCAAAGTTGATTTTTATTGATTTTTACAGTCTGATTTACGTCGTGCTGACACAGATAAATCTTCTTGTAACCCCTGTGGGTGGGGGACGCATACGAAGAATACACCCACGGTATCCCCTGCACGTTTTAATAGGTGACTAAAAGGGGCGACAAGGCATGATCAAATTAGAACCGTGAGACTACTTGTAATTAGTACCATCACGCAGGGAACACCATGGGTCTGTTTTACTTGCGCGTCGTACCACTATGTTAGGTTTGTGATTATTAGCGACAGTGTGTGGTTGAGAATGCATTTTACAGTACCTGTGATTCGTACCCCTATACGAGCAACGCCAAGGGATGAGCGACACCATGGTTCTGCCTTTCCTAAGCTTAGTACCCACTATGTGAGGAACACCACGGGATAGTGCGGGTCTCTGTGGTTAGTCTGCTTATGTGAAGAACGCCATACTTTTGCGTGGCCTATATAGGTTTGCGTTGCCTGTAAATGCGCCGCAGTGTGCGAAACACCATAGGTCTGTGTTACATGTGCGAATTTCATTACCTGTGAGTAGAACCATAATGTGCAGAATACCGCGAGTCTACGCTACTTTTGATTGGTAGCGCAACATGACAAATAGCATGGTTCTATTTTCCTAGCGATAAGTACCATTATGAGGAGCCGATGACCTGGGTTTCGGACCCGTTTCAACTACAAGCATCATTGATTCAGTATTGTGTTTTAGATGCAGTCACTTGGTAGGTAATTTTATTATTTAATGCTGGGAATATGGGGTATTGCGGGTCGGACCCACTGATTGTTTTAACTTCATATCCATCCATTCATTCTTCGTCCTCACGTTTTCGAATCTGATCAGTGGAGGATTGTGGATTTTTAAATTGTCATAACATTTCGTACCATTAGGGGCCGATGACCTAGATGTTAGGCCCCTTTAAACAAGCATCATCATCAACATCGGATCTTATTGCGACGATGGAATGGGTAAGGCCTAGGAGTGGGAAAGGAGCAAACGTGGCGTAAATTAAGATACAGCCCCAGCATTTGCCTCGCGTAAAAATGAGAAACTACGGAAAACCATCTTTAGGGCTGCGGACACTGGGATTGGAACCCATTATATCCCGAATGCAAGCTGACAGCTACGTGACGCAAACCGCATACTTACTCGCTCCGTAAGGGTGAAATAACTTTAGAGCCTCCGTGGCTCAGGTGGCAGCGCGCCGGCCTCTCACCGCTGGATACCATGGTTCAAATCCCGGTTACTCCATGTGAGATTTGTGCTCGACAAAGCGGAGGCGGGACAGGGTTTTCTCCGTCTACTCCGGTTTTCCCTGTCATCTTTCATTCCAGCAACACTCTGTCAGTGATTTATCATCGCCTCAGAGGAGTGCGACAGGCTTCGGCAGCCGGCACAGTTCCTATCCTCGACGCTAGACGGGGGCTTCATTCATTCCTTTCCTGACCCAGTCGAATGACTGGAAACAGGTTGTGGATTTTCATGAAAATAACTTTGTAGCCGCAATCCCGGCCGGTTGAAATTTTCACTGTAGCGTGTTCGATTTTTCTCCACCGCTTCTCCGTTTATCCTAGGGAAAAATGTAGTGTAGAATGTAGGCCAATATTTTGGTCACATCAAAGGATATGACTGGGTTCAGTGCCCCGTTTGGAAGACTCATTCAACCTAATACAAAAATGAGTATCAGGCTAATTACTCCGGCCAGAAACTGCCGAGCATTGAACCAACCACTGTGTACCACCTAAAACGAGACACTCTGGGGTTCGATTAATCGATTTTCTTGATATTTTGTGTTGTAATGGCTGATAATGGATATAGTCGTTACGCCTGTGAAAAGAGCTGTGTGATATTTAGGAGAAATACTGACCCGCAGCACATATATTATGAAGAGCGAGATCTCCTTGACAATACTGGACCTTAGAGGACAAAATATTACCGGCCAAGTTCTAAGCTAAAATATTTCACCTAGTGCTCTTTGCAGGTTCAAGTACGATATAACGAAATGTTGGAACATCAAGAAAATAACAATTAAAACTGGTAAAGTAACCAGTAGTATAATTGGATGGTTCGGGCGCCGCCTCCGCCTCAGGGCTCCCAGGGGCCCCTCCGCCTAAGCCTCACGGGGGCCCTCCAAGAGGCCTCCTCCGCCTCCGCCTCCCGAGGGGCCTTCCCAGAGGCCTCCTCCGCCTCCCGCGGGAAATTTGAATTTGTAAACAAAGCCACGTGCTTTTTGACAGCTGTCATCGAAATCAACGCATCGCTAACCTCACTGCTGCCATCTTAACGGGCCTAAACCTCAGTGGTACCAACTTAACCTAACTAGCGCGAGATTTGAATTGGTAAACAAATCCACGTGTTTTTTGACAGCCACGTGCTTTTTGACAGACAACAACGCATCGCCAACCTCAGTACTGCCATCTTGACGGGCCTAAACCTCAGTAGTACCAACTTAACCTAACTAGCGCGAGATTTGAATAGGTAAACAAATCCACGTGCTTTTTTGACAGCTGCCATCCGCCATCTTTAAACCACAGAGCACTGTGCTGCCCTCTTTATCGCTGTACCTGCAAATTCGTCACCTGTCATCCGCAGTGCTGCCATCTTAACGGGCCTAAACCTTAGTGCTACCAACTTAACCTCACTAGCGCGAGATTTGAATCGGTAAACAAATCTATAGAGCTACTTACCTTTGAAATGTGGTGCTTAAAGATGGGTGCTTGTCAAAAAATAATTTTTTCAAATTATCCGCTACCACATTTCAACTAAAGAGTGCAGCACTGAGGTTTGCGATACAAGATGGTGGGTGACGGCTTGTCAAATAGATTTTTTTCCTTTCAAATAGTCCGCCTCAAAGGTAAGTAGCTAAAGAGGGCAACACTAAGGTTAGCAATGCAAGATGGTGGATGACAGCTGTGACGTAAAAATTACCCGCAAGATAGCAGCACGATGCTCTTTTCATTAAAGATGACAGCTTGTCAAATATAATTTTTCAAATTAACCGCCTCAAAGGTAAGTAGCTAAAGAGGGCAGCACTGTTCTCTCTGGATTAAAGATGGCTGCTAGTCAAAAAGAATTTTTCAAATTATCCGCCACCACAAAGAGGGCAGCACGGTGCTCTCTTGATTAAAGATGGTGGATGACAGCTGAAGAGCACATAGAATTTGTTTCCAAACAAGAGTACGTGGAATTTGCCGCCACCACATTTCAACTAAAGAGTGCAGCACGGTGCTCTGTAGATTAAAGATGGCGTATGACAGCTGACGAAATTACCCGCATGATAGCAGCACGGTGCTCTGTTGATTAAAGATGGCAGATGACACCTGTCAAAAAAAGCACATGGCTTTGTTTCCAAACAAAGCACGTGGAATTCGCCGCCACCACATTTCAAAGGTATCTAACTAAAGAGGGCAGCACTATGCTCTGTTGATTAAAGATGGCGGATGGTAGCTGTCAAAAAAGCACGTGACTTTGTTTCCAAACAACACGTGAAATTTTTCAATTTGCCGCCACCACATTTCAAAGGTATCTAGCTAAAGATGGCAGCACGGTGCTCTCTTGATTAAAGATGGCGGATGATAGCTAAAAGAACTTTTCAAATTGCCCGCTACTACGTGCTTAAGGTAGTAGCCATAAAGAGGGCAGCACGGTGTTCTGTGGATTAAAGATGGCGGATGACAGCTGACGAAATTGCCCGCATGATAGCAGCACGGTGCTCTGTTGATTAAAGATGGCGGATGACAGCTGTCAAAAAAAAGCACATGGCTTTGTTTCCAAACAAGAGCACGTGGAATTTGCCGCCACCACATTTCAAAGGTATCTAGCTAAAGAGGGCAGCACTGTGCTCTGTTGATTAAAGATGGCGGATGACGGCTGTCAAAAAAGCGCGTGAGTTTGTTTCCAAACAAGAGCATGTAGAATTTTTCAAATTGCCGCCACCTCATAGAGGGCAGCACGGTGCTCTCTTGATTAAAGATGGCTGCTGTCATGTGGAATTGCCTGCCACCACATTTCAAAGGTATCTAGCTAAAGAGGGCAGCACGGTGCTCTCTAGATTAAAGATGGCTGCTGTCAAAAAGCATTTTTCAAATTATCCGCCACCACATTTCAAAGGTAAGTAGCTAAAGAGGGCAGCACTGTGCTCTATAGATTAAAGATGCCGGATGACAGCTGTCAAAAAAGCACGTGGATTTGTTTACCGATTCAAATCTCGCGCTAGTGAGGTTAAGTTGGTAGCACTAAGGTTTAGGCCCGTTAAGATGGCAGCACTGTGGATGACAGGTGACGATTTTGCAGCTACTGCGATAAAGAGGGCAGCACGGTGCTCTGTAGTTTAAAGATGGCGGATGACATCTGTCAAAAAGCACGTGGATATGTTTACCGATTCAAATCTCGCGCTAGTGAGGCTAAGTTGGCACCACTAAGGTTTAGGCCCGTCAAGATGGCTGCACTGAGGTTTGCGATACGTTGTTGTCTGTCAAAAAGCACGTGGCTGTCAAAAAACACGTGGATTTGTTTATCTCGCGCTTGTGAGGTTAAGTTGGTACCACTGAGGTTTAGGCCCGTCAAGATGGCAGCAGTGAGGTTAGCGATGCGTTGTTGTCGATGACAGCTGTCAAAAAGCACGTGGCTTTGTTTACAAATTCAAATTTCCCGCGGGAGGCGGAGGAGGCCTCTGGCAAGGCCCCTCGGGAGGCGGAAGCGGAGGAGGCCTCTGGGAGGGCTCCCCGTGAGGCGGAGGCGGAAGGGCCCCTGGGACCCCTGAGGCGGAGGCGGCGCCCGAACCATCCAATTATACTACTGTAACCGTTAAAAGGTATGAGGCAATTTAATTGTTATTATACCCACATAATCAGCTCGTGAACGCTAGTCTGCTGGTAGGATACATAGGATACTTGCGTAGGTATGTGGAGTTTTACTACTCTGACAACGCATCCAGTCATGGGAGAACACGTTTTTTGTGTCAGCATTATTTCATTTATTTTCAATACAATAAACCTTCTTTTTCAGAAACAAAATCTTAATCATATAGAAATAAAAATAATATCCCGATCCGTGATTCGAACCAGCCACCCTAGGAACTGTACACCGCCGTGATCCCTGCGGATAAATAATGAAATTGGTAAAATATATTCGGCAATTCGTCAAAAATTACTGATATGTATACTTTATACAATAACTAGCATGTTCCCGCGGCTTCGCCCGCAGTCATTAATCCAATCGTTAAATGTGTTAAAACTATAATATACTTTACTTTCAATACTTGCCCGCTCCTGTGGTGTAGTGGTTAGTGTGAATAGCTGCCACCGCCGGAGGCCCGGGTTCGATTCCCAGCTCTGCCACGAAATTTGAAAATTGCTACGAGGGCTGCAAACGGGTACATTCAGCTTCGGGAGGTCGACTGAGTAGAGGTGGATTCAATTCCCACCTCAGCCATCCTGGAAGTGGTTTTCCGTGGTTCCCACTTCTCCTCCAGGCAAATGCCGGGATGGTACCTAACTTAAGGCCACGGCCGCTTCCTTCTCTCTTCCTTGCCTATCCCTTCCAACCTTTCCATCCCCCTGCAAGGCCCCTGTTCAGCATAGTAGGTGAGGCTGCCTGGGCGAGGTACTGGTTATCCTCCCCAGTTGTCTTCCCGACCCAGAGTCTGAAGCTCCAGGACACTGCCCTTGAGGCGGTAGAGGTGGTATCCCTCGCTGAGTCAGATGGAAAACCGATCCTGGAGGGCAAACAGATAAGGAAGGAGAAGAAGAAGACTTTCAATACTTAAGGTAGCGGATTGGTAGATTGCACAAATTGTATTAAACCCATATAAAAATCATTCTATATAAAAAATTAGTTTAGGGGTTCCGTGGTACCTACATTAAGTGTCCTCCGAACTGGAGCTAAAGTTTGTATTGAGTGTTTGTCTTTCCAAGTCTTCAACAACCCATGTACAGTTGACCATGAGTGAAGGATTATTTCCGAAATTTGAGTCCCGCAACTATAAGCGATTGTCCTTCTTCTTTGTTGATGCACATAATGGAACTCAAAGAAAAAAGTAATTGCGGACGTCTAAATTGAAATGGTGTATCCGAAGGAATGATTTGAATCCGAGGAATGAATACTCCCTCGCCCGCGGCATGTCCAGTCATGATGGTGGCTGAAATGATATTCGGCACCAGTTCCTTGACTGCGAGTCGTGCTCGTTTGCAGAGGGAAGGAGGATTCATATTACTAGGAAGGACGGTCGGTGCTACAAACGTGTGCTCCAAGATCTTCAAGGGTACTCCAGGTGAATTAAAAGTTTGTTCAAAAGCCCTCTTGTGTAGTTAAAAGCCTCATCTGTATTATATATCGTGTTGTTAGACTTGTAAATTTAAAGAACACCAGGTAATTCTTATCAACGTTGCTTGTTGATGACACTGATAGCTTCATATTTTTTCATATTTTAGAGGAAGAATTGCTCTTTGACACAGATATGCGTGATCAGTGAAATGTTGTGCCTACGTATGTTAAAAATTTCATATTACTGTGTGCCGTAGATTTTGCTGTGCATCGCCCATAACAAACACACGATCACATCCGAATATTATGAACTGTATGTGGCTCCTCGTATCGGGGTGCGAAAATGGCTTTCTACGCCATGGACTTAAAATGGTCCCTTGACTTTCATTATCTATCTTATGTACGTTGCAGTGACAGCATGTTGCATTGTTGTGTCCCAACACACGTTTTCAACCGGTTTTTCATTCATACCTCACCAACAAACGCGAGAATTAAAAATCCGGTTTCGAGGTGAATTTGAACGCCCTTCCATTTACCTGTTTAAAATTCTCAGATCTCTGCGTGCCGTAGACTTGACTGGGCATCACACACGGACAGACAGACACTTCATTTTATTATTATAGATAATAATAATGATTATATCCACCTCTGTTTTGTAGTAGTTAGTGTGATTAACTGCCACCCACTGGAGGCCCGGTTTCGTTTCTCGGCTCTGCCACGAAATTTAAAAAGTATAATGAAGACCGGAACGGGGTCCACCCAAGATATTGGTTGAATGACACATTTGTGCAATTGTGAGTTGTGCAACTCGAATCTTTAATTTACCAGATAACATTGTCAGAAGCATCGATGGCATCGCATTCAACAGGAAGTGCAGCTTTATTCTATGCACGCTCAATCGTGACTGTGAATGTTAGGGCACTGAGCTGGTTGGTTATAGTGTTACGGCTCTGGCGGCCGATATCAATGTTGTCGATTAAAACTCGATCAAGAAAATGTTTGACACACTTCTTCCATTGAAGACAAAAATGCACGTCCTAAGTTTGAACAAGTTTCACTAGGTGGAGTGGCTGTTTCCTTCATATGTTTATCCGGAATTAAGAAGAAATTTTGATGATGGAGTACAAAATGAACGAGTCAGAATCGGATGCTAAAACTTACGTTGCTGCCATCTAGTAAATCATTTATGCCTATTTACTAAATATGAGTTAAATACCCGCCCATCACTTGGCAAATATTCCTTGTGAGGTCCTGCATCTGCTTTACACAGGCCGCGGTGGCTGTGGATGGGTGCAAGTGTTAAGAGAGGAACTAAGTCCCTGGTGGTACATAAGAGGGGTTGTATACAGTTTTCATTCTTCTTAAAAGTCCGGCTCCATAGCTAAATGGTTACGTCTTGGCCTTTGGTCCCAGGGGTCCCTGGTTCGATTCCTGGCAGGCTCGGGAATTTTAACCATAACTAGCTGTAGTACCCGGCGTTGCCCGGATAGTTTTTGAATGTTTACTTTTAATATTTGTATTACCAGTTAGTTAAGCGTGAAGTGAATGCTTGTAGAATTATTTTTGAGATGTTGATTTTTCGACTTATCATGTAGTTTTAGAGTTATTTAGATGTATCTGACTTCAAGTTTTGGATTATTTAATTATCGAGTAAAACTAATCTCGGTCATTTTATACTATTTACTTTTAAGCCCTTCTCAGCTCCTGCCTCGTTTGAGGCTGAACGTGGTCTTAAACGCTATCCACAGCGTCAGAGTTCGTATCAGCGACACATAAAAAATGGATTTCGACATTAATATTGGTTATTCTCCTTATTTTTGCACGTCAGCCCCTCTCATTCCCCAACACCAGCGGGGGCTAGGTGTATCTGACCTCCACAGTAATGTTTTCTATATAGTAAGTTAAGTTTGATTGAGAGATATGCTAGAACATACATACATACATACATACATACATACATACATACATACATACATACATACATACATACATACATACATACATACATACATACATACATACATACATACATACATACATACATCCTTAAACTCTGTCCCCTTGGACGTTTTCAATTTTTTTGCCAGTTCTCATCCGCCTGCCGAGTAGGACTGAGCTTTATCTTAAACGGCATCCAGAGTGTTACAGTTCATCTCAGCGACCCCGAAAACTATGGATTAGACACAAATTTCAGTCGTTTTCGGTTAATTTTACATTTCGCCCCTACTTCAGAGGCTAGGAGTCTCTTACCCCTAAGACAGTAGGTCCAGTACACACGCATGCATCCATTCTCTCGGTCATTTTCGAAATTTTGTTTTTCACTTTTTCTCACCGCTATGCGAAAGGAGGCAGAAATTGGACTTCTAAAAAAATTGGAGCGTTATCTCAGCGACCCCGAAAAGAATGGATTCGACACTATTTTCGATTATTTCTATATCTCATCCCGTCGTAGGTGTGCTAGGGTTGTCATACCTCCACGCACTTTGTCTCCTGATAATAAGTCATAAGTGACCAAGTTTGTTTGAAATTGTTCCCGTAGTCCCGAAACGTATGGATTCAACATTAATATCGGTCATTTTCAGTCTTAATTACATTTCGTCCCTTTATCTAAGGCTTCTAGGGGTGTCTTTCCCCCTTAGTATTTTTTCAGGTAGTAGGTAATATTTGTATTAAGTTCCGCTGACAGTTATACTGGAACGTACAAAAAACATCCTTAATCTCGGTCATTTGGATATTTTCTGTTCTTGACACCTTCTCACCCGCCTAGCAATTGGGGACCAACTTGGACTTAAACGACAACCGGAGTGTCACTCCTCATTTAAGCGACCCCTAAAACCATGGACGTGACATTATTTTCGATTATTTTATATCTAACTCCCTTCCTAACCACCCACCACAAAAGGGGCCTTAATTTGGACTTTAAAAGTCCAGAGTGCCATTATTCATCTCAGCGACTCCGAAAACTATGGATTCGACACTATTTTCGATAATTTTATATACCTCCCCCCCTTCCCCGATGGGGGCTGAACTTGGTTTAAAAGATTCCGGAGTTACACTGTTCATTTCAGTGGCCCCGAAAAGTATGGATTGAACAATACATTCGATGATTTTTATATATCAGCCCCCTCGCCCCCCCGCTCCTAAGGGCGCCTGGGGTGTCTTACCCTCAAGTGGTTTGTCTCATGATACTAAAATTCCGGACTGCCGCTATTCATCTCAGCGACCCGAAAATCTGTGGATTCGACACTAATTTCGATTATTTTTATATATATCACTCCCCCTTGCCCCCCACCCCAATGGGGGATGAACTTGGAATTAAAAATTTCCCGGGATAACACTGTTCATCTAAGCGACCCCGAAAAGTATGGATTCGACACTTTTTTCGTTTATTTTTATATATGACCCCCCTTGCCTCCCGCCACTAATGGTTCCTGGGGTGTCTTACCCCCACGTGGTTTGTCTCCTGATACTAAAAATCCGGAGTGTCGCTATTCACTTTGGCGACTCTGAAAACTGTGTATTCGACACTATTTTCGATTACATGTATATATCACTTCCACCTCGCCCCCACCCCCAAAGGGTCTGAACTTGGACTTAAAAAAAATGGAGTGTCACTATTCATCTCAGCAACCCCGAAAAGTATGTATTCGACACTACTTTGATGATTTTTATATCTCAAGCCCTCCGCCCCCCCCCCCTAAGGGTTCATGGGTTGCCCTAACCCCACGTGGTTTGTCTTCCGATATTAAAATTCCGGAGTGTTGCTATTCACCTCGGCGACCCCGAAAACTGTATATTTGACACTAAATACGATTAATTTTATATCTCACCCCCCTTGCTCCCCGCCCCAAAGGGAGATGAACTTAAAAAATCCCGGGGTGTCACTATTCATCTAAGCGACCCCGAAAGTATGCATTCGACACTACTTTCGATGATTTTCATATCTCACCCCTTCGCCCCCCGCCCCTATGGGTTCCTGGGGTGTCTTACCCCCACGTGATTTGTCTCCTGATACCAAAAATCTGGAGTGTCGCTATTCACTTTAGCGACCCCGAAGAGTACTCGACATTCTTTTCGATTATTTTTATATATCACTCCCCCCTTGTCCCCCACCCTAAAGGGGGCTGAACTTGGAATTTAAAAATTCTCGGGATGTCACTATTCACCTAAGCGACCACGAAAAGTATGGACTCGACACTATTTTCGATTATGTGTATATATCACTCCCCTCTCGCCCCGACCCCAAAGGGGGCTGAACTTGGACTTTTAAAAAATTCGGAGTCTAAGTATTCATCTCAGCGACCCCGAAATGTATTGATTCGACACTATTTTCGTTTATTTTTATATATGACCTCCCTCGCCCCCCGCCCCTAAGGGTTCCTGGGGTGTCTTACCCCCACGTGGTTTGTCTCCTGATACCAAAAATCTGGAGTGTCGCTATTCACTTTAGCGACCCCGAAAACTATGTTTGACACTATTTTCGATGATTTGTATATATCACTCCCCCTCGCCCCCACCCCAAAGGGGGCTGACCTTGGACTTTTAAAAAAATCGCAGTGTCGCTATTCATCTCAGCGACCCCGAAAAGTGTGGATTCGACACTATTTTGTTTATTTTTATTTATGACCCCCCTCGCCCCCTGCCCCTAAGGGTTCCTGGGATGTCTTACCCCCACGTGGTTTGTCTCCTGATACTGAAAATCCGGTGTGTCGCTATTCACTTTGGCGACCCCAAATACTATGTATTCGACATTATTTTCGATTATTTATATGTATCACCCCCCCCCCTCGCCTTCACCCCAAAGGGGTCAGAACTTGGACTTTAAAAAATTGGAGTGTCACTATTCATCTCAGCGACCCCGAGAAGTATGGATTCGACACTATTTTCGTTTATTTTTATATATGACCCCCCTCGCCCCCCGCCCCTTAGGGTTCCTGGGGTGTCTTAATCCCACGTGGTTTGTCTCCTGATACCAAAAATCTGAAGTGCCGCTATTCACTTTAGCGACCCCGAAAACTATGTATTTGACCCTATTTTTGATTATTTGTATATATCACTCCCCCCTCGCCACCACCCCAAAGGGTGCTGAACTTAGACTTTTAAAAAAAATCGGAGTGTCTCTATTCATCTCAGCGACCCCGAAAAGTGTGGATTCGACACTATTTTTGTTTATTTTTATTTATGACCCCCCTCGCCCCCTGCCCCTAAGGGTTCCTGGGGTGTCTTACCCCCACGTGGTTTGTCTCCTGATACTGAAAATCCGGAGTGTCGCTATTCACTTTGGCGACCCCGAAAACTACGTATTCGACATTATTTTCGATTATTTTTATATATCACTCCCCCTCGCCCCCACCCCAAAGGGGGCTGAACTTGAACTTTAAAAAAATTGGAGTGTCACTGTTCATCTCAGCGACCCCGAAAAGTATGGACTCGACACTATTTTCATTTATTTTTATATATGACCCCCCTCCCCCCCCCAGGGGTGTTTGTGATGTCTTACCTCCACGCGGTTTGTCTGCTGATACCAAGTCATAAGTGTACCAAATTTGGTTGAAATCGCTCCAATGGTTTGGGAGGAGATGTGGTACAAACCCACCCACCCACATACATACAATGACTTTTATATATATATAGATAGATTGGTTAATTCCGCTGGCACGGGGCTGGGTGTAGGCGTCGTCTTCATCATCATTTCATCCTCATCACGACGCGCAGGTCGCCTACGATCGTCAAATCAAAAGACCTGTATCTGGCGAGCAAAACTTGTCCTCGAACACTGCCAGCACTAAACGCCGTACGCCATTTAATTTCATTTCATTCTGCTTAAGAATGGTGCCCGCCGAATCACGCTTGTTCCTACCATTGCTGTATCTACAACTCTCATAAGAAAGAGGAGACGAAGAAAGAAGTCCCGTTAATAAAACCTCTTGCTTTTTGTTTGTTTACTAGTTGAAGGCGACTTTTGGCAAGGTAAAACAAAGCCAAAAAGTCTTAGATTAAATTATGTTTTGGGTCAACTTGTTTTGTCTTCTGCCACAGTGAGCTAGACACTTGTTCGCTGTGATCGGAGCCACTCACAGATGTGCTGTGTGATAACAGAGAGCAAGTAGGCGGGGGAAGGAATATTGATTATGGAGATTGTGCTTCCCCGTGGCCGGGAGCTGTGTTAGAGAGGTCTTGTAATCGAGATGGCACACGCAAGAAATTCGCGAATTGCCTTGTCGATTCCCTATTTCACTGTGTAGCTCGAGAAAGGCGGGTTCCCTCGCACGACGAACCTGATTTGTTATGGAGAATCTAACCGATCAGCTGACACTGTAAGGCAGGTTTCCCGTTTACCCTGGCGTACGACATGTCATCTCGATTTGACTGACAAGTCTTCTACAGAACGAGGAGGAATAAACTTCTCGTTTTATGATACCGTTAACGTTCAAAGCCTAAAGAGTACCCTGATGCGACGTAAACGGCGGAGAAAGAGTTAATAAAAGGCAGGTAATTGGAAATAAGTACTTCAGAACATTATCTACATTTCTAATCTTGCTTTGGTTAACTATTTGTTCCTTACTCCTCTGAAAACTGCTTAAGTATGATTTATTATAACCATTGTAACAGTGCTCCATTGTATCTTTATTTTACTTCATGCAGAAGAGAATTAACTCGGATTAAGTACAGTTTTATCGAGTGGTCGAATCTTGCTTTGAATAATTATCTCATCCTCACATAATTGAAATCTGCTTAGGTCATAGTTAAAATATTACGATTTCTTTTTCTGCTATTGGCTTTACGTCGCACCGACACAGATATGTCTTATGGCAACGATGGGACTGGAAAGGGCTAGGACTGGGAAGGAAGCAGCCGTGGCGTTAATTAAGGTACAGCCCCAGCATTTGCCTGGTGTGAAAATGGGAAACAACGGAAAACCATCTTCATGGCTGCCGACAATGGGGTTCGAACCTACTATCTCCCGAATACTGAAAATATTACGATAACCTTTGTAATTATTATACCGCAAGAATAATGTCCTTATTGTATCTTTAGTTTATATTATATGGATTACATCTCTATTGCTAACCAGCTCGGTTTGTTTTGGTTTTTTTTCTGACAAAAGAGTAGCGTTTCGAAAATACCGGGAGAGATGGCAGTGCGTTTAGTTTTGCGCAGCTGTGAGATTGTATCCTGGAGATAGTCGGTTCGAACCAAACCGACGGCAGCCCTGACGATGGTTTTCCGTGGTTTCCCATTTTTACATCAGGAAAATTAAGGCCATGGCCGCTTTATTCCCATTCCTAATCATTTATTATCCCATCGTCGCCATAAAACCTATCTGTGCCGGTGCGACGTTAAACAAATAGGAAAAAAATAAAAATAAAAGAAAAGCTTTTCGAAAATGTTGCAGAGTTCGGGCTGAGAAGACTTGGCAGAAAGGTCGACTAATTGGTAATGTCCGACCTGTCAGTGGAGACATGGCGTGGAATAACAATAGTAGACGAATAAGTTCCAGTAGTGTTTTCACAGTGGGAAAGATCACAATATGGAGATAAAGTTAGAATTCAAGAGGTCAAACTGGGGCGAATATTAGTTCATAGGAAGAGAAGTTAGGGATTGAAATAATTTACCAAGGTAGATGTTCTAGAAATTTCAAAATTGTTTGCATTTTTTTAGAAATGATTAGGTAAATAACAGGTAACGAATCTGCCACCTTGCAACCGTCATATAGATCAATGTTGATTTATTTATTTATTTATTTATTTATTTATTTATTTATTTATTTATTTATTTATTTATTTATTTATTTATTTATTTATTTATTTATTTATTTATTTATTTGATATAAGAGTGCTCCGTTCTTATTACCGACCGTTTGCGGATTTTATCGTTAATTAGTTATTTCCTGTTCCTTGGAGACTGGGTGCCTGTGCCATCTTCAACACTAGATTTCATCCCAGGTAGCACGCCATTCTCATAGACACGCAACTCATTCATGGCCGTCGACTCGAAAGATCTTCAGCAGGCTTCTCCGGAGTGCGCAGCTGTGAGCTTGCATCCGGGAGGTTGTGGGTTCGAGCCCCACTGTCGGCAGCTCTGAAGATTGTTTTCCGTAGTTTTCCATTTTCACACCAGGCAAATGCTGGGGCTGTACCTTAATTAAGGACAAGGCCACTTCCTTCCCAATCCTAGGCCTTTTAACTCCCTTCGCTGCCAGTGTGTCGGTGCTTTCTTTTGCTAGGGGCTTTACGTCGCACTGACACAGGTAGGTCTTATGGCGACGATGGGATAGGAAAGGCCTAGGAATTGGAAGGAAGCGGCCGTGGCCTTAATTAAGGTACAGCCCCAGCATTTGCCTGGTGTGAAAATGGGAAACCACGGAAAACCATTTTTAGGGCTGCCGATAGTGGGATTCGAACCTACTATCTCCCGGATGCAAGCTCACAGCCACGCGCCTCTACGCGCACGGCCAACTCGCCCGGTATGTGTGTCGGTGCGACGTAAAGCCAGTTATTATTTAAACATTCAAAATGCCCTCCGTTAGCATAGCCTCGATACATACTCAAACCTGTTGCCTTTAAATTGAATCGCGGTATGAAGCATGTATCATTGCTAACGGAAGGATTTTTAATATTCCATATAAAGGAGAGTTCCATGTTTTATTCTTGTACGTTCTGTTCCTGTGTATTCTCCATGATGGACGTAATATGCAGAGTTGTATATAATTAATTCTAACATGCAAATAAAGCGTTTTCTCTCCCATGTCCATATTACAAATTTTCTTCTTCTATGTACGACGAATATGTCCTGAAAATTTGGCTGCACTTCATTGATAGACCTCCTATATTACAAAGTACTAAATAAAAATTCAATATGTTGAGTATTCAGCCCGAAGCCCGGTACTCAAAAATACACCACTTCATAAAGTCACGCCGCTTCAACAACATATCGTCGTTGGCGGGACAAAATCTCCTATGTCATAATATTTTGGGAGATATACTGACCCGCAGTACATGCAGTATGAAGCGCGAGAATGCCTTGACAATATGCACACAATATTGCACCTTGAACCTTACCGGCCAAGTTCTAAGCTAAAATACTTCACATAGGAGGTTTTGTCCCGGCAGCGATGAAATCTTGTCAGAACATGTCAGAACAACAACCAAGCCACTACTTTTAATTTTTTTATATTTTTATAATGAATAATACTCCATTTTATTTTCTTTCAGGTACGAGAATTCTTAATCTGCCTGCAGAATACATACGAAGATCGACGACCTGATGAAGGTAGGCCAGTTCGATGGATATAATTTTCGGAGGAGTGAAACCGTAAATTTATTCGAATTAATTATAGTTCTTTTATCAAAGCATAACAGAATTGAAAACGCTTGAAGATTAATTTTCATAGCATATATTTCATTGTGGTAGAATTTGAATCCCAATTCCAACAGATATAAATCTGAAATATGTGAAAATTTGTTTAACTACACTCACCTGAGGCTCAATGTCGTAATCATTTTGGATGCTACTAAAGGAGTACCTGGTACCTTAGGGAATTTTGAGTTATATACTCAATCAGTTCAGTAATTTCTATTTTTCGTGTGGCTATTTCTAGCCGAGTGCAGCCATTGTAAGGCAGACCCTGCGATAAGGGTGGGCATCATCTTCCACGTGTAGGTAACTTCGTGTTACTGGGGTGGAGGATAGTGTTATGAGTGGTGTGTGAGTTGCAGGGATGTTGGGGACAGCAAAATTCCCACTCCCCGAGCTACTGGAATTGATCCATGAAGTTTAAAATCCCCAACCTGATCGAGAATCAAACCTTGACCCTCTGATCCGAAGACGAGTACGCTGACTATTCACTCAACGAGTCGGACAGTTCAGTAAATGATCGATGGAGAAACAGGAAGCTAAATAGCACAGTACATCATCCGCGTGGATAAAATTGGAAGCTTTTCACAATTATTTGTCATACTGACAAATTAAGACAGGATAATATAGTTCTCTCAGTGGATCAATTGAAGAGTGCCGTACTCTGGATCTCAAGATGGCGGGTTCGAACCCAGGAGAAATAGTCAGATTTTTGAAGGGCGGAATAAAGTCCATTCGACGCTGCGCTACATGTCGTACCATGTCCACATGGTGCACCTCCCTAGTGACAAAGTAAATTATAGCTAAGTCACATATTTTCCAATAGAGTTCCGTCTTACTCTGGCATCAGGTAGAGTACAAGGGAACGTAGAAATTGACGCACAGGCATCATAAATGGCGTCATTTTAAAATGCCTGCGTGTGGTATTTGAGGCCATGCGCTTGTTCTTCTTTTTCTTATCATTATTGTTAATTCGGATCCATAGCCTAGGCCTAGCGAATCTTCCTTTTACCACGAGGGTTTGGTTTCCATTTTCGACCAGCTCCGGGATTTTTACTTGAATTTGAGGGCTGTTCGAGGTCCACTCAGCCTGTATCAGAATAATTGAAGCGCTACCTGAAGGTGAGATAGCGACGCCGTCTAGATAGCAAAGATTAACGGCCCAGAGAATTCGTCACTCTGACCACGCTTCAACTCCTAATCTACAGGCCCTTCAGAGCTGAAGCGTCGGTGGTTTTGCATATTATTATTATTATTATTATTATTATTATTGTACCGGAACCGCCTTTGAGAATGCCATCATAATTTTAATACTTGCAACAACTAGCGCAAGAAGTTTGAACTTTTATCTACGGATGTCTCTACCAAAAATCTTATGTTATACCCTCTGGTGTGAAGAGGAATTATTAAAATTGTTAAATATTTTATTTTAACGTTTATTACACTGAGTTGATTATTTCTTGTTTTTGGTATGTTAAAGTTGACAATACTTCGATCTCTTCGCGCCAACGTAGGATGTTGGCAAATATAAAATTTTGCATGTTTAATTTTCAGATAAATAGCGTTTACTTGTGTCTATTTAAATTACCCAATAAGAGTTGGGGGTGTGTCGGGCCTTAGCCAAGAGTTTTCTGGATCCTTCCTCTCACGTATAAAAGCTGGCACTTTTTCGAGCTTCCGGGTCTTATTCATCGCTTCAGTCTAGTGTGTTGGTGTGAGAGGAGGCGGGGTGTCTCGTTCATCATCGAGCATACCAGCAGCTCAAGGTAATGGCAGTCCAGATCTTGTTAAGTGATTGTCTTTGACAGCTAGCTCGAGGAGAAGGTTCCAAATCTTAATAATGTAAATTCAGTGTTTTTAAAATGTAAATTTCAATCTTCTAATGTAAACTTCAAACGAGCCTACAAACTTAACCGTAACCAGGGAATAGAGAGTGTGATATCCTCTCGAATCCCCTTCAATTGGAGTTTGAGGTGACTATGATTTTTTAACCGCTTTCCCTTTGTATTCTGGTAAATTAAATACTAATTCCTAAAATGAAGGTTTCTCGATTTTTACCCCTATCTTATGATCTTTTGTACCTGAATTTTGTTACGTCTTATTTGTGAAAAAATAAAGATAGCTGTGGTAGAAATATAACCGTAATTTTAAAGTTTTAAATAAATCTTCCGATTGTCCGATCTTGACCCATTCATGCTGGCACCTTCTTTAACCTCTGTCCACCACGGTATCCCCGGAACAATTATTATTATTAAGGCACTGTATTACCGTATTAGGAAACTTCATCTATACTCGGAGACAACTCAAGTCCTAAGCGGTCTCTTTGGTGTTATATATGTTACATAAAAACCGCTTGCTTTATCCACCAGGTTCAGGATGAGAACAATAATGGAGAAAGGGAAAGAGGGGAAGTTCTCGCCCGCGGAAGGATATTTTCCTCAGTTCTTCAGTTGACTACCGATAAAACATCAAAGGGACCGCTTAAGACTTGAGTTGACGCCGACTTTAGTACGTTGTTCTGAGTGTCGAATGTTGTATAAATTTAGAACAAATTTCTAAATTCCATTCCTCTTTTCGTGCCCACTCTAGGACATATATTTTGTTAGAGCTTGTTCCACATTATTTCGAAGATTTGTGTTTAGTTTCATCCACGCAGTCATTTAACTTGTTTAGTTGGGTGTTTCTTATGTTTAGGCTCTTTCCTCAAATTATTCCTTTGTGCGGTTTTCGGCAATGGATATATTGTTTGTATTTTCGTTTTATTCCGCACCATCACCAGGCGTATTGACTGAACGGTTCGGATCCTGTAGCTATTAGCTTGCATTCGGGTCGTTTCGAACATCAATGTGGGATATCCTGAAAACGTTTTTCCATTATTTCCCATTTTTACACCACGTCTGTCAGAGCCGGTGCGACATACCCAGTTACGTAGTCCTATTTATGGTTGTGACAGTACGGAAAATTCTGAGGTATGGGTGGTGTTGAGAAATGACATTCAGCGAACAGCTAGTACGTCGGCGATATATATATTTTACAATTGGCTTTACGTCACGCCGACACAGATAAGTCTTATGATAACCATAGGAAATGGCTACGATTGGGAAGGAAGCGGCCGTGGCCTTAATTAACATACTACAGGAATTACAGAAAACCATATTTAGATCTGCCAACAGTGAGGTTCGAACCCACTATCTCCTGAATGCAAAGTCACAGCTGCGCGTCGGAGTTTGATGGAAAGTGATACTCCTATGGTCATCGATAAATATATAGCACCTTCTAGCCCAGTGAAGAAATGCCAAACTCTTTGATTCCTCATCTTGCCACTTCGGTTCATTTAATATTTAGATCCATGATTTAGGGACTCATTTGTTGCTTGATATTGAGTGATTCCTCAAGTTAATATTTCACCACCAGCATGTACCCGCGGCTTCACCCGTGTTTATTAATTCAGCCGTTAGATGTTTAAATTATTTATTTAAAAGCAAAATAAAGTACTACACTTTTTAACACACATCGTTTTTTACATAGGGAAACTGGATGAAATACAGTACTTTTATTTTTAAAACCTGTGCCCGCGATTCAAACGCGTTGAATTTTATTTTTGACTTATAAAGTTTCCTTGTCAAATTTTGAAGTATTTTGATTTTATTTTTTTAATTTTTTATTGTTTGCTTTTCGTATTAATCTCATTGGAAAATCTATTTATATGCAATGCTTGGTGTACGATTCCCTTGGACTATTTTGACTTATAAAGCTTTCTTGTCAACGTTTGGAATAGTTTGAGATTTTGTTTTGGCCTTTCGTATTAATCTCATTGAAAAATCTCTTTATTTACAATGTTTGGTGTACGATTTCCTTGTGCTAAAGCAACAACTCTTATGAACATGCGACGAATAGCTGTCCACCGGTAAAGCAACCCTTAGTTAAATCTATGCCAGCTTTGCTCAACGTTTGCCCTTGTGACCTTTTGATTGTCAAAGCAAAGCTGATGTTGATACGAAATTACCGTATTTTGAAATAAAAGGAAAAATTCGACGTACATACATTTTTATATACAGTAGATAAATTATTTTTATACTTTTCCCCCTTACTATCCCCACTTTTCCAGATAGTAATTAATATGTGTACCAATTTTAGGTGGCAAATCTTGCTGCTTTAGAATCCTTGAGCTAACGTTGCCGTGGTTACGGCTGGTCGTTTCCTTATCGGATTCCCAGAGCAGGGGTAGTATAGTGCTAATATCTCCATAACGGTTGGTTTTTGGGCCTTAAATGTTTTCGGGCCCGTAGCGATTACCGAGTTTTGTTCTTTGCTTCAAGGGCTTTAAAATGAGCTTCGTCTTCTCCATGTACGACAAATTCGATATTTCGCCTATTATTTCTGTATCTCCCCCCCTCGCCCACCCTCTAATTGTTTTGAAAATTTGAAAGTAGCCTAAGTTACTCCTTATACAATCATCTATCTGCCAGTGAAAGTCCCGTCAAAATCGGTCCAACCGTTTCGGAGATTTGCCGGAACAAACAGACAGACAGAGAGACAGACAAAAACAAAAATTGTAAAATTGGTTTTTAGTCATAAGTACCGTATATAATTTCATATGCGCTTAGTAAAATGCTGTTATTTTGACATTTACAAACAGACACTTCACTTCTATTTATTTTTATAGATGAAGTCACCAGTATTCGAACCGCGATCACTAAATTGAAATATCAGCGTCAAAGACACAGCTCCTACAGAGGGATTGGGCTATTTTTGCAACATATCAACAGTCGATATGTATTTCCTTCACTCTGGAATTAATTTCAATAAAATAGAACAAGAAAAGTCCAGCATTATTAATTCAATGCCAATACCAGTCATTTCCTAGCCGGTTAGAGTCCCATTCCATGAATACGGGATTTTTAAAATTGAAAATTCATGGCCGTGTGGTTCAGATATCACGCGGACGTGATCACATCAAGAGACACGTAGAATTGCGCAGGCCACCCACAAGTTGGTTTTTCTATTTCTTTTCTGGTAAAGCAAATGTATTATCCGGGAAATGTGAGCATGCGTGACAGATCTATCTAGCAATCATATACCGGCCGGACAAGTCCCGCCTGGTGTCATTGGTGTCAGTAGTGCAGCGGCACTGGTATAATGCCACCTGATCTACGCCGATCTAATGCCCTTATGAATGAATTCCACAAGATCTCAAGAAATCCTAATCTACCCGTGAATAGTGACCTGCCACTCCTGAATTTTACTGAAATCACGCCATCCAACTCTGCGTGATGCTGCTAACATGGATGCTAAGGATTTTAAATCTCTTGATGAGTGGAAAAGTAGATGGGAAGCAGCAACGGATGTGCGCCTTCATACCTTCTTCTCAGGTCCCGAACTTCCAAGTGGATCCCACCTACCACGCAAAACCCGGACTGTCCTGAATAGAATCAGAACAGGACATGGCCGGTGCAGAGCCGCTCTCCATAAGTGGAAAAAGCTACCTAATCCAGACTGTGACTGCGGAGCTCCACACCAGACTGTTCATCATATCATCAGGGAATGTAAGCTTCGTGCGTATCACGGTGATGAAGATGACTTCCTGCTGGTATCTCCAGAAGCTGTACGTTGGATTGAAAAACTTGATATTCAATTGTGAAGCACAAATTAATTTGTTTCTCAGCTGTAAATATGTATATATATATATTACTGATATTGTCTGTATAAGCCGTACGCTAAATATATATACTGGCCCGTAATGACGGCTCGTGTTCTTTCTCCCGCCACCTGCGAGTTTCGTTCTGTGATAAAGTTTGTGATGAAATAGCGAAGGGCCATTCAAAACAAGAGGCGTGGAATCAGTGCAGATGCTGTGTTGATCCATGACAATGCTCATCCACATACGGCTCGGTGCTCAGCAACTGTTCTGCAGGAGATCGGCTGGGAGGTGTTTGATCATCCACCGTACAGTCCTGATCTTGCTCCTTGCACTTTAAGAAATTCCTCTCCTCCTGTCAGCATTTTCACACGGACAATTAGCTGAAGACGAATGACACACGCTGGTTCATTCCCAGGCGGCAGATTTCTACGACACTGGCATACAAAATTTGATCCCACGATATGACAAGGGTCGTGCCAGTAAAGTTTTTCATGTAACTATATTGTCTTTAAAAAATAAGTAAATAAGGAAACTTACTTTCTGGGTGGCCCTCGTAGAAACATGCCTTCAAGCAGGTAGAGAACCAAATTCCACTCTGCTGGAGAGAGCTGTCTAGGAATTTAATGTAAAATATTGCAATGTTCGCTTCCTAATGATTAGGTTGTTAATTTATATCAGCATATTGAGATGGATTCCAGCATGCTGGTCCGTCGGATATAATTTGCATACCCTGGCACCTCTAACAAACCAAAGCAATTTAAAGGGCGTTGAATCATTTCAATATTATTAATGCTATTATGTATTTATGATTTTTCTATCTACCTATCATTTGGCTTTTATTGCCGGTAATACACGTGAACATGCTCGGCTCGCTTGTTGCAGCCCTTGTGACGTAGACCCTCCGACAAGGGTGGAATGCATCTGCCGTGTATGCGAATTGCTTCTGTAGCGGAGGATACTGTTGTATGTGAGTTGCAGAAAAGTTGGGGACAGTACAAACATCCAGCCAGGCGAAATAACCATTTAGACCTGGTTGTATAAAACCTTTGATCTGAGTTTAACTAGGAAAAATGGCTGCCAGTCAAGTTGAATTTCGATTGTATAAACGCTAATCTAAGATCATCTCTTCTCGATCTAAGTTCAGATTTGATTGCCGAATATTCGTAGGTTAATCTCCTTGAACTTAGATCATATTAAACATTGAACTAGACCTGAAGACTTGAGAAGTGATTCCTTGTATCGTATCTGCGTAAGAATATCATACCTTAATCGAGGTGGGTTATAAATATCTTGAATGCTAGTAGTTAAATAATATTGCTTAGATCGCTCGAATTTTTCAGAAGTGAGGTTATGTTGAATATCATATAAACAATAGTCTACTGCAATACAAACACCTGCTGTTACTTAGTTTTATGATACTGCTTCACTAATTAATTATTTTAAATTATGTTTCAAGTTTACAAAACAAACCAATTTTGTAATATTCTTTCCTTTCTTTAACAGGGATGTCAGATTATTCCGACTTTTCATCTGATGAAGAAGAATTGATTTTACGACGAGCTCCTAATGCCTGGCTACAAAGAGAATGTCTGGCTACTTCTTCGCTCATAAGATCGCAGTTCGAAGACGTAAATGATGTACCTTCCGTGTTTACTTCGCGAGATTACAATATTATCTTCTTCTCCTTCTTCGACAGTCACGGCAATTTCGTATTTCATTAGTTGCCAGTCACAGCCAGGTCAATCCCACCATTTAAGTGTTATCAATATCAACCAATATTGATCTGCATTTAGGGCAGTCGCCCAGGTGGCAGATTCCCTACCTGTTGCTTTCCTAGCCTTTTCCTAAATGATTTCAAAGAAATTGGAAATTTATTGAACGTCTCCCTTGGTAAGTTATTCCAATCCCTAACTCCCCTTCCTATAAATGAATATTTGCCCCAGTTTCTCCTCTTGAATTCAAACTTTATCTTCATATCCAACGGGCCAAGCTATTTCGTATTTCATTTGTTTTGCGGTGTTGCAACGTCCACTTCTCTGAACTCCAATTACATTTGAACTACACATGTTTAAACCGAGTTAAGTTGTATACACGCGACGAAGAGGTAATCTCAGTTCATTTTCAGAACTAGGTTCTAAATTCATCTCCGGTCAGATGTCTTTATACAACCGGGACTTAGAGTTACAATCTCGGACCCAGGTGTGTGAATCGGACCGGGTGTGGGTGGGGGTTGGACCGAAGGCGACTACGCTGGACAAGGAGCCGAACGTAATAACATCAACATCTTCTTTCTGACCTTTTTTTTTTTTTCAATATGTTCAGGATGACACTTGTTGCGGATATGGCCTGCATTCACAGGCGGATGCCTTACCTCACGCTAACCCTATGCGGAGGAATGTATTCTCTATTGTGTGTTTGTAGCAGTGTCTTTTATGTGAGGGGTAGAGTATTAAGACCAAGAGGAACTAACCATGTATAGTTAAACGACCCATTCCGGCCGGGAATTGAAGACGGTGCACTCACAACCGAATTCCATTACGCTGACCATTCAGCCAAGCATCTGGACAATAAGTAATAATAATAATAATAATAATAATAATAATAATAATAAAAATAATAATAATAATAATAATAATAATAATTAAAAAAGGCATACACAATTGTCTGGAGCAGAAGCAACAAAAACTCTATATCCCAAAACGCAAAATTAAGACACTACAACACAGTTGTCAAACCAGAAGCCCTTTATGAATCAGAAACTCTGATATTTAGTGCCAGATCACAAATAAAAAAACATCGAAGAACAAGAGAGGAACATTCTCAGGAAAATTCTAGGCCCTAAATGTGAAAATGGTATTGGGATGAAAAGTAAATTCATCCAAGTAACAGGAAAAATCACAGACACCATTAGAAAAAGAAGATAAAATTCTATGGTCGCATAATCAGGTTGGATAACAATAGGCTAAGGAAGAAAATTCTAAATCCCGTAGTATTTCTAAAAAAATAACAATAAGTGGCTTACAGATATAAAAAATTCTTCAGGAAATTGGCATAAATTAAGAAATCTTCCAAGAGAGAAAGAATTCAGAAATATCGTAAACAAACGCAAATTTGTAGATCAACCTAAAAGACAAGCTGCAGGATGGACGGAGGAACGCAAAAAGAAGCTCAGCTAAAGGAAAAAGATATTTTTCGGAAAACATGAAACTTTGTGCTAAATAAGTTCACACGGGATCCTCAGTTGGGCATAACGAATCCACAATAATAGCCTAATAGCAGGGTAGAATTTCTATACGTAGTGGGCGCAACCCAGTTAGGAAGACACTTCAAGACCACAAGGGTTTGCAAGAAAAAAGCCGAAGCTGAAAACTAACAAGGCGTGGACCAAAGCAAGAAAGCAACAACACCGACAACGAATGCGGGAGTACAGGACAAATGTTAAAGTCCGGGGAAGAAGACAGTTGGAATGACTTGGTCCTTAGTGGACCGAAGCGACACGAATTATTGAATACACGGAATATTTTTATGGCGGATTCATAGCGTAATAATGATGTTAGAAAATTATTTCATTGTTATCTCTTCATGAATAATGCGAAGAAGGGAGTGTGTTATGTGGAAGGGTAAAAGGGGAGAACTGAATTAGAGTCTGAAATTGTTTACTCAATTTCACTGCTTCCAAAACTCGTATTGTTTGAATTATAACCCCCTTCTGAATGTTATTCAGTATTGATGGTCAAAATGGTTCCTGTAAATTAATTTTACTTTGAACAAGTAGTTTTATGAGAATAATTATTTCGTCAGAATTTCATATATTTACTTAGACGTAAATCCCATGAGTGCAATTTGCACTAACTACCTTTGAAGGAATGTTTCATTTTCATACCTTGGCTTATTAATTATCCAGTACCATAAATACTGTAGAAGTAATGGTGGAAAGAGCGCAATGTGAGGAGGGTCGTGAATAGTACGAAATGATATCACAGGAGCTCACTAAACATACCCTTCGAAACGCTTAACTGCACGGTGAAATATTTATCGTGAAAGAGTTAAGAGCAATTTACAATGTGTACATTATGTTATGTTGTTATCCATGCGTAACACGCCAAGATGAAACTTAGAGAAGGGGTTAATTGCTTTCCTTTGAAGCGCTTCTCAGCCTGTTATGAGATATTCGGCATACAAATAGGAAGTACCTGGAGAGAACAGAACCTTATGATGAAATATGACAAGGGCAATTAGGCATATTTGTTATAGATCCCCCTTGCTGTAAGACGTGTAGTGATGATCACACAAAGCTATTTTCGCCCTCGTAAGATATACCTTGCTGAATTCACCAATATACAAACGGTTAATGTATGGTTTATTAGCAATTGATTTTTGTTTCATTTTCATTTTCCAATGTCCTACAAATAGGGCTATCATGAGGGTGACAGATTCCATATCAATGTTTACCTAGTCTGCTGTTAAATAATTTTAAACAAGTACGAAATTTTGTCGAACATATCCCTCGCTAAACTAATCCAATACTTAACACCTCTCCCTATGAAAGGATACCTGCCCATCTTGTCCTCTTGAATTCCAAAGTTATTCTCATATCTTCATACACATAAGTTATAGGATTCTGAAAACTCCAATATGACCTCGATTAAGTTGTGAGCTGCACGGCAAGTAATGAAATTAACGTGGTGAAATGTCAGGTTGTAAGTTTCAACTACTTTTATAAACTCCACTCATGCTTATTTGTGAAGTAATGTCATCCCATGTCCTCTCTCGACTGACAGCTCGGAACATACCGCTTAGTCGAACTGCTTGTGTCTTTACTCCCATATCTTCCCAGACTATAGATTGCAACATTTTTGTAAGACTACCCGTGTGTCTGAATTTGTCAAGAACAGATCGTGCTGCTTTGCATTGGATCCGTTACGGTTCTCAAATCAAGTAATCCTAGTGGTGTCCTATACTCTGGAGCCATGTTCTAATAGGGTAATTACCAGTGGCGTATACCCACTCTCCTTTAAATCCTTACTACAACCCCTAAACGTACTCATAACCACATAAAATTATCTAATACCTTACTTACAACCTCGTTAATTTGATTACATCTATGAAGGTATTTCTTTATATTACATGAAATGCATTCACTAAATCAACTAAGTAATGAGCTGTAACTAATTTACTACTTTGTACAACATAACATCATCCGCAAAAAGCCTTATCTGTGATTTCAGTTCTGTAATCGTGTCGTATATATATATATATAATAAAATTTGAAGGTCCAATAACATAGCCTTGCGGAACCCTCTCTTAATCATCACAGGATCAGATAATACTTCAACTACCATCATTCTCTGAATTCTATTTTCTGGAAATATAGACACTCATTTAGTAACTCCTTTGTCTAGTTCAAAAGCTCACTTTTTCGTCGGCAGCCTCCCATGATCTACCCTATCAACAGCCTTGAATATGTCAATAGCGATGTGAGCTTCATGGCTCAAACGGAAGCGCGTCGGCTTCCTACTGCTGGATACCGTGGTTCAAATCCCGGTCACTTCATGTGAGATTTGTACTGGGAAAAGCGGAGGCGGTACAGGATTTTCTCCGGATACTTCGGTTTTCCCCGTCATCTTTCATTCCAGCAACACTCTCCAATATCATTTCATAGCATTTATCAGTCAATCATCAGTCACCTTGGGAGTGGCGACCCCATTGTACTAATAGCCTACATATGGTTCATTCATTACATCCCTGACCCGGTCAAATACTGGAAAACAGGTTGTAGGTTTTTTAGGTCAATAGGGATACAGTCTGTTTGACCTTTGGAATGAGTGATTAAGTCTCGCAAGTTACTCGTGTTTCAGCATCGCGATTTTGTTAGTAAAATTTCTTCCCATTTCATGTGTAATGTTTAACTGAAGAAAATGATTTATTTTTCTAGTTTTTATGTCACTTCCTTTTATGAATGTTTTTACGAAGTATTTTGGTACACCATATTCTTGAAGTTCTCCGTAATTAAACAGCAATGAATGTACTCTGTGTCTGGAGGAGCAGATTAAACAAATATGGCTCTAAGAAGGGGGAAAGTGAAATTCAATTAAACATAGGCTCAGAATATCTGATCAGTGATTGCCTTGCTTTGCTGAGGACAATGACTCCGTCATACTCTAATGACTTTGACGTGTCACTCCATACGGTATCAAACACAATTAGATGCACTTTACACCACATCATCTCCAATTTAGAAAGCAATGTAGGCCTATATATCTCAAAAGTAGCAGTAAAGGCAAAATAATAATTCCGTAGCCTCAATTTAAACATAAATATGATTCAAGGAAGGTCCTTTTAAATTATTATGTAGAGTATTTTCATTATTTGCCGCATTTCCCTAACTTCCTTAAGCAGGATTGTGAAATTAGACACATTTCTTATCGTAATAAAGACATCAAAAAATACATCAATATTTAAAAATATTTTAGCAGATACGCCTTTGGGACCATTCATTTAAAAAATACGGTTTGTAGAATTGCTTCTATGATGATAGATATAGATAATAAGTTAGAGATGAATAAACTTATACTGCTAATAATAAGAGTTGGTGTCTGACATTTCTTAGAGGGAGGTCCGTTTACTGCCTGCCGAGGCGGGATAAAGGGAGTGGCTGTGTGGTTGCCATGGAAACGAGGGTGGGGCGAGTGCGGTTGCCATGGAGATAAAACTTCAGGGCAACTCGTCTTGCTGGGAGTTGCCAAACCTGTCACTGTCACTGATAAGAACCTGATTGTATAAGAGTGATCGCAAATGGGACGACAGCGCCTGGCCAGGTAGTCTACAACAGATCACAGCGGTCAGAATGAAGGATGGAACAAGTGAGCCGGAAGCGAGGGGTAAGAGCATGTAGAAAGGAATGGTGGAATGTGGCAACACCGTGAAATGGCACGTGCAGTGCTCCTCCCTCCAACCTTACCTGTCAGACGCCAACTTTAGTTAAGTCTAGTATAATTACAAATGTGATTTCATCAAATAGGCCAAAGTATTTAAACTGGTAACTAATTTTTGTTTTATTTTGAATTACGATGAAGAAAAATAGTCCAGCAATACATTTTTGCATGATTACTTAAGTTTAAGCATTAAACCTACACCATTTCTTGCTCTTCATCTATTAAACCTACACCATTTCTTGCTCTTCATCTATAATACCACGAGCAGTTTTCTTAAATTGTTAGGTCACCCTGCATTTACTTGCAAACTTTTTGGAAGTGTTAATAAATGAGGAGACGGTCCATGCCCAGTACAACATTTGGCAATAAACTGTACTTCTGTATCAAATTTCATAACTCTGAGATATTTGATATTTATTGTGTTATTTGAGGGTTTTTGAATAGAACAGATCCTTGTCTATGGCTTCCGGCATGTTAAGAAATTACTCTGGCTCAAAGTTCTGACACTGACATCTTTCTAAAATCTTCAGTTATTTAAGGTAAGTTGAACAAATGGAAGACACTCCCAGCGTGATCATTTGTATATCTTCAAAATGTATAGATAAGTCCTTCTTGTTAAATGTTAGATTAATTTTTTTACCAATAAGTCTCCCATTTTCCCGAATACTAATCTGAACCATACCTTTATGGACTTTGGTCTGAAGGAAACGAAAATTGGTTTGATTAGGAATAAACTCGTGCCGTGCTTCATTAAGATTCTAACATGGAACACGGAATTTCACTCTGGACTTTAATAGAATCGTATGCTCCACTAATGAATGGTGTGTTTCGTTGCACCATGAGTCTCAAATGGGAATGGCTTGTTTAATATTTAATCAACAAATGCATTTGTTACGTTCTAATTAGTGTAGAATTAGAAAAACAGAGTTGTGTTCTAGACTTTTTTGAAATTTTAACACATTTTCCACTTTGAATTCGGTACTTTTAAAAATTTACCACCCAACATATAACAGGTGTAATATGATTTGTTATCCTTGAAAAGGTTAAACACGCTTACGATTTGTACCGTAGGTCAGGGTATCCCAAACGTTTTGAATCTGAGCCCCCTAAGCATATCTAAGTATGTCCAAGGATCCCTTAGCCATTTAACATAATACTGCATTCCGTAAACAAGTAACATAATTTTGCAATGGTGTCATGTTTGATTGTATTCGCATAACTTAGTAGTAATATTTACTTTCTTTGAAAGTTCAATTTTATTTCATTTATATGAAGATAATTTATCCACGCACACAAATTATAAAACTGAGACGCTCGACTAATACTTACAACAGTGTGGGTCTGGAATCTAACTTTTAAAAAATCACTTGTTACGGTTGTTGGATCAATGGGACGGGTGGGACTGTTTCCAAAGTCCAAGTATTTTACAAGCATAGTCGATCGACCCGAAGATCAGCCTCTACATTAGTTCTGCTTCTGTACTTCGTTTACATTTGTGTGATACCAGAAAAGGTAGACCTATACTCACACGGGTATGTTGTCAAGGAAGGCATTAAACGCAATACTTCCTTTCTAGAAATTATAGGGTATAGGGGATGTCATGGGTACACAAGTTGATCAGAGACTTGGAGTTCTGATACATTCATTGAACTTCCTGGAGCTAAACACATTCCACTCCATCTCATTCTCTGCCATTTTCATTCTCCATTTTCCCTCTTTCAAGATGCTTTGGGTAGTTGATCTCCCTCGAGGGAGGGCAGTACTTGTTCACATAGAAAGAAGGGATTTCTGATCCACGAGATTTTCTCAAACAGAGGTGGAAAATATGGTCTGAGTGTGGATAATAGCATTTCCAAGTGTCTCACAGTAATTACAGTACTTAAACTGCCTTGTAGCATTTCTTCTTGTCATAACTTGTCATACCTATCGCCCAAGTTAAGAGTCACATATACTGTATGTAAACTACACAACACTGAAAACATAGTTTATAAATTTAATGTTATGGTCTATGAATTGTGTGTGTGTACAATTAAATTTCGCTCTGTACTTACAAGTTACATTGTCGTCGAGGGCCCCCAGGGGTCTGCGGACCACAGTTTTTGAATTAATGCCTTAGGTTATTAGACTGAAACTCAAAGCAAAGCATAGTGACCTCCGTACAGGCCATGAAGGCCCTTGGAGGAGTGGAAGGTAAAGGCTTCCACCATTATTAACCTCGGCGCGTGATAGGGTAGAGTAGTTTGCTCTACGCCCGGCCGCCTTTGCCCCCAGGAATTAACCTGCTACCCATTTTTGGTGTAGGCTGAAGAATGAAACTCAGCGCGTGGGAATTTTTTGTTCTAACGTTGAAATTAGAGATTTTCCTGCCTGACTGATACATTCTCCTGTTCAAAGAGCTCTTGTTTCATTATGGTAAGAAGACCAGTTTGATTTAATACTTGATGCTACATCGTTATCTACTGATTCGCTATTCCCGTAAATTTTCGCCAGCTGTTTAGATTACAACTGCTTCGTCAGTGAATGCAGAGTAGGTTTTGGAATGCAAGTGGCCTCGGTGGTCGGCAGCTCTGCACTTCGACCGACCAACGGCTCTACCGTGGCTGTACACCTCTGTATTCCTCAGACGGTGAGGGGCTTGACCCACCGTCGACTGTCCTGGGAATGGTTTTCCGTGGATTTCCATTCTACTGCACTAAGGCGAATGCCGGGGGAGTTACTAGTATTGACCACGGCCGCCAAGCGTATTCTCCGAACATCTCCTTCACCGTAACAGATCTCCAGGCCTGAGAGACCGTGTCACCATCTAGGAGGCCCGCCTCTCTCTTCAGCGGAGCAATGAAAAAAATTTAGCAGTAGTAATTTGATTTTCCAAACTGCATTTTATTACCTTCATTTTCTTCTTCCTTAGTCTTTTCATGCCTGTGTGCTCATTATTTATGTACGCCCGAAATCCCGTTCACCTCAGTAGTGTAACGGTTAGCGCTATTTGCTGCCGTCGTCAGAGGTCCGCTCGATTCCCGATACCGCTGGGAATTTGAAAATGGCAGGAGTGCTGGTATGTGGTTAAAGTGGAACATGAGGTCACCTCCAGTCGGGCATGCCTGAAGTTGAACTGCACCAGGTCGGGATAAAGTCAAGAATTTGATTTTATCTGTCTTCTTCGCTATTATTATTATTATTATTATTATTATTATTATTATTATTATTATTATTATTATTATTATTATTATTATTATTATTATTATTATTCAGAATACTGCTCGAAAGAAGGCGCTCCAACTCCTTGGTTGAATGGTCAGCGATGGGGCGTCGTTAGGCTCAGAAAGTCCCGGTTTCTTTCCCCGGCCGGTTCGGAGATATCTATCGCGTCTTATTAATTCTTCTGGTTCGATGACTGGGTGTTTCTGGTTGTACCAGCACTCTCCTCTTCAAAATCCACACATTCATATGCTGATCTTTGATCCAAAGGGTTTTAGGTCCGATTCTCAGTCGGATTGTGGATTTTAATTTTTATCGATTAATTCCTATGGCTCGGGGACTAGGGACGTGTGTGCCATCTTAAAGATTAGATTTCACCCTAGGTAAGGATCTATCCTCACAGACGCACAGGTCACTCAAAAGACCTGCACTAGACCTCTCCGTAGGTCATATGCTAGTATTGTGACTTCCCCTCTCGGAGAACAATCATCAAATGAGAAATGCAACCAAGCAAGCAAAGGGCGCCAATCTTTAAGTTGAGGACTTAAAGATAAAATTTATAATCAAGCTTGGACAGACTCTTATCACAGGGGTGAGGTGATAGTACACTAATCATTAAGCAGGAGAATTAGAAATCAAAAGGCTAATTAAGGCAAATTGATTAAAGTAAACTAGAAAAATACTATTTATTATATTTAATATAAATGACGACGGTTTAACGAGAACTGAATTTAACATCGAAAATGAATTTAACAAAAAATTGAATGACTCTACTTCACGAAAACTTGCAATATCTTTAACTCGCTTGCTCACCATGTCGTCTTGTTCTGCTGGTCCTTGGAAAGCTTCCATCCTTGCAGCTGGAACATCACCGGTCGTCTTTGATATCTCTTCATCTGCAGCTCAGTACCATTCCTGCCTTGCCAATTGCACCCACCACTAATTGGAAGATGACTTCAAAACTAACACTCCCTATTATGCTTTATCCCATAGATTGGAGATAAGCCCTATGTCACAGTTAGAAGAACCACCTTGGGTTATATGGAGAGGATACTCAATTAAGAATCCTTCCAACTTTACTGATAACGTTCTCTGAAGTTTCATTTCTATCTAGATTAAAACTATCTATTGACTTAGACTGGTTCAAACCGGTCTTGTAGCCGTGCTGTACGTACTTCCTCATGAGAGTGGCTATACACACCTCATTCAGAATTTCTAAGTATCGAGACGCAGAATCAAGTAGAACATAATGTAGAAGTCTCGTAGAAGATCGTAGAATAATGTAAAGAGACTCGCAGAAGCGAATAAGACGTTGTAGAGAGACCCTCCAGGAGCTCCAACACGCCCTTTTATAACTTTCTCTCGCGCTAATTACAGGCCGCTACACGTGGTCCAGTCAGATGACACTTCTCTCCCCACTCTAGATTTTAGAGTAGATGGGTCCCACACAAGATATCAACTGTTCTTCTATTCGTCCTTTCAATCAGTATCCATGGCAACATGACGCTCCTTTGAAAATATAGGCGTTGATCAGTTCGAATAATTCTGGTCGAAATACGGTAGCTTACGTTAGGACGCGTGAACACGTGCTCGCTTTTCTCAGAACTTGATGTCTAAATTTGTCCTCCCTTCCTCCTCGGTGATGTGGCAAGATAACTGAAATCTACTGCAAGTTAATTTTAACCAACTGTCGCAAGAATCTAAGTGAATATTAGGATATTCAGCCCTCGTTTATAAGTCGTAGTTACAAAGTAATGAAATGATAGTGAGCAAATGATTAAACATGAATTATAATACAATTACATACCAAAATAAATATCATGACGTTAAATTCCTGAATTAATTACACATAATAAAATTAACATAATTACACTGTAACGTCTGGAACGTTACATACGCCCCCATGAGTTCTTAACAAATATTACATGAGTTGAGAACTCACACACTTACTCCCACATTGACTTGAAATACCTCTATTACCTGCCCATTACGAGCGACATTATTTTCATACAATTAATTATATCTCTCTGTTTCCATATATCGCTTAGACTGCTTCCCATTGCGACTGTCTGTTATTTCAGTTCATCTTGAGGTTTAGATGCTAAGTTCTGCCCATCATGAGCAACTTTTCACTTTTGTAAGAAAAAACAAGATTATTCTAGAGAATATAACATAATATATACAATTCAGATTACAAACTCTGCCGAGTGTCTATCTGTCCTTTTCCTCCCCATCTCTCCGATATTCTTTGCTAGATAGCAGTAACACGTTCTCTTCCAATCTTTTACATTAAAAAATTGAAAACATATGATACAAACAATTTACACTTTTATCACTCTTTCGAATGTTTCAACCTTATCTTGAAGCATGATGTAAGACACTTCACACAAATACACACGTGATTTAAGTTCACGGTAAAATTATTGCAAGTTAGAAATGCACATACGGGAAAATTAATTATTTGCCGTCGTCAGCTTTAATTAGCCTTATGTAACATCTCAGAAAACAAATATATATAAAATTTCATGGCCTCACATACGTAAAACAAATGATCTATCGTTAATGAACGAGCGTAAATCTACCGCCACATACAAAACATCTCCCTTGTTTACAAACACAACTAGGAAATACCACCACAATTGAGACGTAAACACATACCGCTCGTAGTCTGACATAACAAGTAGCAACTTCCCCGAGTTACTGACCTATATCTCACAATCCGGTTCAGCCACCTCACCCGACAGGTATCTCCTTAAACTACTAATGTTATATGAACCATTCATTACGCTCTCGCCATCCGCTAACTTGTAAGCACAGGGTCCAAGTTTACGATGTACTTTATAAGGGCCTTGATATAAAAGAAAAAATTTCTTTGTCACCTTATCCTCACTATTTGACAACATTGGAACTCTCACCAAAACCATATCACCTACCTCAAAGTTATCCCGTACCTTACGTCTCTGTTGCCTTCTACGTTTATCTCCAGATTTAATCAGGTTCTCCCGTGCCAGTCGGACGTAAAATTCAGCATTACGAGGTGGTTCCTCAGGCAAACCTAACACTCTCACTACGCTCTCGCCTTCAATACACAAACGTATTGATCCATCAGACTTAGGCACGACAATTAAGGGATTAACATATTGACTGTTTGATAACTCAATCACATCGTCTGCTAACATAGCTTGAATTTGATCTTCTACGGCTTTTGCATATTTGTGTGGTATTGGATACCGCGGTCCGCTGAATGGAGTCTTATCCAGCACAGAAAAAGAATGTTCATACAGATGGGTAACACCAGGTTTCTCGGAGAAAATCTCCACGTGTTCACATAACACTTCAAATAACTTGTCCTTCTGGACTTCATTCAACTCATTTCTACTTACGGCTTCTTTCAAGCCACATATTTTATCCTCATGAATCCACAACTGACACAACTTCAGGCCCTTACTAGCCTCTTCATTTACTTTAGAAACCTCTTTCATTCTCCACACTGTACTAACTTCCGTTTTCCTCTGAATTTCCTCCTCAAACTTGACCTTAATATCCTCATTATTCCACCTCAAATTTAGCACTAGATCATTGTAATTTAACTGAGCCAATTTTAACGTTAACCAGTCAGATCCCAAGATAAGATCAAATATCAAATGCGGAATTACCAAACATATCTGAACGCTAATAAAATTATTAATACAGATCGGGACAGCTACTTGTTTACAAATTTGCTTAGACCTCTTTCCAACAGCCGTAATGATGAAAGTAGACTTAACAGGCATTTCCTCCAACTGAATACCCTGTTTCACTAATGACTCATACCACTGAGAACTAATACATGATATTTGGCTACCAGAATCAATCAAAACTTTAACCCACGCCCCCCAAACTTTCAATTTAACAACGGGATTGACTACTTTATTACTTGCATCTCCATTATTCTGCTCGGGTTCATACAACAAATCGTCTCTAACATCGAGGTCATATGGTAACACTTTCATGGCAAGACACTTCGCTACCTTCTTACTAGGCTGGAATTCTGACCTAACATTACAGCCTCTCGTTAGTTTAAAGGTTCCCTTTGTGTATTGACGTTGGACTCATTAGTACATTGCTCTGGCCTCCGTTGGGAATTTCCTGTCCTATATTCAGCTGCTCCTCTCCTGCTGTTCTGCTGAGGTCTGAACTGATTGCGAGCTTCGTGATTCTGTGTACTACCGTTATGTCTCATTCCGTTGTGATGACTAAAGTTCTGAATATTCTCCGTTCTACTTCTAAGGTTACCTAACGCATCAAAACTGCCTAGTAGATTCTCCATCTCCTGAATAGTTCCTACTTTTTGCATACAGGCCGCTTCTCTCACCCTGTCCGGAAAATGTCTCAAAAGTAGTCTTACTACATCAGACCCTTCGGTTATACCATCTAAGTTCTGACAAATCATGACATGTGCCAGGAAGTACTCGGTCATAGTGACTCCTTCATGCTGTTTGTACCTCCCAAATACCACCCTTTCTCTCTCCCTAGCTTGTATCGCTTCATTCCAGAATTTCTCTCTAAATTTATTTCTGAATTCTTTCAGGTTCGTCATCGTCTGCCTATATACCATGAACCAAGATCGAGTTTCTCCTACAAAAGCATGGTCAATATTTTCCATAACGTCTTCCCAGTCCATAGACCCTTCCTCTAGACGCTTTTCAAACCGTTTCTCTATCATCTTAAGGAAATCTAGCGGGTTTGTTTGTTTCCCATTAAATTTAGGTAGTTCAATTTCCCTAATGTAGCTATTTCCTAGACATTGCCTTCCCGTGAAAACCTGTTTATCCTTTGCCACCTGTTTTAACTTATTTTCTGCTTTCTCCATCCGGCATTCTACATCTCTGTCTCTCCTATCAATTTCTCTCTCCAAATTAACCTGCTTCTCTTTCAATGTCCTAATATCAATCTTATTCTCTTCAGCTATCGCAAACCTTTCTTCACTTGCCCGGGTCTCATCTTCTATTCTAAGCTTTACCGTGTCAATCTCTTGTTGGACGTGGTCTTTAAATACCCGTATTTCCCCTCTTTGAGTCTCAACTCTCTTATCAATACTAGTGACCTGCCTCATTACTTCCTCCCTAGTAGAGTTGTTTTCCTTCCCCATTAATTCCAGGAATTCACTTCTCTGTTCCGCAAACTTTTCTTCTACCTTTTTCCCTTGCCGTACATATTCACTTTCCTGGTCCTCTAATCGCTTATTAAAATGTTCATTTTTTACCACCAGATCGCGTAACTGCCTACTGTGTTCGTCCATTCTCCGATTCGCTTCCTCCTTATTTTCCCTCATCTCCCTACTTAATTCAGCTTTAGTTTGCTCTAACTGTTCTTTAAGTTCATATTTGATATTCTCAATTTTAGTGTTAGTTTGTTCTACATCTGTTTTAATTTGTTCCAATTCATTTTTAAGCTCAGATTTAGTTTGTTCCAATTCATTTTTTATTTCAGTTTTACTGTCCTCTATCTTACTTAACATTAACTGCATCATTCCCATTAACTGATCATTATTATTACTTTCATTGTTAGTGTTGACTTCCGCTTCGCCCCCCATCCTACTATCATCTGACTCCATACTGACTTCTTTCTGTTTGCCTTCACTCTCCATACTACTTACACTTCTATCTTCAATTTCCTCTACAATACTACACAACTCTTCCTCTGAACTCAATACGTTATTGCCTTTTATCGCCCGTCCACTGCGCAACATCCTCTCCTCTTTCGTCTGATCAGCCATGGCCCTTCCTACAATCAAACACTCTTAATGAAACGTGGATATCCAAATTTTGCCCACAATACGAATTCTGATATTGTTACTGTTATTAACTGCTCCGTACTTAATGATTTTCTCGCCACACGTTGGAGCGGCATTTATGTGACTTCCCCTCTCGGAGAACAATCATCAAATGAGAAATGCAACCAAGCAAGCAAAGGGCGCCAATCTTTAAGTTGAGGACTTAAAGATAAAATTTATAATCAAGCTTGGACAGACTCTTATCACAGGGGTGAGGTGATAGTACACTAATCATTAAGCAGGAGAATTAGAAATCAAAAGGCTAATTAAGGCAAATTGATTAAAGTAAACTAGAAAAATACTATTTATTATATTTAATATAAATGACGACGGTTTAACGAGAACTGAATTTAACATCGAAAATGAATTTAACAAAAAATTGAATGACTCTACTTCACGAAAACTTGCAATATCTTTAACTCGCTTGCTCACCATGTCGTCTTGTTCTGCTGGTCCTTGGAAAGCTTCCATCCTTGCAGCTGGAACATCACCGGTCGTCTTTGATATCTCTTCATCTGCAGCTCAGTACCATTCCTGCCTTGCCAATTGCACCCACCACTAATTGGAAGATGACTTCAAAACTAACACTCCCTATTATGCTTTATCCCATAGATTGGAGATAAGCCCTATGTCACAGTTAGAAGAACCACCTTGGGTTATATGGAGAGGATACTCAATTAAGAATCCTTCCAACTTTACTGATAACGTTCTCTGAAGTTTCATTTCTATCTAGATTAAAACTATCTATTGACTTAGACTGGTTCAAACCGGTCTTGTAGCCGTGCTGTACGTACTTCCTCATGAGAGTGGCTATACACACCTCATTCAGAATTTCTAAGTATCGAGACGCAGAATCAAGTAGAACATAATGTAGAAGTCTCGTAGAAGATCGTAGAATAATGTAAAGAGACTCGCAGAAGCGAATAAGACGTTGTAGAGAGACCCTCCAGGAGCTCCAACACGCCCTTTTATAACTTTCTCTCGCGCTAATTACAGGCCGCTACACGTGGTCCAATCAGATGACACTTCTCTCCCCACTCTAGATTTTAGAGTAGATGGGTCCCACACAAGATATCAACTGTTCTTCTATTCGTCCTTTCAATCAGTATCCATGGCAACATGACGCTCCTTTGAAAATATAGGCGTTGATCAGTTCGAATAATTCTGGTCGAAATACGGTAGCTTACGTTAGGACGCGTGAACACGTGCTCGCTTTTCTCAGAACTTGATGTCTAAATTTGTCCTCCCTTCCTCCTCGGTGATGTGGCAAGATAACTGAAATCTACTGCAAGTTAATTTTAACCAACTGTCGCAAGAATCTAAGTGAATATTAGGATATTCAGCCCTCGTTTATAAGTCGTAGTTACAAAGTAATGAAATGATAGTGAGCAAATGATTAAACATGAATTATAATACAATTACATACCAAAATAAATATCATGACGTTAAATTCCTGAATTAATTACACATAATAAAATTAACATAATTACACTGTAACGTCTGGAACGTTACAGTATTACCTGATGTCTCTCGTGCTGCTATTTCCTCATGGATGCAATGTGAATTCCACATGTCTCCAGGTATACAGACTAGAATAAAACGTAGCTTCCTCTAGTATTTCAGGGTCGTTTACGGCTGTGATAATATGAACGCTGCTGAGATATGAGTGGTGTCTGAAGGAAATGGTGAAGTAATATTTTTTTGCTAGTGGCTTTACGTCGCACCGACACAGATATGTCTTTTGGCGACGATGGGATAGGAAAGGCCTGGGAGTTGGAAGGAAGCGGCCGTGGCCTTAATTAAGGTGCAGCCCCAGCATTTGCCTGGTGTGAAAATGGGAAACCACCGAAAACCATCTTCAGGGCTGCCGACAGTGGGATTCGAACCCACCATCTCCCGGATGCAAGTTCACAGCCGCGCGCTCCGTACCGCACGGCCAACTCGCCCGGTATGGAGAAGTAAGAGGTATGGTGTGATGGTTAATGGGTATCCATAAGAATAAGTGGCAAAGAGAGAAACATGACGAGAATCATTGTTCGTTATGTGAATAAATCATGGAAGAGAGCAGACAGACTCTCTTAGGGTCAAATACTGTACATCGGCAGTGAATACTAAACAAAAAATAGCAGGAGAGTTTCCTCTCCTGCTTTACGATAAGGCATGCTAGGGACCATGTGTCACTTTCAATCCTACAATGCTGTTTCCTCTTCCTTTCCTTCCTTCATCATTGCACTTCTCTCCTCAGACCACTTTGGACAGGGTTTCCCTTTCATTCTTCCTTGGAATCCTTCCATTCTTAAAACTATCTTTTTAAAAATTCTGTCTCTACTTTCCTCTTCTCTTATTTTATTTTATTCTAAATCTTTCTTCACCTCTTGTATCCACCTCGTTGTTGAATTTTCTTTCTTCTTATAATTCTTCTTCTTATTATTATTATTAAGGACACTGTTGAAAAGAAGGCGCTCCAACTCCTTGGATGAATGGTCGGTGTTGAGGCGTTCGTCTCAGTGGGTCCTGGGTTCGATTCCCGGCCGATTCGGGGAATTCAATGACTCACCTCTTCACATTCAGTCAACACATTACACTACCAACTACCACAAGAACACGCAATAGTGACTACAGCCTCCCCATGTGGTTGGCGTTAGTAAGGGCATCCGACAGTGAAATAGGGCCAAATCCATATATATGACACTGTTCGCACCCGCAACCCCACAGTTGTGGGTGAAAATTGCAGAAGAAGGGAAAGATTATTATTATTATTATTATTATTATTATTATTATTATTATTATTATTATTATTATTATTATTGTACCGGTTGGTACACCTATACGCCGCACATTTGAATTTTCCGCCTTAAAGTACTCTACAGCTGTAACTCTGAACTTTAAAACTGAATTAATTCAACCGTTTATCAGAAGATGTCACTGAGTTAATTTCGAATTGGTTTTGTTTACTAATTATCAAGAAGTGTGGACATTCTCTCACAGATGTCTCTACCAAAAACTATGATCATGCACCCTGGTGCGAAGTGAAGGAACTTTTCTTGAAGATATTTTGTATTCATAAGTTTGTTCTTTACTAAATGTTGTTCTTTCATTTGTGGATTGGCAGTATTAATCTTTCTTTCCGCCAGTTTTGAAATTAGCCAATCGTAAATTTCTGTCATTAATTTTCAGCCAATGGCGTCTTTCTTCTCCAATGTTTGTGTGTAACTGTAACCCACCCAATAAACGACTGTGGGTGTGTCTTAATCATTCAGGAAAGGTCTCGAATCTTCCCCGAGAGTATAAAAACTGCTGATTTTCCTGGCTGTCGGCCACTCGTACAACATCTAGCTTAGTGTATGGAAGTATAGCAGGAGGCGGGAAGCGCCTCTTTCATCCGCCAGCAGTTCTTCTACAAGGTAATGGCCTTTGAACATCTTTATTTCTTTCTAGCTCAGCAGTTTAGCCCTCGGGGAAGGTCCAAATCCTTTTCAATGTAACCCACCTTTCTAAAAATGTAACTTAGTGCCGGCTTAGGTAAAAGTTTCTTATTACTTTAACTGTAAATCGGGGATAGAGAGTGCTTTACCCTCTCGAGTTCCCCTTCATTTTGTGTTTAGGTGACTACGTTTTCACAACCGATTTCCTACTCTTAATGTATATATTTTTTAATACGAGTCACCTCCCTATGGGAATAGCCCCTGTGTCAGCGGCCTAGTGCCCCGTAGGTTTTATAAGGTATCATGTAGGAGCGCAAGCTACGCCTCCATTCACATTGGTATTTTGGGCCATTTAATTAACCTATTATTTTTCCTTTAAGGCCCTGTAGGCTGGGTACAAGATACCCCTGTTTAATTCTTGTAAGTTGCGCCTCGATGGCTAGTGATTATAAAGCATTGTATTGCCTTTAACAGGCTTGAAAGATTGAGAGCGGGCCCGCTCTTTATGGTGTTTTGAAAGGTGCCTCTAGGAGGCTTGACATTACTAGGTGGGAGCAAGTGCTCCATGTAATTAGGGGTTTTCTGCCCTTTGGCATTTTGTGGTTGTGAGCTAAGAGCTCAAGGATTGTGAAATTGGGGCTCGAAGCCCAGGATTTGTAAGGACCCCTTAACTTGTGCTTTCGTTTTTAAAGTTATAATTGTACCTGATTTTTTCATTGTTATTTCACCTAGTGAAAATTTGTTAAATCTTGTTGTCTATTGGAAATATAACCTTTATTTAAATTTTTAATTCATCTTTCGGACTTGTATTTAGACCCATTCCAGCCCGCACCTTCTTTCACCTCTGCTGTTCCGCAGATACCTCGGAACAATTATTATTATTATTATTATTATTATTATTATTATTATTATTATTATTATTATAGAAAGAAGGGGTTGGCGGTGTGGCTTACCCCTGATTTTTATTAAATTTTTCGTGCAAACGCCGAAAATATCATCAGAGATCTCATACACGTCACTATCGTACGACAAGAATTGACTAAATAGACTTTATTCGCCCGTTAAAAATAAGGCTACCCTTCCGAGTTTTAACCCGTGATCTTAGTAACCGGAGGCCAGTACTCTGCCGTGATTCACACAATGAGCTGTTGAAGTGAATGCACACACCTGAGACATGCAAGGTAGGGAAGAAGTCACGTAATACATTTGGAAGTTACTCTGCACAGAATATTTACTTAATATTGGTGAGCGCTGCCTGATTCTTGCACGGCATTTGCACTGGTGTCCATACGTTCAAATATTTGTCCGTGCACGGCATGTGAAATATTTGCCTTGTACCTTGAAATAAGGTCCCATTGTCTCACGCAGACGACCGTATAATTGGGTTGATATTTGCAGTGTGAGATACGCGCCGTAACTTTCATAAATAAAATAACCGGCTAGTTAAATATTCAGGTTCAAGAAAAGAGGCCCTTACCCGTTCCTCCCAGACTAAGTGGGATTTCTTTATTCATACGGTGACGTAGATTTCTCTCAGCTTTCTCTCCTGAGACCACACATTCACGAGCCTGACAGTACATAAGAGCGCTGTGGACTTTGCGTTTGACTTCCAGTTCCAGCGGCAATAAAGGTAAAATATCTTCTTGTCAGTGGTTATGGTAACAATTTTACTCTCATTCAAAATTAATAGAGTTTATATTCACTAATTAGGAAAATAGAAACCAAATCCTGTCCCTTTGCACGCAAATTGCATGACAAAATTTCATTGGTAGGAAAACTCTTAGTTTTCCGTATTAATGTCACAATCAGAATCTACGGAAAATACAGTTTCGAATGGAATCCGAAACTCAGGTATGTGACCTTCCATTTCAAAAGTCTAATGTGCATTGATTAAATGACAATGTAATACGTCTGTCGTAACAGTGCCATTTAAATACTACTACTTCTTCTTTCTATTCTTCTCCTCCTTCTTTGTCGCTTGGGCCTACCGAGGAGTACGGGGCTCGTATCTTTTCGTCACATGGGCCTTCTGTTTTCTCTTCTTCCAGTACTCCTTCATTTTCTGGCTGTGAGCCAGTTTTAGCCTCCGTCCACATAAGTATGCTGGTTCCTGTGATCTTCCTACTCGTAAGTGACGTTGGAAAAGTTCTCTCGCTGTACGGCTTGCCGAAACTGTTGGCGGCAATGTATGGACTCATGCGGGATCCCCAGTTGTTCCAGATCCAACTTGACCGAGGAGATCCACTTGTTCCTGGGTACCACAACAAAGATCCTGTTGGTAAGTCTGCAGGGGTTCATGCGGGTTTGGTGCCCATAGAAGACCAAGCGTCTTTTTCTTATACAAGTAACGATGCCTTCCTGATGTTTGTACGGCTCATCGTTGTGTCGAATTTTGTAGGTGTCTCCCTTTCCTCTTACAGGGCCCAGTATTCCCAAGATCTTCCTATCCTTGAGTTCTAGTTTCCTGAGAGGGCCTTTCCCGGTCATCACGAGCCACTCACAGGCGTAGAGTGCAGATGGGTTTACAATTGCTTTAAATACTATTATAAAAATTTTCAAACGATTTTTCAAAACTTGATATTTGCGTGAAAAATAGTTTTGCGGGATTTGACCTTCCATGAGTCGCGCCCACGTTCTATCTTGGTGGCCCCATTGCGTTTTCAAACAAAAACACTATTTCCTGTACACATGTATTTTATAACTAAGTTGAATACTATTCTTTTTTAAGTTTTCATTGTTAGAAGTCCCGTATTAGGAAGGGAGTTATCACAGTAAGAAGCAACTACCGGTCAATTTCGACCCATATGCCGTATTTTGAATATAATTGAATGAGTACTGGATTATCGACTAAGACGTATTGTTGCCATCATGCCAAATCAGTGCAGATTTGACGGATAATGCAGTACCAAAGATGCAATCCATGTCACGCGTGTGTTGATGGCAATATACAGAGAAAAATGACCGTGCGTTTTGTAATTTTAGACCTGGAAAAAGGCTTTTCGATCGGGTCCCAAACGATCTCGGAAGGCGAAACATGTCAGCCGTGGAATTCCAGCGGTATATGCAGGATGGATTCAGTTTCTGTTCTCTAATGTCATAAACGTGATTCGATGTCCAACTGGACTTTCGCCTCTTTTTAACCTCACTGTCAGTGTTCAACAGTATTCATCGCACTCACCCCTTAGTATGGATAAGCAACAGCTGACATTCAGTGTTCCCATCTCTGGACACTTCAATATGCGGATGATGTAATAAAGAGTGCAGCCTTGTCCTTCAACAGAGGGTGAAAAACTGGAAAAAGGGGCTGGATGACGGTGGACTTCGATTCAATATCCAGAAGTCAGAATATCTTCAATGTAGCCCAAAAACCAGAGGCACTATTACAATCAATGGTCAGACCTTATACAATTTCAATTATTGTATCGTTGGTCACATCAGATAGTGGTGCTAGCTCTGACGTTGATGAGAGTAAGCTCAGCGTGGTCCAAGTGGAGACAGGTAAGTGGTGTCCTCTGAGATAACAGGATGTCCACATTTTAGAAGGAAAATATTTACAAGACACTTATAAGACAGGTAACTCTCTATGGAGTAGTATGTCGCCCTATGACGAGGAAACACAGACAGATCGTCCATGCTGTGGGAAATTGTCAATGGGGCTGACATCCTTGGACCACGTCAGAAATGGAGATGTGGGACGTAGACTCCAGCTTGACCCAGGTGGGCGCCGACAACGAGGGAGACCGCTGAAGCGGTGGGTTGACAACATTATGGAACATGCGTATGCTGTGGCCTCATCCAACGATATGTCCCAGACTGGTGTCAAACGGCGAAAATATAGTCTAATAGCGGATCCCATTTGATGGGAAACATGCTAAGAGACAGAGAGAGAGAGAGAGAGAGAGAGAGAGAGAGAGAGAGAGTAGCGTGCGTATAACGTTATACTGCGTCCAACGTGTCACTTCCGGTATATGGAGTACACTTCTACATAGTCAAAGTTCTCCTTCGTAGGCGGATAAGGGAGTAGAGGTTCACGCAGTCTCCTGTCCTTGGGACGAGAAATTGTCCCCAAAGACGAATGAACATAACTGTCAACGGCATTAGGATGTAGAAGACAAGAGGAAACTGCTAGTTTAAACAGCAGCTATGTTCAATTAACATAAAGGAGGTCAGTAATAAACAATTTCCAACACTCGCCTTCACCTTCGACGTGACGTTTAGCACCAGCAAATTATGTCGGGGTGATTTCCTTCAGTGATTAAGATTTTGAATGTTTACCCTATTTTCTGGTTTTTGTGTGCTTGCCCTATTTTCTATTTCCATCATTGAAAATCCCCAGTCTGTTTAATTCGACGAGGCCAGGGATGGAATGAATGAAGCCCCCATCTGGCGGCGAGGATGGCAATTGTTCCGGCTGTCGAAGCCTGTCGCTTTCCTCTGGAGCAATGATTAATATAATGACTGTCAGATTAAATGAAGTGTGATTGGATAGTGTTGCTGGAATGAACGATGACAGGGAAAACCGGAGTAGCCTCAGAAAAACCTCTCTCACCTCCGCTTTGTGCAGCAGTGATCGGAATTTGAACCATGAAACCCAGTGGTGAAAGGCCGACGCGCTGCCGCCTGAGCCACAGATGCTCTTATTTCAATCCTTCACTGCATAAAATGCGGTTTCCATGAGAAGAGGCTCACCTTCCGTTCCACTTTCCTCATTCTCAGAGTTGGTTCCTCTACTATCAGCAGGAAGAGTTTTCAACATCACTCTTATATTAATAATGCTATTGATTTTATGTTCCGCAAACTACTTTTATGATTTTCAATGCCGGGCTGAGTGGCTCAGACGGTTAAGGCGCTGGCCTTCTAACCCCAACTTGGCAGGTTCGTTCCTGGCTCAGTCCGGTGGTATTTGAAGGTACTAAAATGCGACAGCCTAGTGTCGGTAGATTTACTGGCACGTAAAAGAACTCCTTCGGGACTAAATTCCGGCACCTCGGCGTCCCCGAAGACCGTAAAAGTAGTTAGTGGGACGTAAAGCAAATAACATTATTATTATTATTATTATTATTATTATTATTATTATTATTATTATTATTATTATTATTTTCAAATACGCCGATGTGCCGGAATTTAGTCCCGCAAAAGTTTTTTTGCGTGCCAGTAAATCTACCCAAACGAGGCTGACGTATTTCAGCTCATTCAAATATCACCGAACTGAGCCAGGATCGAACCTGCCAAGTTGGGCTCAGAAGGCCAGCGCCTCAACCAACTGAGCCACTCAGTCCGGCAGCTTCACTATCACTGTCCAGTTCAGTCTCTTACCCATCGTCAAAATTATCATCATGAAGTAAACCGTGCCCTATTTTCAAGTCACTAGGCTTTCTTTAGATCAGCGGTTTCCAATTTGAAATTGCTCGAGGGCCACATTTGCAAGCTTATACTTGATCGCGGACTGCATTTTAATAATAAACCAATTTTCTTAACATTTCTCAAATACGGTATACCAGATGTATCAGTGTGAAATAATATGCGTAGTTCAATTGAAATGAAGGTTTAATTATTTTAATTGCTTAAAAAATATTTTACAATGGAATAAAAGAGTTCAATAAAAATAAACACTATTATACCCAGGACAATTGAATTTTGAAGATCACCGAACAATTTCATTTCATTTGAATTAATATTTGACAAATGACAAAAGTATAAAAAGATACCAAAAGGCAAACTTAAATTAATAATGTAGTCAGAGCAACACTTAGAAAAGACAATTTAGTGGGAGTAGTGTGAAGGGAACAAGAAAGTACAGTTATAAGAGCCTAGAATCCCAGCGACGTACTTCCAGGAGCTCTTCCTAGAAAATTTCTTTGAGTTGGCAGCACTGTGTACCAGCAAGTACTATTGAGAGAAGAACGAAATTTGGATATAAATTGTAATGAAAGAAGTAATCTATTCTGCCCAAGTGAATACTTAAAAATAGGAAATAATATTCAAGAATGAATTACTTCTGACTCGGGTATATAAATTAATAAAATTTTCAACGATCTATGAAATACTTCTTGTTAAATATTCTTCACAATTCTTAAACAATGTAAAGCTCTGGTGGGCGGTTTGCGGCTCGCGGGCCACCATTTGGAAACCCCTGGTTTAGATCGTAAACTGATTGTCACCAGGTTTAATAAAAAGACGAAAAGTTCAGGTAATTTGGCATTGAACGTTCAACATCCCGGCACTAACCTGATCAAGAATGACAACCTATAAACTGTTCAGTGAGCCGTACCACATTAACAACGACATGGAGACTTTCCGTACTTTGCTTATTTTATAGCGTCATATCTTGCCAAAGACTTCTTTCAATACCATAATCTGGGCAGATTGGAATTTTTTATTAAAGTTCGTTTCTCTAATTACTTCCTCCTCTCTCGTGAGCAATAAGTGAAAACACATCGTTTCAGCATTCATTCATGTTTGTCGAAAACTTGACTTGCAAAAAGAAACCTGAAAAGCATTCGCGGTTTGTCGAATCTCGAGTTGGTTTGTTTCTGCTCGATTCTTAAAGAAATGGACGGATCCATAGATGCCGCAATTGAAGAGCTTCCTCTTGATATTCCAAAACAAATTGGAACGTTGCAGAGGAGACTGGGTGGTGTGGGGGGATGATTGAAGTACTTCAGAGTTGTCATAATAAAACGAGAAAATACTTTCCAAGCAAATCTTATCAAAGAACATTTCATTTTATTGTGACATCTACAAGGAACATGAACAGAAACATGTCTAATATACATTACTGCTTTAAGAGTGCAATTGCCAGTTTGATCGTTTCCTTCCTTTGTTGTGCTGGAAAAAGGGACATTTCATCTTCAATAAATTTGAATATGCTTAAAAACAAACGGCCAAACATTCAATTTCACTAACAATATAATTCACTCTAGGAAACGGTTACAAATCTAAGTGTATGATTTCATTCTCTTTACCTATATATTGTACTTGTATTCATAACGTTAAACATAATGCAGTTCTTCACTTCCCTGCATGCGAATATCCTATCAGTTTCCCTTCTCGGTTCTTTTCTTATTGTTCTTCTTTCGTTTCAATCTCTTTGTGGTACGTTGAATCAATCATTTCTCTGTGTGTTTTTCTTTTCATAGTGCCCAGCATTTCTTAATTCTTTCCTGTATTCGCTTCCTCTCGACTTCCGAGATAATAGGTTTGGCTTTTAATGTAGATTTGTCTTGTCTATACTAATATTATAAAGAGGAAACATTTGTATGTTTGTTTGTAACGGATAGACTCAAAAACGAATGAACCGATTTTAAAAATTACTTCACCTATAGAAAGCTACATTGCCATTGAGTAACATGGGCTGAATTTTATTTTCAAGACAACTCGCGGTGGGGACACGGGGGGGGGGGGATATATAAAAGTAATAGGCTAATATAGGCAAAATATCGAATTTGTCGTACAAGGACGAGACAAAGCTCAATTTAATCCCCTTGACGCAAAGAAAAACTCGGTAAGCCCTACGGGCCCAAAAACCAACCGTTATGGAGATATTGGAACCACACTACACCTGCTCTAGGAATCGGATAAAGAAATGAACTGCTGTAACCATGGGCAACGTCAGCTCCAGGATTCTACAGCAGCGAAATTATCTACAATAAATCACAAAAACCTTGCATGTTACAGACATGAACATTGGTATTTAGAATCCCCTTTAAAAATAAAAGAACACAAATGTTCATTTTCAGAAAATCCACTAAGGGAGGGGGGGGGGTGAAAAGAAGTGAGAAAGGAGTTGAATTATTTATATGAGGATGCATAAATATCTCAGAAAATGAAGAGTTACAAACGTTACAATTGGTACTTGGAATCTTCTTTAAAAATGAACACACTTTTTTGGAAAATCCACGTAAGGAGGTGAAAAATATTAAAAGGCGGGTGAATTTCTAAAATGAGTATCTCCTTCTTCTACCGCTTTACCCACACCTGCGCGGTTTCGGGTGGGAACTGTGTCGCACATGCGGATTTCACCCTGTTTTATGGCTGGATGCCCTTTCTGACGGCAACCGTATGTGTAGGGATGTAATTACTATTGCGTGATCCTGTTGTGGTTGATAATGTGGTGTGCTGAGTGAATATGAAGAGGAGAGTGTCGGGAAGAAACACAAACAGCCCGTCCCCGAGCCGGAAGATTTAATCACACGGGATTAAAAACCCCGACCTAGCCCGGAATCGAAGCCGGAACCCTGTGAACCGAAGACCTCAACGCTGACCACTCAGCCAAGGAGTGGGGCAGTTTTTATAATGAGTATATCTCATAAACGTAACATGTTACAGACGTGAAAACTGGTATTTGTAGTCTCCATTGAAAATAAATAAACGCGTACTTTTTGTTTTGGGAAAATCAACTTGAGCTGGAGATCGAATATAAGTGAAGAAGAAGTTGAATTATCTTTATGAGGATTCTTATATCTTAAAAACTAAGATGTTACAGACGTGAAATTTGGTATTTGGAATCTCCTTTAGAAATAAAGAAAAACGTTTTTTTCGACATAAAAGGGGACTGTTTCTCACACATAGAGTTCCATGTTCCATGTTCCAGATTTAGCTTTGCAAGTAGCCTGGTCATCTTAGCCGCAAATGGCAATGCCACAAACGTGGTTTCCAAAGAGGTTCTGGGGTAAATGAAATGCAATTTCTCGGTGAGTTTTTATACTTTACGGATTTACAGATAATGTGTTAGTGCAATACCGAGGAACAAGTAATTTTTGCAAATTACGAAATCCTCCCAAGCGAAGCCGTGGGTAACAGCTAGTAACCTTATATTTTCGTCTTTATTTATTACTTTAGCTGTTCGATCGATTAGTGATTTTTCTGTCATTTTAATTCTACTATGTCTTTCTCAGTTTCTTTAAACCATTTGGGTTTTGTTTTTCGGTTACGGAAGACGTCAAAGATTTGTTTGGTTATTCTAATAGAATTTATTCTGAGAAGATGATGAGCGTAAAGATTTATCCTTGTTTTTCACCTAGTATCTGAGAGATTTTCAATTTTCTTGTAGAGTGTTTCATTTTTTATGTATACTAAAATTTTGGTCCTATTATTTTTCTTAAAATTCTCCTTTCTTTTATTTCGGGTTTATCCATCTGGCCTTTGAAATTCATGTTTCGTGTTCCTTCTGCGTATAGTGCTTCTGGCTTAATCACTGTTTTATAATGTTTAATTTTGGAGCCCCATGAAGGGATTTCTTTTGGCATGTATCGTTTGTTGGTTGGAAGGCCAGTTCAAGTTAATATTTCCTGGGTTCCATTGCTTTGCATTCCAACGAATCCATTCTCCGATTCTAATTATTATTATTATAATATTGATTTACTCATTTCATGAAAGTGGCCTGGAGAATGGAAGCAATAATTATAATCTAACTATGGCACATCCATTCTAATTTAGTTGTTCATGAATTTCCGTACAATGTGTGGCCGATTGACTGGACGTTCAATGTCGTGGCCTTCGGTTTACAGCGTCCTAGGTTGGACTACAGATCGGGTATATGTTTATAGCTGCGTCTTGTTCATCTCAGACCATGGGCCTGAATGTTTGTGTTGGTGCAAATACACTCGCAACACACTACACTATCAACCACAACAGATACACCATATAGTTAATACATTTCTTCGCATAGGGTTTGCGTCATGGAGGGCATCCGGACGTAAAACGGGTCTCTGTTCACATTACGACACTGCTCGCCCCTGCGACCCCAGTGGGATGTAGGAGGAGTAGCGGAAGAAGAACGAGAAGTGGAGACTGTAGAACGATGTAGCATCTGTTGATGATGACACTTTTGTATTCCAGTTGCTCGACACGTGTTCCGAATCAGTCCACTAGTCCACTTGTTGAAAGCTCAAAAGAACATATGTTTACATCATCCATTTGCCTTCTTTCCCAATCTTCCGAACAAACAGCCTTTGAGCATTATGACTGAGGAACTTACTGCTCTTTTCGCAATGAGAAACACGATCTCTCATAAGTTTCCTACTGTCACGTTATTATTATTATTATTATTATTATTATTATTATTATTATTATTAATACATCGTCGTATTGTTCTCCTTCTACTTCCCTACCCTCCAATAATGAGTCCATTTAATAATAATAATAATAATAATAATAATAATAATAATAATAATAATAATAATAATTGTAAAAATCCAAATAGGTGCTGCTTTATATAGAGAAAGGAAACCAACCTAAAATGTGACAATTATCCCTCAACTGGTATCATTTATGTTTGTAACGTAACTGGTATCATACGTCTGTCAGACTCCAGATATTTACTTTTAAACAATGTGTTCTTAACTTATTGTTATTTATTCAACTTAATTCCTTTAAATATATGTTTTCAAACATGTCAGTGCAAAATGTAGAAGAAAAAATTAAAATCCAGAAAAATATAATAAGATATTAGAATGATGTTCCGAAAATGTAGACGCTTCTCTTTTTCTTAAAAATCTAGACAATATGATTATTACGATCATTTCGCTGATATGTCAGTGTTATACAAAGACCATACAAAACAAATAAAACATAAAATTACTGGGAAACCTGAAACACAAATTTCAGTTTTAAGGTTCAAAGTCACTGTTTGTCAGAAAGCACAATTGTCCTTATCACCGGATATGTTACCTCATTTTTACATGTATATAACTACAACTCAAAACATTTTGTATCCAGATATAGCTATGATTTCCAAAATATATAGAAAAACATGTTAGACTAAAAAAATGTTTCACACACCCACATAAGTTCATTCATTTATCCGCAAAACACTCCCAGCAGATTTTTGGCGCACTCCAAGCAGGTCGGTTTTCCGCATTTCTGGCACGGGTACTTCGTTCTCCTTTTCAGTTTAGGATCGCAAAAGTAGCACGTTTTACGTACCTCGAAGAATTCAGCCAGTTCATGCATTATGTCAGTTCAAAGTTTGGTTCATTATGTCGTAAAACTCGCTGAGATGGTCCTGATTGTGGCTCCATTATTATTTATAAGAATTAAACTCACTGTAAGTAACAACAGTATTATACTAACTCACAATAAACAGTCAATATTAAATAACGTCCTTCGCGAACAATAGTCACGGAACTGGTATCATACGTCTGTCAGACGGCGCGATAAGTCTGCTACGCACTTACTCAAGATCAAACAAAGCAAGCGGTACATCACTTTCCCTGCAGGGAAACAACACTCCAGCTGAGAGGTACACAAGGGAAGAAAGCAGTAGGCTGAGGAAAGGAGAGGGGATGGCCATGGAAAATTTTTCAGCCGTCTCACAGACGTATGATACCAGTTGAGGGTTATTCTTCTGATCCATAGGTCTAACTGTACATTGCGCCTCCGATAACGAAGTTTCGGGTACTGTGGGTAAAAGAAGAACCTATACGTAGAAGCAGAATGTTTATTTTAGAATAACAGTTGAACTTCAATAAAATTAATTTACTTAATTAAAGTGAAAAGTAAATGGGGGATATTTTGATATCAACCTCATTTTGGATGAACAGCATTATACTTGTCAAGTTCTCATCAATTGATGGGCTGGTCGCCTCACGGGGTTATATATTTAGTTTTTTTAGATTCTTAATGGATCACATAGAGCAGATTATGAATTGTTGTTGTTGTTTTTCTTGTTCTTCCAGAATTATTTCATCATGTCACTATGTTTAGCTCGACGTTTGTCAGTCCGTATCCTACTAGAACTGCTGGGCTTACCTTCTGAAGCAACTTCCCAAGTTTAGATCTTATGTCTAAATGTTTTGCGGTCTTCGATATGTGCAGGTGTGATGTTGGCGCTATTGATTCCAGTTTTCACTTGTTTGATCCAAACCGGTGTCGTCTTTAATGTTTGTGAGCACATCAATATTTACTTTGTTAGTCGGTTGTCATCTAGCCTCATAATGTGGCTATAAAATTTCAATCGTTGTTTACTGAAATCAGTTTCAATGTTTGAGTATTTTTTGTGATCTTGCGTGATTGTTGACGATATCCTTCATCTGTAAATTTTGGGCCAAGGATTTTTCGGATGATTTTCCTTTCAGCTTTCTTCATATTTTCTATATCACCTTTGTAATTGAGGTTTAAGGTCTCACTGGCATAGAGGGTTTAAGTTTTGAAACCATCGTATAATGTCGAATTTTTGTGTTAATGTTCATGCATCATGTTGTACATGTTCGCGGGTTTCGCATGTGCTTTCCGCATTTTGAGTTCAGACGTTTTTGTGCTATTATTTCTGTACCTATAGGTTCAATTATTTCACCTAAATATTTGAAGTGATTCACCTTGTTTATTGTGTCGTATTTTGTTACTAACGTTTGCGGTCCAATGCGTTTTGTAGCTTTGAATACAGTTTTTGTGAAGTAGATTTGTAAATCTACTTTCCCAGCACATTCTTTGAGGACTTCAGTCTGATGAATTGCCGTCTGCTCATCTCCGGAGAGGATTGTCAAATTATGAGAAAAGACTAAGCACGTAACGTTGATATTATTATATTTTCTTCCTGACATGACGGGTTTCCAGATGTTGCGGCTTTTCAATTCTTTTTCCCAACCTTTGATGACCTTATTAAGAACGATGTTGAACAGCAGCGGAGAAAGTCTGTCACCCTGCCGGACACCGGTTTTAATGGGAAATGTTTGAGACATATCTCAAATGAATTTGACCTTGGAAATTTTGCCGCTTAGAGTTTGTTGGATGAGTCGTCTTGTCCTCGGATGGAGATTGTTTTATTCAAATATATTAAACAAGTACATGATCAGTGGAGTCATAAGCCTTCCGGAGTTCACGGAATGTAGAGATGGTTGGGAGATTTCTCGTGGCTCGAAGTTTCAAGGTGGATTTCAGAATGAAAATTTGTTTCGCTGATGATCTGTTAGGTCTGAAGCCAGCTTGATATTCACCGATGAGGGGCTTGAGTTGTTCTTGTGTATGTTGTAAAAGACAGGCAGAGAGGATTTTATAAGCGATGGGTAAGATGGAAATTCCTCTGTATTTATTTACATCAGATTTTCTCCTTTTTGTGGAGTGGGTGCATGAGTGCACATTTCCATTCGTCCGGTAGTTTTTCACTTCGCCAAGTGTTTTGAATTATCTGTGTGATTTCTTTTAGTGATCTTGGCCCTGATTCCGTCTTCTCCTGACGACTATCGATCTTATTTTTGTTGTGGGGATGGATTTCTTCCTGAATTGGTTGTTTGGCTTCAGGTCTTATGTGTTCTGGGACTGTGTGTATGAATCGTTCAGGTGGTTCAGGGTAGTTGAGGAGGTCAGAAAAGTAACATTCTAGATCTTCACAGCTTTCTTGGTTGGTGAGTGGTAGACTCCCGTCTTGTTTCATGAAGGTCAAATTTTGCGGTACCTTACCTTTAATTCTGTTCGCGAATGTTTTATAAAAAAAACTCGACTGTTGCGATTTCTGAAGTCATCCTCGATTGACCGAAGTAATGTAGTTATATAATTACGTTTAGTTGTCCGGCTACCGGTCTAGAAGTCCCAGAATAATGACGAAAGGGATCCCTCGTGCTGACCACACGACACTTAGTGATCTGTAGGCCTTCGGGCAGAGCAGCGATCACTTGGTAGGCCATGGACCTTCGGGGCTGTTGCGTCATGGGGTTTTGTTTGATATTAGTTGTCCTGATAGTTCTGGTTGCCTGTTTGCGGGCGTCGAGAAAGTGTTGTAGGGTGTCTGGAGATTTGTGGCTTTTGTATTTTTGAAATGCGATTCGGTGATCAATAATAACTAGATCACAGATGGAATCCCACCAGGGTTGTTTTGATTTCTTTTTAGTCAAATCCGTTCTTCGGCTTTCTGATAATTTCGCTGCAGAAGTCCATCCAATTAATCACTGGTTCCTTATCACACTCTTCCGCGATTTTTGTTTCTTGAATTTTGAATGCGTCCAATTTTGGGATGTAATTATTTTATGAATTTTCTTTGGCGAAAGTTATGTTATTTTCTTGTAAGGTAATTATGCGAAACAGTGTTTGGCCCTCGTCGGACTTGAACATCCGGTAAATTTGTTGATTGGACGCTTTGCGAAGCGTAATGTAAACGTTAATTCAGGGGAAAGAAAAAAACTGTGTACGGCTCTTGTGGTTAGCGAGGTCTTCTACTTTAGTCATACAGTATCATATTACACGGAAGTATTGAGGACAAGGGTGGTCCTAGGAGCCACCGCACGTCTTGGCTGGGGACTCCGAGAGGGATATTCGGAAAAAAAACCTTCTCGCTGTTCCGCACAATCACCAACAAAAATATAATGCCCAAAATCATCGTCAACGACCGATAATGGATACTGAACCAGAATAAGAATAAGAATAAGAATATGGGAGCAATGGTGGTGTCTATTTTTTTGTTTCGTTTTATGAAAGTGGCAGCTACGAATGTCTTGGTTACCATCCTAGTAATGCCGAATGATGTATGTTGTGACGATGTGCGCCACGTTTTATAAGGCCTTGAGAGGAGCATCCTAGCCTGGACCGGCCGCGAGTGTCGTCACCAAGTTAGGGCCCCGTTCTGTCAACTTTGCAGCAACTCGTTAGAGCGGGTCGGGCGCGCAAGGGCAACCCCTGTGCAACCACTATTGTCGTCACCAGTTCTCTTACGAGAGACCTCTCGGCGGTGCAGGAAAGCACTAGAAATATGAACCCAGAGCTTTCCAATTTCAGAGAGCTCCAGGGATTACTCCTTGTCGTAGGAAACTGGAACGGCCAGCCCCGAATTTAAGGCAGGGCGGACGAGCTTCAGCGGTTTAGTTTGGGTTCAGTTCTGTCTGCAATCGAGACGGTTTTGTGGAGTCAGCTGAGGGCAGTGTTGACCGAGTGCTGTTAGCTGCGTGCAAAATAACAGAACAGTGCAGCTGAGCAATGAGTATCAACAGTGCAGCCGAGAAACGAGGGACAACGGTAGAATGATGCTATGAGTGTGAAAACTTTGCACCACGTAAATATTTGTGAGACTGTGTTGGTGCAAGTAAACTGAGAAGTTGCAGCCACTGTAGTTACTGTACTGTGAATTTAATCGTGAAATGCCCTAGTATGCAAGTGACAGTTGCAGAAGATTTTGCAGAGTAATTTTTTAGTCTTTAAGTGCAATAGTGAATAACTAGTGTGACTGAATATTGAGAACAGAGTGAGGGAGAGAGAGCGAAAGAAAGAGAGAGAGAGAGAGAGCGGATTAACAAGATTGTGTTGTGTTGTTGTGTTTGAGTCATCAGTCCATAGACTGGTTTGATGCAACTCTCCATGCCACCCTATCCTGTGCTAACCTTTTCATTTCTACGTAACTATTGCATCCTACATCTGCTCTAATCTGCTTGTCATATTCATACCTTGGTCTATCCCTACCGTTCTTAACACCTACACTTCCTTCAGAAACAAACTGAACAAGTCCTGGGTGTCTTAAGATGTGTCCTATCATTCTATCTCTTCTTCTCGTCAAATTTAGCCAAATCGATCTCCTCTCACCAATTCGATTCAGTATCTCTTCATTCGTGATTCGATCTATCCATCTCACCTTCACCATTCTTCTGTAACACCACATTTCAAAAGCTTCTCTTCTCTTTCTTTCTGAGCTAGTTATCGTCCATGTTTCACTTCCATACAATGCCATGCTCCACACGAAAGTCTTCAAAAACATCTTTCTAATTCCGATATCAATGTTTGAAGTGAGCAAATTTCTTTTCTTAAGAAAGCTCTTCCTAGCTTGTGCTAGTCTGCATTTTATGTCCTCCTTACTTCTGCCATCGTTAGTTATTTTACTACCCAAGTAACAATATTCATCTACTTCCTTTAAGACTTCATTTCCTAATCTAATATTTCCTGCATCACCTGCCTTCGTTCGACTGCACTCCATTACTTTTGTTTTGGACTTATTTATTTTCATCTTGTACTCCTTACCCAAGACTTCATCCATACCATTCAGCAACTTCTCGAGATCTTCTGCAGTCTCAGATAAAATAACAATATCATCGGCAAATCTCAAGGTTTAGATTTCCTCTACTTGGACTGTGATTCCCTTTCCAAATTTCTCTTTGATTTCCTTTACTGCCTGTTCTATGTAAACATTGAAAAGGAGAGGGGACAAACTGCAGCCTTGCCTCACTCCTTTCTGGATTGCTGCTTCTTTTTCAAAGCCCTCGATTCTTATCACTGCAGACTGATTTTTATACAGATTGTAGATAATTCTTCGTTCTCGGTATCTGATCCCTATCATCTTCAGAATCATAAATAGCTTGGTCCAATCAACATTATCGAATGCCTTTTCTAGATCTACGAATGCCATGTACGTGGGCTTGCCCTTCTTGATTCGATCCTCTAAGATCAAACGTAAAGTCAGGATTGCTTCACGTGTTCCTACATTTCTTCTGAAGCCAAACTGATCTTCTCCCAACTCAGCTTCAACTTGTTTTTCCATTCTTCTGTAAATAATACGTGTTAAAATTTTGCAGGCATGAGATACTAAACTAATAGTGCGGTAGTTTTCACACCTGTCAGCACCGGCTTTCTTGGGAATAGGTATAACAACATTCTTCCGAAAATCGGATGGGACTTCTCCTGTCTCATACATCTTGCACACTAAATGAAATAACCTTGCCATGCTGGTTTCTCCTAAAGCAGTCAGTAATTCAGAGGGAATGTCATCAATTCCAGGTGCCTTGTTCCTATTGAGGTCACTCACAGCTCTGTCAAACTCTGACCTCAAAATTGGGTCTCCCATTTCATCAGCATCAACAGCATCTTCATGTTCCAAAACCAAATTACAAGATTATGTGACTGTATAGTTGTGTAAGTGATTAGTTTTAGTCAAGAAATCTTAGAGTAAACGCCACCAATCCTGTATTTTACCTGATAACCGCTTACAAGCGAATATATATATATAGTAATCGCCACGTAACGAAATACCCCAGAAAGTAAATATCGCCGCCCGATGCTCTTCTTTTCTCTTTTTTGTAATGGCTGATCACTGCTGCCAACCTGCCTGGTTACATATTAAAATCACCAGACATAACCAAACAAACTAACCTCAATGTAAACACCGATAATAAATGTTTCCCTACCCTAGTAAATGATAAAAGTTAAGATGAAATAAATCAAGATATTCATAATTAAGTCGGTTTCCACGCTCAATGAGAAATTTAGGAAATAAACACCCTTTCTCACTCAAATTAATGTTACATATATCTGTCTTTATTTTGATATGCAGTAGGCGTACTATAACCATATCCTTGAAAATAGGGGCGTGTTAAACGATGCAATTTGTTTAATAAGTCTTTGCAGTGTGATTTTCGAAAGTCCAATGACTTCCCTTTCTTTTGCGCGAACATTTCCTTCTCTCTTCAATACCGGTAACCCGTAGCCTAAGGAGAGAGATTAGGCATATTTTCAGCCTGCAGGCTGGTTATATCTTCACGGTTATCAGGAAACATATAGGAATACTAATGTGCCAAGCTACGTGAACGGAAATTAGGTCAGCTTCAAGCTCACTGCAGAATTGAATATTAGTTCTACTATCTACTTCTATCGTTTTCACATACACCGAGGTGCCAGTATTTCGTCCCGCAAGAGTTCTTTATGTACCAGTAGATCTAGACATGAGGCTGGAGTATTTGAGCACTTTCAAATACCGCCAAACTCGAATCCGCCAACCTGAGCTAGTCATACATTCTCTCCTTCACTCGCTTAAAATAATGTTAAACATTTCCTGCCTTTATTCTGATTCTGATGTATGCATTACTATAACTGCATTCTTAAAGAAAGGGGGGAGGGAATATAGATTGAATAATTCATTGCGATTTCTGCAAGTTCAAGGACTTACCACATAAGACATATGTCCTTCCTTTTAATAATAATGCTAACAGCTTTACATCCCACTAAGAACTTTTACGGTTTTCGGCATTTGGCATTTTAAACATATTTTCAGCTTACAAGTTGGTGTATCTCAAGCTTTCAACATTACGGAAACCAATGTACAGGAGCACTATGAGTCAAACAACATTACCAGATTTTTACATATATATTGGCTTAAATCACATGAAGACAGGTTGTGATGCAAGAATTGGATAGGAAAGAGGGCTAGGATTTAAGATGTAAATAAGCGTACAGACACAGCACTAGCCTGAAATGAAAATGACGGGCAAAAAAAAAAAACTTCAGACCTGCCAACTGTGGGGTTCGAATACATCACCATCTCCTGAAACCAAGCTAACAGCAATGTGATCAAACTGCACAGCCAGTTCACTCAGTTTCCTATGACGCGTAATAGGCCTACCACATGGGCGACCCACTTACCTGTATATGGATCTTCAATTCTTCAATTATACATGTATGCAAAAACATTATGCACCTTAGTAAGAGGTACTTCCCTAGTTGGTTCTCTGATTGGTGCACGTATAACAAATATGTTTGGGAAGAAATACTTTTATTTTATATTTATTTATATCATAAAGAAGTCATGTTGTCATAGCAAAACGAATATGCAACGAAGAAATGAATCCGAAGAGATAAGCATTATTTACTGCATTAAATATTAGTTTATTTACATGTTAAGCGATATGTAGTAGTAATAACAATAACAACAACAAACGTGTGCAATAAGGAAAAAGGAAATAAATACAAGTAAATATAAATATAATTTACAACATTTAGAGCCATTCCATGGTCACTGAATTACAAAGCAGGGATATGAATAAACAAACATAATAAACATGAATACTAATATTTAAAAAGCAAAAAGCAAAGTCATCTCCGTACAAACCATGAAAGCCATTGGAAAGGGGGAAGGTGAAGGCTTCCACTATCCATGACGTTGGCACTTGGTGGGGTGGGGTGGAGTGGTTAGCTCAACGCATGACCGCCTTTGCCCCCAATAGTTAACTGGTACTCATTTATCATACGCAAAACATTCCTTCCAAATTACGTTAAACCTCTGTCACTCATTATTATTATTATTATTATTATTATTATTATTATTATTATTATTATTATTATTATTATTATTATTATTATTATTAATAAATTGCAAATGGGAAATACCCCGGTGGCAACGGTAATGTGATAATAAAGTTAACATAATTACCCAACTACAACAAACAAACAAACAAACAAACAAACAAACAACAAGAGTACAAGAAGCAGATATATGGAAGGAAAATATAACAAGAATTACTGCTAGTTTAATATTCTAAATCGAGCAACATCATATACAAATTCACACACAACTTAAGTATTTACAGTGCTTAACAATTTGGCTTACAATATTATAGGTTGACCTTACTACTAGCTTAACATTATAAGTGATAATAAAGTGAAGTTAAACCGTAATTACCCTACAACAACAACAACAACATTACAACAAGCAAGAAATACTACTAATTAAACTTTCTAAATCCAGTGTCATTATATACATATTCACACACTACTTAAGTATTTCCAGTACTTAACACTACAAATTACAATACTATAGATTGAACTTACTACTAGCTTAACACTACAAGTGATAATAAAGTTAAATCATACTACCCAACAACTACAACAACTCAAGTACAAAAAAGGAATTCCATGGAAAAAAATATTACAAGAAATACTACTAGTCATTTTAATCCAGCATCATGTACAGTTTCATACACAATTTAATTATTTCCAATACTTGCTACTATGGCTTACAAAACTATAGATTGAGCTTACTACTAGCTTAACGTTACAAGTGATGATAAAATAAAGTTAAAAACATTGTTAATTAACCAAGAACAACAACAATTACAAAAACATGAGTACAGCAAGCACTTCCCTGGAAAGAGAAAACCACAAGAAAAAGCCTCCCAGTTTCACAATCGAAACCAAGCAGAAAATCACAAATTCAGTGCCCGTAATTTACAACTTTTACTTTTCATTTTACACAAATGGTCTTCTTAAATGACTTGATACCAGAAGGGAATCTATCAAAGACTGCGGCAGGTAATTTATTCCAATCCCTTATGGTCCTGTTGACGAAGGAAAACTTGCCCACATCCGTATGCTGGTTTCTGGCCCTAATTTTATGCTTATGATAATTTCTCGATAAGTATGAGGGAGGTTAGATAGATAGATAGATAAAGAATGGGTGAACCCTGCCTTCGCAGGGCTCCACACGTAGGTCTGTGAAGACCCTTTGTGTCCCTTAAACGGGTTTGCCTAGTCCAGACCTAGTGCTCCTATAAAGGATACCAGTGCCCGGATGTTGGCATTCCTGATGTCTTCCAGGCTCACGAAATGTGAGCCAAGGTATCGATGTCTAGTGCTTGCAAGAGCCTCACACTGACATAACACATGCGCGGAGGTCTCCTCCTCCCTACCGCATCTTCTACACATCGGATCCTGACTGATTTTCATGATGTGTAGGTGTCTCTGTAAGGTATTATGGCCTGTCAATAGTCCAACTACCATTCGCATTCTGGTCCTATTCAAATTTATCAGGACCTTTTTATAACTTTGGCTAGGCCCTTTGATAAGTTCACGTGCCTGCCTTGCTATAGTTAACCTCTTCCAAATGTCTAAGTGAGACTGGTTTGTCCACTGGGATATTACCAGTTTCACGCTTCGGAGTGACACTCCCAGGAAGGGCTCTGGTCCTATAAAAGGACCTTTTGAGCCTTGTTTCGCTAGTTTGTCAGCTTCTTCATTTCCACTGATACCTGTGTGCCCAGGGACCCGTAATAGGGTAACTGAGCTAAATTCACACAGCTGATCTAACATCCTTTGGCATTCCCATACCATTTTTGATGTTGTTTTAACTGCACATAGTGCTTTTAACGCTTCCTGGCTATCGCTGCAAATAGTGATACAATGAGGGAGGTTATAACCTATTCCTAATACAACTCCAAGCAGCCCTTCCCGTATAGCTCTTATAAAGACCACACAGGCGAGCTCTAGTTCTTCTAGATTCAAGACTTTCCCAATTAATGGTATTCCTTCTATTCCCAGTTACGAAACGCATCGCTCTTCTTTGAACTTTCTCTAGGGAATTTATTAAACCAACATGCAGATCCATATTCGAGAATGGGTCTTACAACGTATTTATAAGGTTTATTTAAACCTACTAGGGTGGTGAGCACATAAATAAGAATTCAATGAAAGTATTTTCCTTCTGGACCTTCATGCCAGACAGATTTTTTTAAATTTTTTTTCACTATAATATGATTTATCTATAGAGCAAAACCGCTATGCAGTGTGCGCATCATAGCAATCGAGATGGAATTGGTAATGTACTATGTATCTGTAGAGCCTATATACGACTTTTTACAATTACTTCTAAAGTGAATTTCAGCTGTGTGACAACGCTGAAAAGACTATGGACTTAGATATTGGCATTCCTGAAGAGGGTTTTCTACACTTTCCCATTTTCACACATTGATTCAAGAGTCTGTATTGACTTGTGACAAAACCACTGTATTCTTCCAAAAACCACTGATAGGGACAGGTTTGGTTGTGATCCACCGAAAACAATTTATAATGACCGGTTAGGTAGTGATCCATCGAAAACCACTGATTGTCGCAGGGTTAGGTTAGGTTTGACAGGATTTGTAATTGAGCGACTGTTGTCATTGAAAAAACTGTCGTGACGACTGAAGGCAATAAACATAAAACTGAATCCATTGGTCTACAAAGTTTTCATTCAGTAGATACGCTAGGAACTGGCGAACCTAAACCGTACATACAAAGTTTACAGGAATCAACAAAACAGGATATTAATTCGTGGTACTCATTGTTCTTTAAAGAGAAGAAATATCCTGTCAACAATAGCTGCAGTGAACATGCTTTTTCACTATTATTGTCTGGCCCCATGGCTAAATGGTTAGCGTGCTGGCCTTTGGTCACAGGGTGTGGGTTTGATTCTCGACAGGGTGGGGAATTTGAACCACCGTTGGTTAATTTCTCTGGCACGGGGGCTGGGTGTATGTCGTCTTCATCAACATTTCACTATTATTGTGTAAAATAGAAACTTACTAGTTTTGACAAGTACAGTATGTTCAACAGCGACTCCTGAATGATGACGGGCAGGATGTCCAACCTCACTAATCTATGTTCCAGACTATTTCTACTTAAAAAATTGTATTTGTCCTTTAATGTGATTTTGCAATTTTTGCTGAATATTTATGTGGCTGAAATGAAGGTGGATAAGCTACATGGTCTCCTTTATATAGGAAGAATGTATCGTGGAAATTAACTCAATTTCGGTTTCATGTACATTACAGTTTCTCTAAGATATATTGATAGTAATTCAGTCATGTACGACGACGATGTATTTCATGGTAAAGACAGCTGCCTCTGTGGATCAGTGGTAGAGTGACGGCCTCCGAATCCCAATATAGCGGGTTCAAACCCGGCAGAGGTAGTCGGATTTTTGAAGGGCAGAAAAAAGTCCATTCGACACTTCATGTCGTACGATGTCGGCATGTAAAAGATCTCTGGTGACACATTTGGTGTTTACCCGACAAAATTCATTAAATCTCAGCCACAGACGCCCAAGAGAGTTTCGGTTTACTCGGTATGTCATCTAGTGGGCCTAGAGTAAAACGGAACGTCAAAATTGACGAGCAGACAGCCAGATGGCGTCAACTTGAAATGTCTGCACATGGTAGCTGAGGCCATACGATTATTATTATTATTATTATTATTATTGTTATTATGGTAAAGACGAATTACTTTGCAATGCTATCTATCTTAATGGTAATGTACTATGTACCTCTACTAGTGTAGGCTACTGAGTGCTTGATTCGAAGCAGTGTATCGATTCATTCAGTGTCCGAGTGAATCGATTCACAGGAACGGCAAGCTCACGGCACACAAATCATGCACAATCACGGCTCAGTGAGCCACACGACACACACGGCTCCTTATAGGCACACTGGACACTGGCGGGGAGTCGAGCTTTCGCTGCAGCGAGCCACAGTGAATCATGGCACACTGAAAGAATCGTACGCAGTCATGGATCAGTGAGACACAACACACACATGGTTCATTATCGGTACACTGGACATTGGCGGGGAGCCGAACTTCCTCTGAAGCAATACATACAGAGTCATGGTACACTGAAAAAATCGTATGCTATAATGGACTCTCGAGCTCAGCTCATTTGAAAATAATACCTATTCGCATCCACTGTCCTCTTCTTACAGGGAGTTTTAAACAATACATGGATTTATTTGCAGTGTTAAAAAGATAGAACACAATTCCAAAGTACCTAGGTTGTAAGTAGGTAGTCAATTAGGTTATTCTAATTACTGTATTAGTTTAATCAATCAGTATCTTTATAACTAGTTGACGTTCGACAATTACTTAAACTCAGCTCTCTAGCCTCCACACCTGGCTGAGTGGCTCAAACGGTCGAGGCGCTGGCCTTCTGAACCCAACTTGGCAGGGCCGAGCTCAGTGCGGTGGTATTTGAAGGTGCTCAGCCTCATGTCAGTAGATTTACTGACACATAAAAGAGCTCCTGCAGGACTAAATTCCAGCACCTCGACGTCTCAAAAAAAACCTAAAAGTTGATAGTGGGACATAAAGCCAATAACATTATTATTTAGCCTACCCTATGACTATGAGTCATGCTCATGACCACTCGAAATTGTCTGTTTTATATTTGGAAGAACCACTCGGTATTCTCTTAGTTTGTATGTCGCATCATTGCACAATACTTCAATAATCGAATCACGAGGTTACCGATGTACGTGGACAGTGAGTATGTAAGTAGACTGATGCAATAGATTAAATAAATGATGTTTAATCAGAAAACCAGTGGGCTACTGTACATCTCCTGTAGCCTATACAAAATATGACGATTTTAAAAAAGCCTCTGCTGATAGAAAAAGACATTTTCAAAGATGACCGAGTTAGCTGGCCGTGCGTTTAGGGTCGCGTAGCTATGAGCTTGCATTCGGGGAATGGTGGGTTCAAATCCTACCGTCGGCAGCCGTTAAAATGGTTTTCGGTGGTTTCCCATTTTCACACCAGACACATGCTTGTGCTGTACCTTAATTAAGACCACGGCCGCTTCCTTCCCACTTCTATCCCTTTCCTATCTCTTCTATCCTCTTTGTCGCCATAAGACCTATCTGTGTTGGTGCGACGTAAAGCAAATTGATTTATATTTAATATGTGGGCTACTTATTGTGGACACAGGTATTTTTATATGTAATTCTCTCTATATATATACAGTATACGTGAGTTGTGACTTTCAGAGAACTGTGGAAAACCATTAGATAGTGTATAAAATTTAAGTTATGTCAGTATTTTAACAGGCGTACAATGTTTACATCGTGTATTGGTGACAGAGTGCTGTCTCCCTCTCTCTCTCCCCCCCTTGCCCGCTCCTCATCACATTGCGCCACAGCAGTTCTAGATAATTCCACTCCGATTGGACACTGATCCCCACCTGCACATCTATACCGCCCTGTAACTTGTAGATACACAATTCCCACAATGTTGAAATGTAACTTCGTTATATCAGAAAGGACGGGGCAATCAGAAATGTATTATTTCCCAGCAAAGTTATAACATTCTTAATCTCATGGAATGGCTCTTACAATGGTACAGCTAACTCCTCGGCTTCTCTTCTTTCTTCTTCTTCTTCTTCATCTTCTTCATCTTCCTCCTCCGATTCACTGCTTCTATGATGAATGACTAGTTCCTCCACTTCAGGAAGACCTCTCACCTCATTATTGTAGAACTCGACAATCTTCTTCTCAGTGTGTTTTACTTCATTTCTCCACATCTCTGCTGTCACCTATAAGATATATTGAAGTATCACAACCTGACAAGTATATTATAAACTCCACTTGCATATATCCAATAAATAACATTTCCACTTGGCCTACCTGATCAAGAGATTCTTTCCACACAGCTGTAGCTCTGTCCAATCCGTGACCAGGTCTTGAAGCCACTGTTTTGTTATAATACTGTTTTGCCACAGACCATACAAATTCGATGGCATTGAAAAATGAGTGGTATGGAGGAAGTCGTAAGACAGTATGGCCTTCACTGTGCAGCATCTCGTCAACAATGTACCTGGTTTTAAAGAAACAGAGAAATATTGTTATGCATACATGAAAGTCAAATACACGAGTGTAAACAACATTATCTAAACTTATGTTTACGTGCTTCTGTACCTCTTTAAGTGACTTCGATTCATATTACACAACCTTTGCAGCTCATCTTTTGTGGCATTTTCTGGTGGAGAAACTCCATTCTGCCTTAACCATGACTGTAGATTAAAGGAAAAATAAAAATTAATTTCTGTAACATCATTAAACATCATTCAGTAGAAGGAAATATTCAATTAAGTATAATTACCACTAATTGATCCTTCCTCCATTTCGTTGTTGGTTGATGCTCAACAAGCTTACAGTGATATGGTGCATTATCCATTACAATAACACAGGGTCCTATATTTCTTAATCCTACGATTAATTGCGTCTTCACCCACATCTGAAATTTCTCGCTGTTCATAGCACCATGGTAATCCTGATTTCTCTTCAAGTTTGTAGCAAATATCAAATCAGCAGCTGTAAGAATTTTAAGTTTTAGTATGAAGTTATTTGTTCTAAAAAAAGTATAGGCCTATTAATAAAAAATGTGATTTCTGTTGAATGATACAAAAAGCTGTCTGATTTTAAGTAAAACCAACTACTGTGTAGCAAAGTCACCTGATGATGAAGTCAATTAATTACTACTTACACTACTTTATCGTAACATCTCTCATGAATGTATCTCCATTAGTAGGCCTATATCTGGATTAGAAGTCCACGATCACTTGCATAAAAGATATAAGTATAAACACCCATTTCAATACCTTAGAACAAATGTAATTGCTGCGAACACTGAACCTATATCAGGCAGTAAGAAATAAGAAGCTTGGAAGGTGTTCAACAGTCAGGTATCAAGCACTGATTCAGGTGGAGATTGTCGAATGCAGAATAAACATAATAAATAGGCCTACAATACAAGTAATTTACTGATACAAATATCCAGTAATATTATATGAAAATACACTGAGTAAGTTTTGATTGAAATACCTCTCTAAGGTTAATCATTGGCCTAAAGTGAATACCTGCAAGTCTTTTTAATAACAGTGGAGAAGTCAAAATCAAAAACCACGTACAGAGCTCAATGAGCGGTAAGTTATAATGCCACTTCCGACCTAGTGCCAGTCAATTTCAATCAATCAGTCACCACTGATCTGCACTTAGGACAGAAGATGTAGTTTCAGGGATAGGCCTAGTATTTTCTTCAATAATTGCAAAGAATTTGGAAATTTATTGAACATCTACCTTGGTAAATTATTCCAATCCCTAACTCCCTTCTTAAAAAAAAAACAAATATTTGCCCCACTTTTCATCAACTTTATCACTGTACTGTGATCTTACCTACTTTTAAAATACCACTGAAACGTATTCGTCTACCAATGTCATTCCACACCACCTATCCACCGACAGCTCGGAATATACCACTTAGTCCAGCAACTTGTCTCCTTTCACCCAAGTCTTCCCAGCCCAAACCCGACAAAATTTTTGTAACGCTACTCTTTTGTCAGAAATCACCCACAACAAATCGTGCTTCTGTCTTTTGAACTTTTCCAATTCTCAAACCAAGTAATCCCAGTGAGGGTCTCATACACAGGAACTGTACTTAAGTTGGGGTCTTATCAGAGACTTATGTGCCCCCCCCCCCTGCATCCGTACTACAAACCCTAAATACCCTCATAACTATGTAAAGAGAGATCACCTCACTACAATAAAATGAAGTAAAATAAAGTAAGAACATACCAGGTACAAAGCCATCCTTCGTTCCAGCATGAACAATAACCAGTCTTCCTCCCTCAGACACAGGTCGACGAATTACTCCTTGAACATCATGTCCAGATTTGTGTGGTTTATTCCAGGAGTATGTGGGTGACCCTGAAAGACAAATGCACAATTGAAACCAAAGACACCTGATGAAGATAAATTATTCCAAGATTTTTTAAATATAAAATGTAATATATAACATATATATTCACCATTCATAAAAATCCAAGTCTCATCCAAGAAAACAACAGGTTTTGGTTTCTCACTGTCCTCATTACGCATGTATTCCCTCAGAAAACAGGATCTCTTAAAACAAATGTCTTCATTTTCTCTAACATACGCATAGGGATCACCTTTACTCCACACAAACCCCATGGCCTTCAAAATTCTTCTTAATGATGTTTCGGAGCCCTTGTACAAATAAGTGTCATAATTTGCTTTCATGTGGTCGAAAACCTTTCTTACAGTTACGACTTCTCCTGTGGGAAGAAAAAAGAGAGTTACAAGGGACTCAAAAGAGCTGTATGACAATACATGCACAAAACATTTCTGGGAGCTTATCTCACCTGCGTGCCAATTTCTATAAATAATGTTGCAATAGATTCCTTATGAAGTCACCTTACCTTTATGTAATTTATCATAAATAAACCTTGCTATCGCTTCCTTAGAAAAACTGTCTATGCCGGTCACTGGATGTTCACGCTTTCGGCGTTTACCCGGTGTAAAAAATTCAACTCCCTTCTTGAAATTTCCTATTACTTTTCGGACTAAACCGAAACTACACTGTAAGAATACACACACAGAAATATATTACATACACATATACCGTAAGTCAACATGAATACACAAAGGTTAAGTCTACGAACCGTATCGAAGTCGACACAAGACATGGTACCGGTATAGGCCTAGGCCTACATGATCAGGTTAGGTTAGGTTAGGTTCAGAATGAAATACTGCTCCTTTTCAACTGATTGTCATTATGCCAGAAACTTATCATAGAAACAAGATAAAAACGAACACTTACCCCAGTTAATAATGAAACTCTTGCCATTAGCTTCGTATCACTACGACTGATACCTTCTTCGTCGTCTTCCTGTTTCAATTGCTCGTAGCAATGTACAAGCATTTCTTGACCTGAAGCTTGTAAAGGACGTAACCTTGGTTTCCTTTTCGGAGGAGTTTTTGCAGATTTTTCTTCCTTCTTAGACATCCCAATCGAATTCTGTTCGTATAAGTATGGGACGAAATAGGAACGTAATTAATAAAATGATGTGCTCATCATTTCACACAAACTATGTTATTAAATGCATTATCCGAACATGCCACAATTCTACTTACCTGGTATTAGCCAAATAGATTTACAATCCCACAGAAAAAGAAAATATGCTTTAAATATTCTCGCAAATATATCGCTAGTGACTTTAGAGGCAATGCGGTGGCAACACACAATTCACGCTAGAACAGTGACTGAACGTTGCCAACGTGCCAGATTAACGGTAACAGTAAGACGTCGTATCGGCAAGTAGGGTCCCTAAACTGTATGGTTACCGACACTGAAAAAGACCCAACAGCAAGAAAAGTCACTATAAATCAATACCTTAATATTACAGGGGAGAAAGGGTAAGGTTGCACCCTTAGTGTACGTCCTTACACGGAGAGGACTATATATATATCCACCAGCACCATCACTGTGTTCATTGCCTGTGAAATTGCGCCACTCCTGAGTTCATCTTATAATTCTGAATGACCCTGAGGGTTGGCCATGCGGTTAGGGATGCGCAGCTGTGAGATTGCATCCGCGAGATAGTGGGTTCGAACCCCACTATCAGCACCCCTGAATATGGTTATCTGTGGTTTCCCATTTTCACACCAGGCAAGGGCTGGGGCTGTACTTTAAGCAAGGTCATGGCTGCTTCCATCCCACTTCTAGCCCTTTCCTATCCCATCGTCGCTATAAGACCTATTTGTGTCGGTGCGATGTAAAGCAGCTTTAAAAAAAATCTGAATGAATTTCATTTCGACCCTTGTTCCATGATACAAATCCTTCAACAAACTAGAAATCATACCTAGAGGTATGTCTTAGCAATACTCTAAGCGAAAAAGTATGTTCTGAAATATAAATTTATGAAGTTATGGCCTAATAAAACAAAGAAACTAATAGAAAAGAACTGGGGTTTGTACAGAATGAAAGGGAAGGAGATAGATTACATGGCAGGGATAACATCAGATTTACTACCATGGAAAAGGAGAGAGAGTGGATAAGAATAAAACAGAAGTCAGCCATCCGAATTTTACAACCGTCCTTAAACAGTTGTTCGTTAGTTCAAAGGTTTACTACCGCTACCTAGATTAGCAGTCCCTAGGTAATAAAACTGATTAGGATAACAGGAGAAAGGCTTATCTAACTGGACTTGATCCCTAATTAAAATTTGTATTTCCTTTTATTCACGTGATCATTAAAGCACCTTATCTGTAAATGGCATGCCGTGAATGTGAGGTGTTTAACTTATACGAAAAATGAGGTAACTATAATAATAATAATAATAATAATAATAATAATAATAATAATAATAATAATAATAATAATAAAATACATTTAAACTGAGAGATATCACGAGGGCGATAGTTGCTTTCGATGGTGGAGAGGTGACATTAAAAAACTACTTTAATTACGTATCGACATGAAAGAGCAACTACAAACAATAACTGCATGAGAAACTGAATATTACATGGAATTAAATTAAATATTAAATTTCTGACAACGAAATGAGAAGAAAAATAAAAATAATTAAGATTAGAGACACAAAACACGTGACGGTTAAGAATTACTTACAAGTAGTATAACAAAACCGCTTTTATTCAATCTATGCTGATCACATGTTCAAGAAAGCCTGGTAGTGTACTGAGATAGGTGTGAAAGTAAATGGAGTCGTTATAAACAATATTAGGTATGGAGATGCCACTATAATTGTAATACCGTTGATGATTTTCAGTAGTATTCATCTCAGTGTATTATGATGGGGTCTAGACATCAATACCACAAATCAAGTTCATGGCATTTAGCAAAAGCAACCATAAAGGTGTTTCAATTTCATTAAACAATCAACGCATAGAACGAGCAAATCAGTTGACATGCCTTGAGAGCACTATAACTGACATTTTGGAGCCTGAAAAGAGGGATCAGGTGCTTATTGAGATTTTTAGGCCATGTTTCCAAAATATAAGGTTATTTTTTGTAATGACAATATAAACCTCCAACTCAAGCAAAACCTATTGAATTCTCACATCAGGTTAACACACTTTATGGAGTAGAGACCTGGACTGTCAGAGTTTAATCCACGAACATGTGGTTACATAGGAGAATACTCACAACACTCCTGAAATATTTCATAACTAATAATGAAGTGCGTCTTACATACGTAGTTATACTCAGAATAAATAGATTTCTAAATGCAGATACAAATCTATGGTCAAATATTCTTCACCCAGGAGTGGGCCTCTCCGATAGCACTACCATCGCCCACCATCAGGTCTTGTTTTGTGCAAGAGAATAACAAGGCATAACGATAGTAACACGTCTGCACATGTTTTGCATTGTTTGAGTCTGCCCACACGCACAGAGCTTTATTCTTTCCAGGTGTCCCCCATTTATTAAGATGAATTCCAAGATGTCGTAGTAACCACCGTTGTGGTCTGCACCGAATGTTTCGTTGATTTAAGTCGTCCCCTTGGACGCTGATGACCGGAGAAATCATGAGCGTGATCTTTGACTGACTTCGTTCGTTCGGCTTATGCTATAACCTCACGGTGTACGTCACGAGAAGCTATACCACTGATATATTTTGTATTGTGACGGTGTGCGCCATTTTGTTATTTCACCTGCGGAGGAACATGCTTACCTGGACCCGCACGAGTGGCGTCACCGAGTTGGGGCTCCGTCCTTTCACCACTGCAGCAACCAGTCAGAGAGCAGAGTTTGTAGGAACGTGTTGGTTTCAAGCATCCACTGATAGCTCACTCCATGTCATGACTAATATTTGGAACTTCCACAATTTACCACTTATCACAACTAAATTTAAAACACGAGCGTATATTAATAAGATAGAGCACCATATAAAAGTTTAAATTGATTAGATAATTTGTTGCAATTTTATTAATCAATAATAGGCCTACTTACTTTTTATTTGTTGCATGGAAAATGCTGCTTGTGGCACAGTTTTTATTATTTTTAGGTTATAATTTGACAGACTTGTCAAAAACAAACACTCAATAAAAACTCTGGGTTTTGCAGTCAGGTGTAAACTGTAGGAGATATGTTTTTCATTGTTCATGTAATACGCAAAACTTCAGTTTGGTGCTATTTTAGGAACACAAATATGAAGGTAATATTCAACTGGTAATAAAATGTGGAACTAATTCCTGTAGTTACTGAAACTTTATCAGAAATTTTCAGGTAAATCTGATAAAACTCTGTCGCAAAGAGCATTTTATACATGGCAATAAGCTGATCATATTTTAAGCTAGCAAAATGCAATTAATGATTAAACAAACCTACTTGCTTTAAAACTGCTCCAGGCTGTAAGTTATTCCCTCACACTTCTGTCTTTTCTTATGCGCTGCCTAGGACAACTACATGGTAAATTATATTCCAGCGGGATTATTGAAATGGTAGTTCGAAATAACTTTGAAGCCAAGATGACCTGACCACGTGCGAGAAAGGGGGTATGGTTGCTCTATATACATCATGCCGCCACCCTGTAAAATTTTAAAACTGACGGTAGGGCGAAAGTGATAGTGGAATTTGAAAGGCGAAGAATTGGGGGATTTTTAAGGTTAAAATTGAAAATTCTATTATTTTGTCGAAACTCGCAACTCCCCTTAACCACATTCCGCCGTAACTGAGTTCTAATTATATTTCGCTGCACACAAGGTAATATTTACAGTTACTTCCTCTATATGTCGTATTAATTGGTATGTGATTACTTCTAATTATTTATGTCACACTTCTTCTTCTTCTCCTTCAAGTTCAATATCTGGTTCCCCAGACGTCGGTGATCACCCTGGGGAAAATACCCCTTTCTTTCGCTAACCTGAGGAGTTATTCGGTGATGTTAATGCCCGTCCAGTCTTAGAAGTTAGGGAGCAATGGCATCGATGGTCTACCAGCTCCTCACTTTCGTTCTATCTTGCCTGATAATATCAGGTACAGTAGCCTATATTTCCTTCCTCGTAGAACATGACCTCCGTTACTGATAGGCAGGCAACGATCTCAACTACTTTGTTAGATGGAGACAAGCAGAAAAATGGCACACACCGGGCGAGTTGGCCGTGCGCGTAGAGGTGCGCGGCTGTGAGCTTGCATCCGGGAGATCGTGGGTTCGAGCCCCACTGTCGGCAGCCCTGAAAATGGTTTTCCGTGGTTTCCCATTTTCACACCAGGCAAATGCTGGGGCTGTACCTTAAGTAAGGCCACGGCCGCTTCCTTCCAACTCCTAGGCCTTTCCTGTCCCATCGTCGCCATAAGACCTATCTGTGTCGGTGCGACGTAAAGAAACTAACAACAAAAATGGCACAGATGATAGGGGAAGAGTGGATGAAAAAGGATAAAGTCTATGGTGTGTAGGATAAATCTCTTTTCGCAACATTTACTCTAGATAACAAAAATTCACCACAAATTTTAGGAGTGGTTTCATCATGTACAGTATCCGAGTTATAAGATGGAGAAGAACACACACTTGCCGAAATAATGAGCAACCATTTGTACTCGTTTAATATAACTGTCAACATGTGATTTCACAGTTGCTATCAACGATATTCTGTAGGACAGAAGTGAGCACCTCTGTTATTTATTGACTTGTTTTTAGATTGATTTTTCTGCACGGGAATGAAAGCTGAGTGAACTCAGGATATCTTACCGCAAGTTGGAAGTAACAGAAATGAAGGTAGTGAGAATGAATGTGATAAAAACAGGTACTTGCAATGAGGTGACGAAAATGAAATGGCGTATGGATTTTAGTACCGGGAGTGTCCAAGGATATGTTTGGCTGGCCAGTTGCAGGTCATTTGAGTTGACTCCCGTAGGCGACCCCCGCATCATGATGAGCATTAAATGATGATGAAAACAACACGTACACCCAAGCCCCATGCCAGCGAAATAAACCAATGATGGTTAAAATTCCTGACCTTGTCGGGAATTAAAGCCGGGACCTCTGTGAAAAAAGGCCAGCACGCTAACCATTTAGCCGTGGAGAATGAGGTGAGAAAGGCTAAGGTAGGAGTGAGCTCGATTGATAAAAAAGTAAACACAAATTAAAGGTCATACGAGGCGTAAAACACAACGATACCCGTAATATTAAAAGAAGCGTTTTGACAGATACGGCTGGAGGGAGGAGCAACTCCTGTGCCATTGAGGGTGTTGCTGAATTCCTGCTTTCCTTTTTCCTTCCCTTCGTTTCCGACTCACTTGTTCGTTCGTTCAATCTGCTGTATTTCTTTGTTTCTAACTGAGAAGTGAGAGGTTTGGCAACTCCAAGTAAGACCAGCCGGCCAACAGGTTTATTTACATGGCAACCGCGGTGGGTCCGCCCACGTTTCCATGAGAGCAATACCCCTCCTCCCTTCTCCCACCCAGGCAGGCAGTGAACGGACCTCCCTAGAAGAACTGTCATAACATATCCTTTAATATTGCGACCGTCGGTGAATAATACACCCGTCGTGAAATTAAGGGGAACAGAGTAAGACCAAGGAGATGGTATACGAGGGCAGATCATACACAAGTTTTTTCCGCGATGTTATTGTGGCTGGGACATTGAAATTTTATGGTCGTTTACTTTTATCCTCACGCTAGAGACTTCATATTCGATCAGGTATAGCTCTTGTGAGAGAAGCGTGAACTACCTAGCAAATATGGCACGCAGGTTATTGTAGCCAGCTTATGAGCAAAGAGGTGTAGTTCTTTGTGTGTGTGAGTGTGGGCGGAATGATTAAACCCTAGTCGAATACTCAGAAAAATTCAGGTGTGTAGTGTTATGAAAGGTGCTGCTCATAGGGTCACTTGTGCTGCAATAGTACTTTCTGACCCAGTGAGGAAAGCACTGGCAAAATACCTCACCCCTCATCTTGCCTAGTACGCCTCATTTTGGTGCTGCCATTAGATTTTTGGGTTTCCTTACAACCGCATAATCTTTGGCGGTGCTATTTGAGGATCCAACCAGCCTCTGCGCTTATGACCTAACAGACAGACATTGGAATGACTGTATGGAACATAGCAGCATCTCCAGACCAGGCTGTGTGTATTCTTTGAAGGGGACCAAGTCAACCTTGTTTATTCGGCACGTTTTGGGGACCATAAATGTTGCAACGCCATGAGGTGTCAAGCCATTCAGTACTCGTAGGCAATTGGTAATGAATGATGGATCCACCTGCGAACCTAGTCAGATTGGCTCAACTCTTCTTATGGTACGGTATACGATATCGCGAATTATGGTAAAGTTACTGCCTGCTGGATTCCAAAGAACCTGACGAATGTCCAGAAAGGCGAATTAATATGATATGCTTGAACCATTGCATGCATTCCGTTGCAGAAGGGCATACCTTTCTCAGAGAAATAGTAATTGGTGTTAAGTCCTGGCCGTACCATTACTCGTACACGCCCGAAACAAAGCAGGCCTCTATGAAGTAGAAATACCCCGAGTCTACAGCAAAGAAGATATATTGAAACTGACGGAAAATTTTCTAGTGATGCTGTTCTGGGAGATGCATGGTGTTCTTCTCGTATAATTTCTAACACAAGGAACCACTCTCATTGTCGTAAGCTATGAAATAACATTGGTAAAGATGCTTCATGCCGTTCGTGACAAGCGGAACGTTACACATGGGTGACTTCTCCATGTTAATACTCACCCCCCAAGGCTTCAGTTCCGCTGAAGTACAATCGTATGTCCGCAGACGGTTATACTACCATTAGAATGAGTTCTATGAACACCGTATAGTGAAAGTAGTGCTACGATGAGAGACATGTGCTGATAGACTTGGCTCCTATGTTGAAAAATTGCTAAAAAAGGAGGATGGCGTCATTATGTATCATTTATTTTGTCTTGCCTATTGAACATTTTAAGAATAATTGTTCTGCATTAGTTAAGTATGTTCAAAATATGTTCAAAATATCTAGCCGTAGTTCGCCACTTAATCCAGTTACGAACTAATTAGCCATTCATGACTGTGTATTGCTTACTACTTACTCACAAACAGTTTATGAAACTTTATTTAGTTCAGCCAAGGAACATCATGAATACATGTTAACAAATAAACTAACCTCATAGCACTACATACCTGATGAACATTGACCCACCAAGTGACCGCTGTTGACCCTGAAAGCCCACATATTACGAGGTAACGCATGTTCACCGCGACGCATCCTCTCGGCTGTTCCATCAGATAGCTCCTCGGTGGTTATGTGGTAGGTCGAGCGGATCTCGAAACAGTCGTAAGACACATGTGACCGGCAGTCCAACTGGAGGTCTCTGGATTAGTGGCAGGCTGGACACCCTGAGACCGCGTCTCAAGTTTAATTGGGGGTGAGATTGACACACGAGCTTAGCCATTGATTCTTCACTCAGACTCGAGGTTTGATTCCTGGTCGATCCTACACCGATTTACATTTGAATGATCACTTATAAACACGATGAGCATTTGATTTAAAAATTCCTTTCCAAAATTTAAATTAAGCCAAGTTAAATTATGGAAACCTTTGTGGAGAGATTATACATAATGAGCTCAAGTATATAAGGTCCTCTCTCTAAAATATATAAATATGTGTATATAAATGTCTCTAGATTTAGTTTTAACTTAGCATTTATTTCAGGAAATTAGTTTTATTTATTGAAGGTGTATTTGTTGTGTATAATGCTTTATTATATCATCTGTAATTTGGTAAATAATCTGTTGATGATAAATACATCTATCTATAAACCTGATGTACAACAAGGTAATTTCGCGGCCTTGCTCAATGAACCTCTTATCTACAAATAAGACTTACATACTTCACGTGTTCAGGCATAGATTTTGTGTTCAGCAAAACTGCCTTAGTCGTATTATTTGATTCTCGACATGGAATCACTGCCTCTCAAAGAAGAGATTTTTTACCGGGCGAGTTGGCCGTGTGGTTAAAGGCGCGCAGCTGTGAGCTCGCATCCGGGAGATAGTGGGTTCGAACCCCACTGTCGGCATCCATGAAGATGGTTTCCCGTAGTTTCTCATTTTCACACCAGGCAAATCCTGGAGCTGTACCTTAATTAAGGCCACGGCCGCTTCCTTCCCATTCCTAGGCCTTTCCTGTCCCATCGTCGCCATAAGGCCCATCTGTGTCGGTGCGACGTAACGCAAAAAGCAAAAAAAAACAGAAGAGATTTGTCATTTTGGACCAACGAAATTGATTGAGCCCCTTCACACTCTTCAAAGATCCGAAAGGGGAAAGTATCGAACACCTTGCATTGGAATAAAAGGCAACAAATTTTCTGCTGCAAGGGTGTACAATGTACCTATACTGTATTCTCCTCAGGTATTTAATTTATTTGTTTGTAGTAATTTGAAATTTTAGCCTTGAGGAGAGTCGGAAACAAAAAAAAAAAAATAGAAAAAATGACTTTTTCCAAATGTTGCCTCATTCAATTATTTGGACTCTGCTGATTAAAATGGTGTATAATTAACTTTAATACGCCACATGGAAGCATTTTAAGGAAATATTTTAAAATTGCAATGCAGAAGTGTCAAATTGGGCAACCTAGACATGTTCTTTTTGAAAATATAAATATCTGGAACGCTTTGATCTATAATGCTGTGGTTTTCACTGTTCTATTCCTGAATGTTATGCGCACTATCATAACAAACATTTCAATGGTTTCGGTTAAATAGAGTTGCATTTTAGGCACTGTTGTGGGTAAATGTGTGAGTGAACATTCTATTTTACTTTGAACTCATATTCTGAAAAATGACTTTTTTCACATGTTTGACCCATTATGTCAGAAACTACACTGGATAGGCAGTTCGTTCTTTACAGAGAGTCACCTTGTGCCATGTTACAGCTACTGAGCCAGACAAAAGCACTTCACATATATAGTTCCTGATTTCATTTTTAATGACATTTTTTGTCAAAAATTTGTAACTTACTTAACAGATTTATATCTTTACAATTGTTTGCTCCAACCATTCTATTCTGGTTCAGTACTTATGGAAAGGGTGTAAATACAAGTAGTAAAAAATTCGTAGCTCTAAACTTAATACTTCCTGAGATAACGGGGCATCTTTTCTGTCAAATTAACCATTTCAAGATAGAGCTCTGCGACTTTGAATCATATTTATATTGTGTACGGCTGTTGCCCATGTTTGACCTACGTTCTTTGATAACTTAGCTATTCAATATATTTGTCTCTTTAGAGACGTGAAGTTCCTATACCGGAATAAAATTAGAAACATGGCAATAGAAAATCTGAAACTTCGGCTGGCAAAATATGTCATGTGACCAATGTCTTTGCTGAACTTTATTATAACTGATGCAGAAACATACAAATGTACGGCTTACTGTCACAGCGATAATGAATATCGGCTCTCAATAGCGAATTCAATGTTGCGTGTAGTTAGCTCTTTCTCCACCCGATACTTTGCAATCTCAGGGTGTATTGAAGTAACGCTTCTCGGCGGTTCCACTTGGGTCTAACCTCACTCATTTACTCATCTGCCGACCACATCTGATCTAGTCACGAGTAGGAAGACCGTTATAATTGCGGTAATTGAAACACACATGATGGTGACATTTGTTAATTTGGAAGTATTCTTGTGAAATTAAAAAAAAGATACATGACGTCATATTCTGGGTTACTGCATAACTATTTCTAATTACACTGGATACTGTCAGATTACTTTAAAATCTAGGTTAGTGTTACCAGGTCACATGAAGCCTATATCTAATCTGCTACTCACACACTATTGACATGTTCAGTGGAGTGCAAGAAATCGTGCCTGTGTATCTAGTCCCAATGGTATTTCATCTTTTCTAATATTCGCAGAACCTTTGAACATTTTTGTCAACATCACCTCCTTGATAAGCCAGTCTCTCCCTGGTTTCAAATAAATTCAAACACGCAAATACTAACCTATTATCAAAGGGCAGTTCTAGGTGATATGTAAAAGGACAGGAATACAGGGAAGTTGCTGGAAAATTTCCTTGGAAAATGATAAATGAACCATTGCTTCACTCGCATATATCTAGGAGTCACATTGGATCGCACAATGACTTACAAGAAACACTACCAAAACATCAAGCAAAAGATATCCGCGAGAAACAACATTCTTCGCAAGTCGACAGCCGCTATTTGGGGAACTCAATCACAAACCCATATAACACCAACTTTAGCCCTGTGTTACTCTGCGGGTGAATATATCAGTCGAATGTGGTATAGACGAGCCCATGCACAGAAGGTTGACACTGTACTTAACGACAGCTGCAGAATAATTACTGGATGTCTGAAGACTACTCCTGTTGAGAAAATCTACCGCTTGGCGGGTATTGCTCCTGGGTAGATACGGAGAGAGATATCAGCACACGAGGAAAAATTTAAGGTAACCACATCACAAACCACCCACTATTGGATATTTCCCCCACCCAACTTCGCCTTAAATCTAGGAAAAGTTTCTTTTGGACAACAGTCGGTCTCGACATGAATGCTGATAGTTCTAGAAAGAGAATATGGAAGGAAAGAATTTGTCATCTCTCCATCTGAATGTTCCCAAAAGAAAGCCTCCCTCCTGACCACAAAGAGGACTGGGCGAAATGAAAGACACTCAACAGACTACGAACTGGAATCGGCAGGACCAATCTGAACGTGGACAAATGGGGGTTTTCGAGTGAATCTCCCCTCGGTGATAGTGGGAAGTTACAGGCAGCTCAACACCTTTACCAGTTCTCCTTGAAGATGGAAGATTTAATACTCGTACTTGCCAACCCTAATGCTATTGACGTCGTTCGCTACTTGGCCCTCAGACGTTTCTTGACTGGTATTCCGGTTCATGAATTTATAATGTTAGGTTTAGAAGAGTTTGAATACTGTACCTTTATTAGTAATTCAGTGTACTGTATCTTATTTTTTATTTAATTTTTTACTTCTTACTGTTCATCACTTGTACTGTATAAGCAAAAGTCAATTGACAACCACACACCCACTATAACGCACATTCCTCGAGAAAGGTGGCAACACTGTTGTTACGTATCGAAACTGCCATCCCTGCGGTAGAAGAACTGTACAGTGACAACTCACAGGTACATGTAGTTGTTGGTTTATGTCTTCGTTGGTGAGCGGACTGGTCTAGTGTGTTCGTCCAGCTGTAGAAATGGACGCAAGCAAAGGAGAGCAGAGAAGTGTGGTTCGTTTTCTGGTGGCTGACGGTGATGAAGCACGTCTGCTGTGTATGGTGAACACTGCATGTCCATGACGACTGTGCACCAGTAGCATAGGAGATTCTGAGAAGGGCACCTCCTGATGTCATAGGGCGGATTGATTGGCTTGTCCGGGAAAAACGCGGAGGAAGAAATTCGTGTTCAGGTCGGTGTTAGCCATAGCTCCGTGCATGCCGCCAGTTTCATTCGAACAAGGAATTGCAAGAGTGGTGCAGTTGTGGAATCGTTAGCGACCTGTCTCTTTCTACAAAACTGGAATTGATCGTCTCGTCTCTCACTCATAAATGTATTAACGCTTTTGGTAATTACTTTTGAACAAAACCGGTGTTCGGTTTGTATCTGACTGCCCCTTATCTTTAACTGGTGCTCCTCATACGAAGAAAGAAAGAAAGAAAGAAAGAAAGAAAGAAAGAAAGAAAGAAAGAAAGAAAGAAGGAAAGAAAGAAAGAAGTTCCTCAACTCAGTTTGGCATCAGGAATGGCATTCGACCGTAAATAAACAATAATAATATTATTGGCTTTTTCGTCGCACTAAATACTTTTACAGTTTTCGGAGACGTCGAGATGCCGGAATTTTGACACGCAGAGGTTCTTTTACGTACGAGTAAATCTACCGACACGTGGTTGACGTATTTGAGCAACTTCAGATACCACCGGACTGAGGCAGGATCGAACCTGCCAAGTTGGGGTCGAAAGACCAGCACCTCAACCGTTTGAGCCAGTCAGTCCGGCCGTAAATGAACATGCCATATTATTTCATCTCACCTCATCCCCAACCCTATGTAGGGAAACGGGACAGAGGGAGAGACATACATTATTATTATTATTATTATTATTATTATTATTATTATTATTATTATTTATCTTTTCTAAATAAAATAACGTTTGAACGTGATAAAAACAGGATTGTTCAACAATTTGGAACTAGTGGAGGAAAAGATTGTGAGGAAGACACTGGGACCCCAACAAACAGAGGCTGGATCATACAGAAAGAAAGGAAACCACGAATTGAACCTCAAGACGGGAAATATCTCAGATACTGTCCGGAAGAGAAGAACCATGTTCTTCGGACATACCTAGAGAATGAACCCGGGAAAACTGATCTGTCAGATAATAAGATTCTTGAATGTCAGAAAAACTACGGTACGCTGGTATCAGAAAGTGAAGAAGGACCTGGAAGAAATGGGAATACAAGAAACGGAAATCAGCAACAGGGTTGCTTTCAAGTCAAGGATCAAAGGCAGGAAGAGGTTTCAAGAAAAAGTTAGATCCCGTACCCAAGCGTCATGGACAGGAGAAAGGAGGAGTTTGCAGAGTGAAAGGATGAAGGAGAACTCGACAAGGATTAAAGCCCGGAAACAGACGAAGCTGAATTCGAAAATACGTGGTCCATAGTCGGGCAAAACCAATGAAGAAAAATAAATAAATAATGTTATTTGCTCTACGTCCCACTAACTACTTTTCCGGTATTCAGAGTCACCGAGGAGCCGGAATTTAGTCCCGCAGGAGTTCTTTAACGTGCCAATAAATGTACCGACACGCGGCTGACGTATTTGAGCAACTTCAGATACCACCGGACTGAGCCAGGATCGAACCTCTCAACTTGGGGTCAGTGGGCCAGCGTCTCAACCGTGTGAGCCAGCCAGATCGGCTAAATAAATAAATAAATAAATAAATAAATAAATAAATAAATAAATAAATAAATAAATAAATAAATAAATAAACATTCGTCTAAAAGGTCACGTTATACTTCACTGGTGTAAGAAAGAGAAAATGAGAGTCATATTTCGGTCTTAAATTTGAGCTTTCTCGAAATATCAATTTCCCTCCACTGAGACCACGAAGTCTATTTTTAACAGCTAAAATACATCATTCATCGCAGACTGCGCTCAAAATTTGAGTGAGTTTTTTATTGTGAAACTAACTTCACTCAGCAGTACAACTGTGAATTGATTTTGGAGCTTTAATGTGAAACGTATTTATCCTAATTGAGCAGCGTTCCCTTCTCTAGGTCTGTCACTTCGGCGTATCAAACTACCGTCGAGCAGTAAGTGCATTAGCACATCACGGTCTTCGGTCTGCGAGACTAAAAACCTAGCGGACAGTTGAGCCAAATATCGTATTCGAGTTCATTACAGTTCGTGTCAGATTATAGCAGAGCATGTTTCAAATGCAAAGCTAGACTCACAAGTTATGAATGATTGAAGTGACATATGTCACACCAGCGGATCCTCTATTCAGCCCTAAATGAGAGAGCTGGCAGACATTATTATGGAAACGAATTTGTGAAACGTACAGAACTGCTGTTCGGTCCAACGAATGAAGGATTAGATATAGACGAAATCACGCTACAATATAACGTTAAGCTACAAAATATCAAAGCTTGAAACTCACTGCAGATATAACGTATGTATGGCTTTCACACATCAAGTTAACTTTTTGAGCTACGAGAGGAAATATATACGTATTTTTACATTCCATTTAGAAAATCCGAACATGTCAACACAATGGTAGAGGTGACATATTGTACTTGATTTCTCGGTGCGAATAAACACACGCATCACATCACTGGTGTTTCCCTTGGCCAGTGATGCCAGGTCTCCCTAAATTACAGGAGATCTCCCGATTTTTTTGCAACACATCAGAAAACCCGAAGAAGGAAGAAAGATCTCCCGAGATTTATTCTAATCTAAAGTTAAGGAAAATTAATAATAATTATTAATACTACAATCGCGACCACAAGAATTCCGGGTGGAAAACGAAAGAGGTAACGTTTGGCCAACCCTGAGGATAAAGGAGAAGTAACCAAGGCAACGTCACATGTGTTCGTCGTCCAAGAGGTGTAGCCTGTCCCGTTACGTACTCAGAGATCACTCCCAACACCATTTTCTGGGGAACTGATTAAGATGTTTCTATGGTTAAATGTTATGGCTATACTCCCTTCTCCTAATCAAGGAAAACGGTCAATTAACTGTAATTTACTTCAGAAAAAATGTGCACGATGTAATCCCGCCCCAATACGTGTGGCATTTAATTCTGTGATCAGCGCTGACAATAACACAAACACCCTTGATATTAACAAAGTAATGAAGAACCATTCTTTCCATTTTACCATAATTAGTTTCCTCCAATCATTTGAATTGGTGGAAATTATTTTATGGAAAACTAGTGCACTGTTTACGATTATACAAATACAGTTATTTACTTTTTTCTTACAAAATTCACTCCTTTGTTTCTTTTAAGATATTTTATTCTGATATTATGAGAATACCTTTTTTCTTTTGGATTGCGAATAATATTCTTCATTTACATGTCTTTTAAATGTAAGCACTGTTTCTGTCTTGTATTTGTATACGTCATTTTATCCCATTTAATGCCTATCCCATTTCCCATAATTATATTAAGAAAAACGAATGGTATATTATTTTAGTAAAAGGGTTGGCCCTAAATCTTAATATGAAACAGTTATCTTCCTTTATCTTAATTTAATTTAATTTTCTTTTATTATATTTTTGTGCAAAGTGTATTAACTCTTCTTTTGACAGTATCTACAAGAGTATTAAAGTAGTTCAATTTAATAGGGCCGATATTGAGAAAATAGGGGTCACTCCTTCTTACAGTACTTGAGCGCGATGATAATGAAGTCATGGTCGACACCGGTATCATTTTAGCCAGGCTTCGCACTCAAGAATTACAAATAAACTGTAGAATTTGACTCTCAATGAGTTGATATACACAATGCGTCTGTTGCTTTCAACGACTCCCCTCATTCCTCTCTCTTATCGTTGTCAAGCCAGGGAAACGTGCGGGCAGGCGGGGAGCAAGTACCTTCAACTCCGCTTGTTTCGTTCATGCTTGATATCCCGTACTTCACTCTCTCCACCTCCCCTTCACTCTTCAGATGTGTGCACGTGTTGCGTGTCTAATGGATGTGACCAATTAGAGAGAGTGTGTAAGCAGGTACCGGGTGGTTCTGAGGACTGTACTGATTTCTTGCCTGAAATGTATATTTCTGGCCACGATATACTAAACGTCTCGAGTATACATAATATATTTGTGCCGAGAAACTCTTACCTTGTCTCACTGCTTGACGTTTTATCGATAACATCAATCATTAGGTTCTTACCCGTATTAATTTTAGGCTCGGATTACGTAATCTCTCCCATCTTATTGAACTCACAACTGAGGCTTCATTGCATCATTGGAAGGGAAATCCCCGACCCTCAAATACTATACAATGTAAAATCTGCATCCTGCTACAACTTCAAAATTGGTACACAGTTTCTACGCCTGATGAATAAATACATCTACATGAAAAGAGTGGACAAAGAGAAGGGAAAGTAGAAGAAACAACATAGAGTGGCCAGAGAGTACGGGTGAGTGAAATTGTATATTTTTCTCATAATAACTTCACATGACTGTTGCATTATTTAATTTAGGTATAACATTTCATTGCTCAAGAAACTATTGATATTTTCATTAAAATTCCCGGAATTTTTACGTACAGTCTACCGATATTTTATTCGTAGACCTGACAACATTGTCCTTGGTAACATACTTCCTACTATTTATGGTGCGTATTAGAGCAAGCTTCAGTAATATTTTCAATAAATAGAGGACCGAGTTAGTTGGACGTGCGGATAGGGGCGTGCAGCTGTGAGTTTGCATTCGGGAGATGGTGGGTTCGAAAATGGTTAAACACTCGTTTGGTCAACCTGTTGTGAGTAAAAAAGTAATTTTCCTCTTTCTGATCGTGTCTGACTTTTATTTTCTTCGTCCTTCTGTAGATCTTTATTCCTACTATGTCTAAACCCTCATTCCTCCCCTGTTTTCAATGGTTTCCAGAAATTCTTCAATATTTTATTTAATTTTACATAAAACAAAATATTGAATGGCAGTTGAATTATCTAGACCAGACAAATATTCCATACGTTCTATATTCGCTTTGCTCAGTACATATGTGATGTACAGTCTGTTATTTGAAGCCGGGATTGCACAGCGTAAATCAACGTCGGGAGATGCAGAGTGGGTCTCGGCCCACAAATGGCCATGGCTAGACTTCATGGCTGGCCCACCGTCGGCTGTCCTGAGAATGGTTCTCCGTGGTTTTCCATTCTCCTGCACTGAGGCGAATGAGACAGTTCCTAGTATAGGCGTTACCGTCTAAGAGGACAGCCTCCCCCCCACCCCCTGCAGGGGAGGAATGAAAACATTTCTTTGCTAGTCGCTTTATAGGAGTGGGAAGGAAGCGGCCGTGGCCTTAATTAAGGTACAGCCCCAGCATTTACCTGGCGTGAAAGTGGGAAACCACGGAAGACCACGGCTGCCGACAGTGGAGTTCGAACCCACTATCTCCCGAATACTGGATACTGGCCGCACTTAAGCGACTGCAGCTACAGAGCTCGGTGACAGGGAAAACATTTTAATAGTAGTCATCGTAAAACGTAATATAGGCTTAGTTATGCGTAGACATTAAATTTGAAGTTTGGTAGACATCATTCACAAAGGGATGAGGGTGGATTCTACCCTACCCCTTTGATTCATTACAACAACCAGACGGAGCTGTTAGTATCCGTTTAGAAATCGAGTTTTGGCCACGGTTTTCACAGGCAAGTTACGAGAGAGTTCACACTCGGACTGGTGAGAAAGAGAGAGAGATACCATTTCTGTAACTTATTCACCCTGAAGTTAACATCCTGCATTTCATATTGCACAGCGAGAGTGATGATACCACTGCGCAGCAGCTTTGCGCAGGTGCGTCACCAACCACCGACCACTCTCGCTGTTGACTCGGCCAACTCCTTAATGAAGCAGGTCCGACTGCATCCCGGAAATTAAGTGTTAAATGAATAAAACGTATTTTAGGTTCTCTCTACATTTGAGGCACTCCGCTGCCTTCTCCTTAAAGAGTTAGATATCTACCACACGGGGCGCGAAACTCATTAATTTACGTAGGTGAATTTCTTTATATCAGTGAATTTTAAGTTCCGTTTAAGAGGACCCGGACGTCAGACGTTACCAAAATAGGTATATATTTGCTAGCTATTTTCTTGAAAAGTATAATTTGATTTTCATTAAATTTGATACACTTACTGCACAGTGTTTCTACAGCCACTGTCTTACACATCGCTTTCATGTTGTGCTGTAAAATCATGCCCTATTTTATAATGATAATTATTATTATACTAATAATAATAATAATAATAGCCGGCGAGTTGGCCGTGCGGTTAGGGGACCGTAGCTGTGAGTTTGCATTCAGCAGATAGTGGGTTCGATCCGAGGCCGCTTTCTCGTCGTCATCGGTTTGAACCCCACTGTCTGCAGCTCTGAAGATGGTTTTCCGTGGTTTCCCATTTTCACACCAGGTACATGCTGGGACTTTACATTAATTAAGGCCACGACCCATTTCTTCCCACACCTAGCCCTTTATTCTTCCATCGTCGCCATAAGACCTCTCTGTGTTGTTCCGACGTAAAACAAATTGTATTATTATTATTATTATTATTATTATTATTATTATTATTATTATTATTATTACTATTATTATTATTATTATTATTATTATTATTATTATTATTATTATATAATTCGCTGGGGCCATCAAGGACCACGTTAAGTCTTGTTGCATTTGACACTGAACTTGGCCTTCTTTAGAGCCCAAATTTCCCTCATTCTTTGTGAGTGGGCCTGCTTACGCTCCTCTGTCCAAGGGGCACCGTGTCTTCTCTTCGGTTGCTCGTCTCGGTTTAGCCCGTTCGTCAATATTTTCTTGCGGAAGAGATCTCTGTTAAGGGCGTCTTCAGCTGAGATATGTAGCATTTGCAGGTCTTCTTTGGTATTTCTAAACCAGGGAATTGTGGTTTTGAGGTTTGAATCCAAAAAGTGAAAGATTTCTTTAGTTAACTTTCTTCCGTCCATTCTTTTCAGATGACCGTAAAACCGTGCCCGTCTTTTTCTGATTGTGTCGGTAATTTTCTCTATTTTGCTGTAGACTTCCTGGCTGGATCTCTTTTGACGGATTCCATTTCTGTACTTTGATCCCAAGATTCCTCTCACAATTTTGCGTTCTCTTTTCTCCAGTTCTTCAAGGAGTCCTTTGTTGGCATTTAGAGACAGGGTTTCGGCTGCATATAGAACTACTGGCTTCAGAACTGTTTCATAGTGACGTATCTTGGTGTTTTGGGAAAGGCATTTTTTGTTGTAGATTGTGCGGGATGTTTGGTAAGCTATTTCCAGTTTGCGTACTCGCTCCTGAAGCGCTTCTTTGTCCAGTCCATTTTTCATGATTATCTCACCCAGGTATTTGAATTTGTCTACTCGGGTGATGTCCCCGTATTTCGTATGGAGTTTTGGTGGAGCCTCTTTGATGTTAGTCATTACTTCCGTTTTCTCAAACGATATCTGCAAACCAGTTTGTTCGGCAATTTCCTTTAAAATTTCAACTTGAGCTCTAGCGGTTTCTATGTCGTTTGAGAGAACAGCAATATCATCGGCAAATGCTAAGCAGTCTGTTGCGATCCCCTTGGATTTGGTTCCTATTCTCAATGCACTGTAGTTGGTTTCCTGTAATCTCACCCGCCAGGTTCTGATGATCTTTTCAAGAACACAGTTGAAGAGTATCGGGGATAGCCCATCACCTTGTCGGACTCCTATTTTGATGTCAAAGGAATGCGAGAGACATCCTTGGAACTTCACCTTGGATTTTGTATCGGTCAGGGTGGCTCTAATTAATGCCAGCAGTTTCAAATCAACTCCAAATTCATTTAAGATGTTTAGCAGGACTTCCCGGTCAATGGAGTCGTACGCTTTCTTAAAGTCCACAAAGACAGACACATACTGCTTGGACCTTAGTGTACAATATCTGATGATCGTTTTGAAATTTTGGATCTGTTCGGCTGTTGAGCGACCTTTTCTGAACCCTCCTTGGTATTCACCTATTTGATGTTCGACTTGTGCTTCCAAACGCTCCAGGATGGCAAGTGATAGAATTTTGTAAGTCACGGGTAGTAAAGATATTCCTCTGTAGTTGTTGATGTTCTTCATGCTGCCTTTTTTGTGTAGTGGATGGATCAAAGCTATTTTCCAATCTTCGGGTAGGGTCTCCTTGTTCCAAATTTCTTCTGTTTGCTTTTGCAAGATATCAAGTGATTCCTCTGGGGCATATTTCCATAGTTCTGCTACTACTGAGTCTTCCTCCGGTGCTTTGTTATTTTTGAGACGGGCAATGTGGCGCTTGATTTCATCTCTGTCAGGTGGTCTGGAATCTGGGTACCTGAGTAAGGGTTCCTTGGTCTCAATGGGGCTTTGTGGTTTAGAGCAATTAAGTAAATTTTTGAAGTAGTCTGCCAGAATGCTGCAATTTTCTTCATTTGACGTCGCCAGAGTGCCGTCCTTTCGCTCAAAGCATAGAGATGGTGGTTTATAGCCAGTGAGTTTGCGTTTGAAGCCCCTGTAGTACTCTCTGCTTTCATTCTTCCTAAAGTTTTGTTCTATCTTTTCAATGAGAGATTTTTCGTATTTACGTTTCTCAGTTCTGAACACCCTAGCTGCTTGGGCACGTTGTGTTTTGTAGGTTTCCCAATCATTTTCTGATTTCGTAGACTAGTACTGTTTCCACGCATTGAGTCTTTCTTGGAGGACTGATTCGCAGGTACCATTCCACCAGGCATGCTTTTTGTTTCTCTTGATTCCTACAACGTCTTTGGCGGCCTCAACAAGGAGATTTTTGGCGTTGTTGAAGTCACAGTCATTTGGTCTAGCCTTCTCCTGGAACTCCTCAACCCTTTGCCGAAGATTATCATTGTCGAAGCGTGTGATCTATTTGGTTGTCTTCCTTGTGTTTGCGGGAATTGGTTTGAATTTGATAAGAGACATATAGTGATCTGAGGCCACATTGATGCCTTTCTTTACCTTCACATTCATAATCTCAGGGCTGTTTCTCCTGGAGATTGCAACATGATCAATTTGGAACTCTCCGAGAGTTTGGACGGGAGAACGCCAAGTCATTTGCTTTCTGGGTAGGTGGCGAAAGTGGGTCGACATGACCTGCAGGTTGTGATTTTCGCAAATGGACACCAGTCTTTTGCCATTGGGATTGGTTCTTTTGTGAGCAGGGTAATTTCCTATAACTTTCTTGTACTTCTGTTCACGACCTAGTTGGGCATTGAAGTCACCCAAAAGAAGCTTGACATGGTGTTTGGGGATTATTATTATTATTATTATTATTATTATTATTATTATTATTATTATTATTATTATTATTATTATTATTATTATTATTGTTACGGAGTTTTCCGTGGTAGGTAGAGGTGAAAGAAGGTGCGGGTGTGAATAGGTCTCCAGCTACGAAAGCAAAATTAATTTAAAATTTAACAAGGTTATATTTTCTTTTCAAAAACAAAGAAATAACAAGCATGGCAGGTACAAAGTAGCAAATCAAAAAGGGTAGTTACAATATTTACAGGAATTGGGCTTCGCGCCCTGATTTTACACTGCTTGGGCAATCAGCTCAGTTTTACCCCAAACACGAGTTTTAACAGAGGGGCAGAAAACCCCATTCATACCTAGGAGCCCTTGCTCCAAATTACACAGAAAAGCCTCCACGAGGCATACAACACTCAATTTTCAAAAGAGCCACTCGCTCTCAAAATTTAAGCCTCTCCCAGGCCCCACCAAACTCCACCTTCAAGTTGTCCTCACTGGACATAGACACAGGGGTAAAATACCCAACCTACTGAGGTCTATTAAATAAAAATGGGCAATTACATGACCTCTAAAATAACAATTTGAGAGGAGGCGATCTTGCACTCCTAATACACTTGTTTTTAAAAACCTAATCTGGCTCTAGGCCACTAATGCAAGGGCTAATCCCATACTACCGAGGTGACTTTAGAAAAGAGCAATTTGTTTTACATTAACGAAGAATAGGTTGAGAAAATAAGTTCACCTCAAGACAATGTGAGTGGGAGCTCGAGAGGGTTAGCAGTCTCTATCCCAATATGCAGCTTAAAAGAGAATAGAAGAAAAGATCGTTACATTTTAGGAAAAGGTTACATGGAGGAACGCTTCGCACCCGCCCCGAGAGTTAAACTGCTGAGCTAGCAAAGAAAGAATTTATTAATCGGCCATTACCTTATTGATGACCGCTGCCGAGGAAAGAGGCGCTTCCCGCCTCCTGCTATGTACTTTATACACTGAAAGATGGAACAGAAGTGGCCCGGAGACCCTAAAATCAGCAGTTTAAATACTCTCGCAGAAGGTTCTAGGCGTTAGGGGAATGAAAACACCCTCTCGCGATGATTTTATTGGTAGATCAATAAACCCCCTACACAATACTAAGAAGAAACACATAATTGGTGGAAAATTAATTCAAGAAATTCGGGATAGGCTAGATTTAAAACAAGGGGAAAGAAGGGGTTAATATTGCCAACTTAACCAAAGACTGAAAAAAATTTAGCAAAGAACAAACATTTGAAAAAAAAATTTCTCCAACAAAATAGTTCTTTGACTCCGCACTAGGTTGCACTATTGTTGATCTTCAGTAGTGTCCTCTAGAAGAGAAAGTTCACACTTCTTACTTCAAGCGAAACAAAACCACATCAAAAATGACACAGTTCAAAAACTCAAAATTTTCCACGTGGTGACATCTTCTGAGAAAGTAGAGAATTAATAGCGTAGATAAAGTTCAGACTTCCTCCAGCAGAGGAGTTTCAACTGGCGTACATTTTAAATTAGCGGAGTGGAGGTGTACCGCCCGGTACAGACCTCCCCCCCCCCCAAAAGTTCCTCCCGGGGTGACACATGAAATTGTTTGAAAACAATGTCCAAGTTTTGATGTAGATATGGAGATTAATTGCCAAAACAAATTATAAGATTTTCTTAATTTGGTTTGATTTAGTTTCAAAATTTTGTTGTTGCAGATGAAGAATAGTTTTTAAGTTTGTAGAAGTAGAATTCTGAGGATAAACTTTTAATACTTAAAAGTGATGGAAAATTTTGCAATGTCCACCAAATATTGCTGTTGAATTCCCGAGTGTAGTCATTGCTTATCGTAACTGTCCATGTAGTTGAGGTTGATGAAGTTGGATGGCCAGACCGGCCGTTGCAGCTTGCGTCCAAAGGAGGCCGCTCGTACCCCTCAAGTACCCTGAGATACCGCTCGCCCGCACTATGAGGGGAGCAGAGGTGTTGAAACACGCCGCGCCCGCGGTGAACATATACAGGCTGCGGGCAAGTAGCAGGTCGTGCGCCGCACATCAGCCTTGGCCGGGAGGAGAGCTCCGGCTCGCCGTGCACATGTCGTCCTCGCTGGGGCCGAGGGGGCCCTTCCTCAAACCCAGTTGCGGCGCGGCGCCGCGCGGCTGCGGGGGCACTGAAACATTAAAGCTAGGCGGCAGAATTGTGTTGGACCATCATGTTTCTTTTGAGGGCACAGGCATGTAGAGAGATTGAGGGGCCAGCGGCGTGCAGATATCCATGGCATTTCATCTAAGCCAGCCACTGTGTGTAGTGGAGCAGGAGACGGGAGCGTGGTAATGGCCGTGGCAAGGACAGGATGGCAGTTTAACAAATCGGGGGAGGTTTCACAGAAATGCTTACATATAAAATAAAATATTATAGAAGGGGCAGAAAGCCTTAAAAGTGAAACTGAAAAAAATAAAAATATAACCTTCATATTCCTTTCAAAATAATATGAAGCAAGTTAACACGGAAATTACACCGGTTTCACCTGTGACAGGTGAACCCTAAATATCCTCTCGGTGGCTGGATTGCTTACTAACAACGTAACTGGCGTAAGAAAATCGAGAATGATACAAGGCCCATGAAATCTGGGGGCAAGCTTGCCCGCGGGAACAAAGTTCTTGACCATCACCTGGTCACCTACATTCAAAGTGGTGGGTCTCCGTCCACGATCATACCTTTCCCTAACCTTTTCATGAGATACCTTAAGATTGGCTTTAGCCTTCTTCCAAAGATCTTTAATATTATCCGGATCTATTGTCTCGGGTAGAATGTCACTCAGAGACCAGAGGTTAGAGAGCGGCGAGTTGGGAACAAATTTGAACATCAAAGAAGCTGGAGTAAATTTATGTGATTCATGAACCGCCGAATTCAAAGCAAAAGCTAACCAATGCAGGGACATGTCCCACCTGGAATGATCATCATGATGATAGGCAATAAGTGCGGACCTGAGATTACGATTAACCCGTTCAGCCAGAGATGGTTGAGGGTAATAAGCAGAAGTAGTTACATGAGAGATGGATAAGTCAAAACAGAATTTACGAAATAAATTAGATGTAAAAGCCTTAGCATTATCAGATACAATATATTGGCACGGACCAAAAGAAGCAAAAATAGAATTTAGGCAAGTAATGGTGGACTGAGCGGTAGCCAGCTTAGTCGGAAATAACCAGGAAAATCTGGTAAAACCATCTACACATACAAAGATGAATTTGTTGGCATTTCCCTTCGACTGGGGGAAGGGTCCTACATAATCAATATACAGGCGTTCCATGGGGCGCGATGCTTGATGCGAAGACAAAAGGCCTACCTTGGTGGACATGGTCGGTTTACTAAGCAAACAGGATTTACAAGCCTTTACTAGTTCACGGATTTCACCGTCCATACCTTTCCAGATGAACATTTCACGAATCTTTTCACGAGTTTTAAAGATACCAAGATGCCCTCCTAATGGGGTCTCATGATAATACTTGAAGATCATAGGTACAAGAACCGCTGGAACAACAACTTTCATCATCTTATCATGCCTCGAAGGGCAACATAGAACACCATTCCTCAGAACATAAGGGACAACATGTTCCCCAGAAGAAAGGGTTTCCATTATCGGAGCCAGCGTCGGATCTTCACGTTGGTATTTCTCGATATCCCTAAAGAGCATGGGAGCATCTGTTAGGATGGCATTAACCTTAGATAGTATGGACTCGGAAGGTGATGAACTGTCGACCGGTTCATGGGTCTCGACGTCGTTAGAAAACATACGGCTGAGTCCATCAGCAACAACATTTTCGGTACCTCTGATATGTCTAACATCAAACTGGAAGGCAGAAATACGGATGGCCCAGCGGGCTATACGACCAGTACGACGCGGCCTACCTAAGACCCAGCTTAAGGCTTGATTATCTGTCTCCAGGTCGAATTTGACATGTTCCAGATAGAGACGGAACTTCTCTAAGGCGAATAAGACTGCCAAACCTTCGAGCTCATAGATGGAATACTTGGCTTCTTGAGCCGACAATGTCCTAGACGCATAGGTGATGGGGCGCCTCCCTAGTTCAGTCTCTTGAAGAAGGACTGCAGCTACCGCTGACGACGATGCGTCGGTTTGGACAATGAATTTCTTCGAGAAATCAGGCATAGCAAGTACAGGGGCATTACAAAGAGCTAATTTAAGGTCTTCAAAAGCGGCTTGTTGAGAAGGTCCCCACTCGAATTTGATGCCTTTCCTACGAAGAAGGTTTAAGGGCGCCGCTCTATTAGCGAAGTTAGGAATAAACTTCCTGAAGAAATTCACCATACCAATGAACCTGGCGATGCCTTTAATGTCCTTGGGAGGTTTAAAATCACGGATGGCCTGTGTTCTAGAATGATCGACAGCTACACCATCAGGTGACACAATATGCCCTAGGAAAGACATAGAGGGCTTAGCGAAGCCAACCTTGGACAACTTAACAGTTAACCCAGCCTTACGAAGGCGATCGAGAACTTCTCGCAGATGATCTAGATGCTCTTCAAAAGTCTCTGAAAATACGACGACATCATCCAAGTAGTGATATAAGTACTCAAATTTGATGTCGGAGAAGACCCTATCTAGTAGCCTAGTGAGTACAGCTGCTCCCGTGGGGAGCCCGAAAGGCACGCGGTTGTATTCGTATAAATTCCAGTCCGTGGCAAACGCTGTAAGATGTTTAGACTCTTCGGCAAGGGGAATTTGATTATAGGCCTGATTCAAGTCCAAGATAGTAAAGAACTTGGCCTTACGAAACCATGAAAAACAAGAATGAAGGTCGGGAAGGGGCACAGATTGTAACACCACCTTCCGATTGAGAGCCCTGTAATCAATGACAGGCCTGAAGCCTCCTTGGGGTTTCGGGACAAAAAAAATAGGCGAAGAATACGCTGACTTAGAGGGCCTAATAATACCGTCCTTCAACATCTGATCGATGATTTCTTTTAGAGCCTTCATTTTAGGTGGAGATAGCCTATAAGGTGGAAAACGGACAGGAATCGAATCCGTGACCTTAATTTTGTATTCAATAAGGTCAGTAACACCAAGAGTATCAGAGAACACCTCGGAAAACGACTGGCACAATTTGCGAATACTATCAGCCTGCTCCTCAGGTAGATGTCTAAGGTCTAACAACATCTCATCCTGGGTAGGCGAAATAGAAGAACATGATGCAGAATTACACTTTAATAGAGGGATATTACAATTAGAGGCAAATTTGAAAGTGCAAGACCTACTCTGAAGGTCGAGCACAAGACCAATGTGAGAAATAAAGTCCGCTCCCAATATAATGGGGCAAGACAAATGCTTGGCCACAAACAATTTAACTTTCCATGAGAATTGAAAAATACGAATTTTGACATATAAGGAACCGAGAATTTCTAATGGAGAGGAATTAGCCGAAATGTATTGGATCGCCGACAAACAATAGTTAGGAAGCTTACAAACAGATTTCAATTTTGAATACCAATCAGCCGAAATAATAGAACAAACACTACCTGAATCTAAGAGAGCTGTTATAGGCTCGTTATTTAACTCAATTTTGAGAAAGGGGACCGGTGCGGGGGAATCCGCCGCAATCCTAAGACACTCTTTGGGACCTTCAAAAGATGTATTTGAAAATTGCTCGTTCCCTGAATTTACAACCTGTTTACCCGGGGCTGAGTCTCGGGAAGATGGATTAGTCGACTCAGCCGAAGCCACTAGTCACTTTTTATTATTGGCATAGGCAGAATTTGCACCAGAAGTTGAGCAGGAGGGGGTGCTATTCGAGTTTGGGCAATTCTTGGCGATATGTGAGAAAGCCCCACATTTAAAACAGCCTTGTACTGAACCAGCTCCATTATTTGCCCTACTAGTTTTGACCAATGGACATTTATTGCGAAGATGGTCAGGCGACCCGCAAGCATAACATTTACGGGGTGTGACTGGTCGGCGAGGTGGAGGCCGAGTATTACTAAACGAAGGAGGGGGTTCTTTTGCCACACGCAAAGAATCGGCGTACCTAACTCCTTCCGCTGAGCCGGCCAATGCTTCAAGTTCAGAGAAAGTTTGCGGGCACGCCGCGAAACACAAGTATGACCTATAAGATGGTGAAATACCTTCCACAATAGCTTGTACAATTTGATCCTCAGGGAAGTGAAGAGCAAACACCCTAGTATAAAACTTAATGTCCTGTATGAAATCAGCCAAGTTTTCATCCAAGCGTTGTACACGGTAATAGTACTTCTGAATAAGGGAGGACCTGGCCCTAGCCGGGATGAAGTTAGCTAGCAAATGGGCATGGAAATCCTCAATAGATGATTGCTCGGCAATGGCTCTTACGATTTTATCTGAGAGAATACCAATAGCATACGGATAGATAATTTGCAAAATTTGACATGGAGAAAGAGAAAACACAAGGGCATGATCCTGAAATTCAACTAGAAATCTTAAAAAAGAAATTACATCACTGGTGGTATTAACGGAAAACTTAGAGATACCTCTGAGCAACATTGCCAATGGATGAGGCAAGCTGCTAAACCCGGGTGACATAGTAGGTAAAGGTTTCAATGGCAAGGAAGTTAATTCAGAACGGATGTTACTCAATGATGCACGACGTTCAGATTCGTTGTCCAATGGGGCAGGGATAGTTTGAGCAGCAACGGTTATCCTATTAACTTCTCCCTTGGGAGGCGCTTCCTCACTACCTGCATTCACTGTGGTGGGTAGATCGCTTTTGGGAGGAACCTCCCCTGTTAACAATTGAGTAACCTTGCTAGATAATTCAGACATATTTTCAAGCAGCGTACTAGCTTCCTTCTTCTGAACGTCATTCAACTTTAGAGACAACAGATCGTTAACCCTATTCGAAAAATGATATAGCCTAGCTTGCACACGCTTAATTTGATTAGGAGAAGGATCATTTTCATCAAAAAACTAACTACAGAAGCTAGCCCAGTAATATTCTCCGTGATCGTGGAAAGAGAGTCGTCAATTTCTTTCTCTCCCAAATTGGGGATGGAAATGGGCAAATCTAGGGACTCTCTAAGCTTGTTTGTGTCTACTGCAACCGTGCCTCCAGATTGTACATTTCTAATAGTCAATTCATAGATCAACTCCTCCTTGCGCAAATAGTTAAGATGGAGAACATCGCGAGGGCCGGGCATGGTGACAGAACAATTTTGAAAAACTCAAAAAATTCCAGAAACTGGGAAAATAGTCAGAGTTTGGAACAAACAATGTTTAGCCGTCAAAAGGGGCTAAATTGAGACCCATTCAACCACGCTCTGCTACCACTTGTTACGGAGTTTTCCGTGGTAGGTAGAGGTGAAAGAAGGTGCGGGTGTGAATAGGTCTCCAGCTACGAAAGCAAAATTAATTTAAAATTTAACAAGGTTATATTTTCTTTTCAAAAACAAAGAAATAACAAGCACGGCAGGTACAAAGTAGCAAATCAAAAAGGGTAGTTACAATATTTACAGGAATTGGGCTTCGCGCCCTGATTTTACACTGCTTGGGCAATCAGCTCAGTTTTACCCCAAACACGAGTTTTAACAGAGGGGCAGAAAACCCCATTCATACCTAGGAGCCCTTGCTCCAAATTACACAGAAAAGCCTCCACGAGGCATACAACACTCAATTTTCAAAAGAGCCACTCGCTCTCAAAATTTAAGCCTCTCCCAGGCCCCACCAAACTCCACCTTCAAGTTGTCCTCACTGGACATAGACACAGGGGTAAAATACCCAACCTACTGAGGTCTATTAAATAAAAATGGGCAATTACATGACCTCTAAAATAACAATTTGAGAGGAGGCGATCTTGCACTCCTAATACACTTGTTTTTAAAAACCTAATCTGGCTCTAGGCCACTAATGCAAGGGCTAATCCCATACTACCGAGGTGACTTTAGAAAAGAGCAATTTGTTTTACATTAACGAAGAATAGGTTGAGAAAATAAGTTCACCTCAAGACAATGTGAGTGGGAGCTCGAGAGGGTTAGCAGTCTCTATCCCAATATGCAGCTTAAAAGAGAATAGAAGAAAAGATCGTTACATTTTAGGAAAAGGTTACATGGAGGAACGCTTCGCACCCGCCCCGAGAGTTAAACTGCTGAGCTAGCAAAGAAAGAATTTATTAACCGGCCATTACCTTATTGATGACCGCTGCCGAGGAAAGAGGCGCTTCCCGCCTCCTGCTATGTACTTTATACACTGAAAGATGGAACAGAAGTGGCCCGGAGACCCTAAAATCAGCAGTTTAAATACTCTCGCAGAAGGTTCTAGGCGTTAGGGGAATGAAAACACCCTCCCGCGATGATTTTATTGGTAGATCAATAAACCCCCTACACAATACTAAGAAGAAACACATAATTGGTGGAAAATTAATTCAAGAAATTCGGGATAGGCTAGATTTAAAACAAGGGGAAAGAAGGGGTTAATATTGCCAACTTAACCAAAGACTGAAAAAAATTTAGCAAAGAACAAACATTTGAAATAAAAATTTCTCCAACAAAATAGTTCTTTGACTCCGCACTAGGTTGCACTATTGTTGATCTTCAGTAGTGTCCTCTAGAAGAGAAAGTTCACACTTCTTACTTCAAGCGAAACAAAACCACATCAAAAATGACACAGTTCAAAAACTCAAAATTTTCCACGTGGTGACATCTTCTGAGAAAGTAGAGAATTAATAGCGTAGATAAAGTTCAGACTTCCTCCAGCAGAGGAGTTTCAACTGGCGTACATTTTAAATTAGCGGAGTGGAGGTGTACCGCCCGGTACAATTATTATTATTATTATTATTATTATTATTTAGCGATTATCTGATCCTGTAATGATTAAAGGGAGATTTCCGCAAACTGCTATTAATGGAAATGTATTTTCTTAAGTAAATAAATGATAAATTATGAGTAAAGAATGGATATTGCACATCTTATGGAATCGTATTACCTTGTACTTTATAGAGTAAAAGCATAAGTTACAGATTTGTAAAAGACTACAAAAAAAGACCTCGAAAATGTCGTGGGATGGACAGCAGACAAAGATATGACGGTAAGAAGGGTGGGCATTCAGGTTGCAAGTTTCCCCAAGAGAAAACATTCATTCAATTCTAATCACTGTGTTGATGGACTGAATGTGCCTCATGGGGATCATTGTAAGTACCTAGGTGTTAATATAAGGACATATCTTAATTGAGGAATTTGTACTTAAAGATTATAGATCTCTTCATATTGTAATGGGGTTATTTCGAAGGATTTTGTAAGGATCTAAATGAGAGTGCGTGTAAGTAATTAGTAAGACTCCAAACACAGTACATTTCAATGGTATGGGACCCTCACCAGGATTACTTGCTTGAGAGCTGGAAGAGATACAGAGGAAATCAACATGATTTATGTCGGTTGATTTCCGACAAAATAATAGCGTTACGAAAATTTTGTGACCTTTGGTCTGGGAAGACTTGGAAGTAAGGTGACGAGCAAATCAACTAAACTGTATGTTCCAGCCTGTCAGTTGAGAGATGGCGTAGTTCGACGGCTCGACCTTGGAACACATATACATAAATTTTATCACTAATGGAGCTGTCAACTTTTCAAGAGGAATTGTAATGTCTTATGCTGTACTCCGGAATTAGCAGGACAGCTTCTAAGCCATGTTTCAATCTTTTGTCCGGTAAGAATTTAAACTGCGTTTTGGTTACCTGAACTGAGCTCTTAGACACAAGTAATATAACTGTTTGGTGATTTGTTATCATTGTCAAAATTTGAGAGAACGTTTGGTAACCTCATTCCCAGCAATTTTTTGTAATGATTTGCATTAATATTCATGTAAATTAGTATCAAACACGGTTCAAGTAACGTATATTGAGAGGCCAGTGGTGTGCAAAAGTTGTAATTGACGCCCAGCAGTGGGGAATATACACTGGCCGGCAAAAAAAGTGGATCACTTTGAAAAAATTGGTTCAATGGATATAGTGTTAGTCCAGTGTCCTAAATAAATAATAATACTGATAATACTAATCAAACATTATGTTCCCTTCACGTTTAACACTAAATTCACTTTCAAAATTTATCTGACATTCACTTTATTATGACATTTTATCGTTTCTGTAATTCCTGTAATTTTTACTCATTTGCATGTCTTTCACTGTATTTAACTCCTATTTTAACACTTTCACTGATTTACACTGTCAGAAAATGTTTTAGTAAACCACTAGACACATTAAAATCTGGTGTTTCCGCCTCTGGCAGTGATGACCTCCTGGAGGCGTTGTGGTACACTGCGCACTAGATTCCTAATTGTTTCCTAAGGAATACTGTTCCATTCTGTCACCAATCGTGCCCTCAGTTCAGCCAGAGTGTCGATATTCTGAGACCGAAGTCTTCTCCCAATCATATCCCATACGTGCTCTATGGGATTTAGGTCAGGACTCCTTGCTGGCCAGTCTACAGTTTGAATTCTAACTTCTTCTAGGTAACGGGTGACGATACGGGCGACGTGCGGGCGAGCATTGTCGTGCATTAAAATGAAATTGTCGCCCGTAAATTGTGCGAATGGGACAACATGATCCTGCATAACTTCTTCCACATAGCGGTGAGCAGTGAGAGAACCGCCATCAAGAATCACAAGCTCGGTACGCGATTCAATGTTTATGCCACCCCACACCATCACAGAGCCTCCCCCAAATGGTGTCCTTTGGGAGAGAGTTACGGGTGAGAATCGCTCTCTAGGCCTCCTCCACACTCTTTCTCGCCCATCTGGAGATCTCAGACAGAAGCGGCTCTCATCTGTAAAAAGCACCATGCTCCAGTCCTGAATGGTCCAGTTTCGATGCTGCATCGCGAACTCGAGTCGTCTTCTCCGATGCTGCCCCGTTAATAGTGGCCCTGTAGCGGGACTTCTTGAAGTAAGGTTAGCCTCCTGGAGCCTTCGTCTTACGGTTCTCTCACTCACACGGACATTTCTTGTAGCCTCTAGACGATTTCTTGCTAGAACCGCTGTTGTTCTTCGGTCTCTCAAGACTTGGAGGACAAGAAATCGTTCATCCCTGGCGTTCGTAATTCGTCGACGTCCAGATCCCGGTCTCCTTTCGCATGTTCCACGTTCACGATAACGTTGCACGGCCCGTTGTACACTTCCATAAGATGCTCCTACAGCATGGGCCGCATACCGAAGGCTGCGACCGTCTTCAACCAAGGCGATTACGCGTGCAACATTTTCTCTACTTAGAGGCATCTTGACTCATCAAGGATCGAACAAAAACTGATTTGGAACTCCCCAGAGTTTTTACAAAGAACATCTTATCACTGCAAATGTTTACAGTAACTTTAACGCTTGATTAGGGGGCGAGGAACCACGATAAAAGGGACCGTCATAAAACCATAAAAGTTAAAAGGGATCGTCATAAAAGCTAATGGCATGGAAAATTATCTCTAATAGTCGATCAATTCGGACCATATGCACCACACACTTACCAGAGAGTGCTGAAAACATTTATTTATAAAGAGGGACATCACAAAATGAAATATGTCCTTAAAAGTTTGTTTTAGCGAACAGAAAATCAACATTTTCAAAGTGATCCCCTTTTTTTGCCGGCCAGTGTAGATTAAAGGAACTATTACACTATCTCAAATTTCAAAGCAATAAAAGAGTATAACGCACTGTATGTTTACTCGCCAGCATATTCTTATACATAAAGGATTTGAGATATGAGCTATTCTTGGCATCAATTTGAGTCAATTCCGAGAGATGCAAGGGAAAAGGGAGGAAATATTTTTTGAGATTTGCGTTACAGATTCAACGATCAATAGAGAATGGATAAAAGACAATTATGCATTGAGGCACATCATGACGCGCTTTGCGGTTCATTCTTTTCACCACCGTACCTGCACGAAAGACATCTACCATCAACAGGACGAACTACGCTCATGCAAACATTGTGGTAACCCATGCGCAGATACCACGTAATGACATGCAAGCGCACAGAAGTGTATCTGACGAAATTCTGTGAAAGTGCTTAAGATTTAAGATCATGAACCTACACTAATTATGCACATTGTGCAAAATTAAATGAAATAAATATTTTAGAGAAATACTGACCCGCAGTACATATATTATGAAGAGCGACAATTCCTTGACAAATGTCGCACAATATTAAACCTTAGATATCAGAACAGTTCTAAGCTAAAATATTCCACATAGCAATTTTTGCAGGCGCATCGAGGCTGAATTAATTTAGAATTGTGTCGATCTCGTGTTACAAAGAATGTATTTACACAATACGTAGGTGGATCAAAAGGTTAGTTGCACTAACGCGCCACAGTAGCGCGCTGAGTGTCGCAAACGTGGGCACAGCGGAGAAAGGGACAGACACTGCCCACACGTCTGTTAGGAAGGTCGCTGTGGTGTCTCGTCTAGTATTGTGTGAATAGCGGCCAAATGCAATGGCGCGTCAACTGGATGTTCACTCCAAATATGAGGTGCGTGCGACAATCCGATTCCTACGGGCCAAAAGGAAGAATTGCACGGGCATTCATCGCGAAAATTAGTGCTGTGTATGAGAAGCGGGCCATTTTCCAGCAAGGTATCGTAAAGTGGTGTCAGCAATTCGAAGCGGGACGCACGGATATCACGGACAACCATCGCGAAGGCAGGCCCGCAACGTCCAGGACCTGTGCAATGGTCAACAGTGTGAATGCGATCTTTAGGCAGAACCGGCGCATTAAACTGAGAGAAATCGCGACGCAGATGAACATGTCGTATGGCAGTGTGTTCGCCATTGTTCACGAGGACCTTGGATAACGTAAGCTTTGTCAAAGATGGGACCCACGTCTTCTCACCGATGAGCAATAGAGACAACGTTTCCAATCCTCCCTGGCATTTCTGCAACGCTATGCCGCAGACGGCAACGGATTTCTCTAGCGAATCGTCACAGGCGACGAAAAAAGGCCAAGGTTCAACCTCCAGTCGGTAACGTTATGACAACAGTGTTCTTTGACATGGAGGGTTGGCGGCACGTGGAATTCATGCCGAAAGGAACGACGACCAACGCGGCGTCGTGTTGTCAAACGTTGCACCGATTGCGTAAAGCGATTAAAGAGATGCGCCGGGAGAAATTGAGCGCCAGTGTGATTTTGTTGCACGATAACCCAACACCTCACAAGGCCCGACAAACGAGAACACTGCTGCAGCGTTTCAAGGGGAGATCTGGCAACATCCACCCAACAGTCCCGACCTAGCGCCATGTGACTTTCATCTGTTCGTTAAGCTCAAAACGGAGCTCGGTGGTTGACATTTTCAGACCGATGAGGAGGTGAAGGCCGCTGTCTTCGAGTGGTTGCAGAACGCTGGAGGAAATTTCTATGCATCCGGCATCGACAAGTTAGTTGTGCGTTCGCAGAAATGTTTGGAGTCTTTAGGAAACCATGTGGAAAAGTGATGTTACAGTGTATGTCGTTACAGTCGTGTTGCTGTTGTATAGGTGGTGTGATAAATGGCCATAACTGGGAAGTGCAACTTATTTTTGATCTGCCCTCGTAATTATGTACTTCAGTACACTGAGCGCTTCTTTCATCTGCTCTGTTGGCAGATTTGTTGAACCGTAAACTTACATAATTCAATTTGCTTTACGTCGCACCGGCACAGATATCTCTTATGCTGACGATGGGATAGGAAAGGGTTAGGAGAGGGAAGGAAGCGATCGTGGCATTAATTAACGTACAGTCCCAGCATTTGCCTGGTGTTAAAATGGGGATACAACAGGAAACCATCTTCAGGACTGCCGACAGAGTGGTTCGAACTCACTATCTCCCGAATGCTATCTGATAGCTTGATACGAGTATAAGGAACTATTATCATAATTAGGTTGGTATAATGACAACTGTCCAAATCGAAACCATAGGCGAGTTGTTGCAGATCAAGTTATCATTAAGAAAATATGTACGTAGTCCTGATATTTCATGATATCTGAATCTCATGTCTCTCATTAATATAGGCCTATTTAAAAAGGATTATAAAACAGATCTGAAAGGATCGTTCGATTACTGTTTGCTGGGTGTGAGTAATGTAAAGGAATTCTAAACTTCGTTTCCTTTTCTCTGAAAGCGGCAGCAAAGAAGGACTCTGTTCTTTGGCTGCTTTATTTCGGAGTGAAATGCCGTTGTGCAATTATTGAAAGTTTATTCGTGCTTGGGAAAATCAATTTCAATTTTGCTTCTTGCCACAGAATGATTTTGCGTGTTGTAACCTATAGATTTTCTTTTTAGCACTTTATACATCAGAAGGTACGAATATGCATTTGGATTAATCGCAAGCCGTCTCCTACTTTATGTACGGCTGTATGACCTTGGCCTTGAAAACTGATGATAAAAATTAAAATGGGTGTCTTTGAGATGTAGTGTTGGCGGAGAATACTACATATGCCATGGACGGGAAGGAGAACGAATGCTTCCAATTATATATGGATTAAACAACAAGAAGGGTCTATCTTTCCGTGTGATTAAGTGTTACCTTCAATTCCCTGGCCATATTTTCAGAAGAGGAGGACAGAATTTGAAAACGACCCTTTTGCTAGGGAAATCAAAAGACAGTAGACCACGAGGAAGAACAGCATGTTATATGAAGTGAAGACATTCACTGTCCTACTTCAGATTATATTAAGAAAAGCAGAAGCTGCTCCTCGGGATTCATGACGTAATCCTTCCCGCAATCTTGTTCCGAATTTGCCACTTTCATTTATTGGCGTTTATTTACGCGTTTCAGCGTAGCACTCTGTATTTGTGATCATCTTCCCCCAAATGTTATAATAATTATCTTCAAATCTCAGTCAGCTGCTCTTATTATATGCTTATTTTTCCACGACCGGTACCTTGCTTATTCTTGTTTTCATTATTTTACGAGAAGTAGTAGTAATAATGATATAACAATCTTAGGCTTTACTTTATTTTTTCACCGACGCTTTGATATTTCTTGCTTCGGTTACGCTATATATTGTCACTGCCGGGACAAAACCTCCTATGTGAATTATTTTAGCTTAGAGCTTTGGCCGGTAAGGTTCTGTCATCTAAGGTGCAATATTGTGTGAATATTGCCAAGGAATTCTCGCTCTTCATAAAGTATGTGCTGAGGGTCGGTATATCTCCAAAAATATTATCACATAGGAGGTTTTGTTCCGGCATCGGCGATATATTACTTCCTCGATATCGATAATCGAATTTATGTGCCGTATCTATTCATCTCGTTGCAATTGCGTCCATTTTAGTTCCAACGTGTTAATTTATGACAGTGAATTGGCACATTACTAAAAAATACAAGGATAAACATAGCCTTCAACCGAGTTCGATAGCTGCAGTCGCTTAAGTGCGGCCAGGATCCAGTATTCGGGAGATAGTAGGTTCAAACCCCACTGTCGGCAGTCCTGAAGACGGTTTTCCGTGGTTTCCCATTTTCATACCAGGCAAATGCTGGGGCTGTACCGTAATTAAGGCCAAGGCCGATTCCTTCCCACTCCTAGCCCTTTCCTGTCCCATCGTCGCCGTAAGACCTTTCTGTGTCGGTGCGACGTAAAACAACTAGCAAAAAAATAGCCTTCAGAACAAGTAACACATTATAAGAAGATCTTTGAAAGTGCAATTTAGGTAAAAGGGGCCAATTTTGTAATTCAAGTGTATGTGAACTGAAAAGCCAAGAACCTAACTGTAACAGTATGCATTTTGCATGAACATAACAATTTATTCACGAGGTATAAGGAAAATAAAAAAGGCAATTGTAAACAATCGACATTCAGTTTTCTCTATACAGCCACCATTTCACAGACACCAGCACAATAGAAACACACATACATTGCGAAGAAGAAAAGCCAAATAAAGTAACCTAAACTAGAAAACGCACCTGAAAACTTCCCGCTATTCACTCTATTACATGACATAAACAAATCGGTAGAGCACAACAGTTCACACTCAAGCTAAGCTGTAAATTTTAACTAATTCACTAATGGTCAATAGACGTTCTAAAATAGTTTCTCTAAACAATTTTAAATACAAACATTAAGAAATATACTTGTAGTACAGTAAAAGTGAGCTAATATATTCCTAAGGAAGGTCTTTGCTTGTGCTGATCTTCATGTGATGTCTTCCTACACGTCCGGTATCATGAATCAAGTAATATTGTAAAGTAACAATAATAATATACTTCCTTTGAGACTTCATTTCCTAATCTATTTCCTGCATCATCTAAGTCATTGGACTGTATTCCATTAATGCTGATTTTGTTTTCTTCATTTCCATCTTGTATTCTTCTGTCCGACTCCATAGCTGAATGATGAGTGTAGTTAGCTTTGATTTAGATGTTTATGTGTTCGATTCCCGGCCAGTTTGATTATTTAGTCGCATCTTATTAATTCATCTAGGTCGGAGACTAGGTGTTCGTGTTTCTTTCAGTACACACCTTATTTTCTTACATAGCACACTACTGTAGAGTAGTAAACAACCCAGAAAAATCCAGTAGTGAATATATCGCTACAAATAGGGTTGAGTTACAGGAATGGAACTCAGCACGGAAACTGGATTAATTCCACGTAAAAGACTCTGTCCGAACCTGTAACCCCACACTATGCTACGGGAAAAACAATAGAAGAAGAAGAATTTACGAATAATTTTTCAAGAGTGTACCGAAACCATTGAGGATTTTCTCTTGTATATTTAACATGAATGGGAATATTTGGCAAAATCCATTGTTCGTACAATTTGACGTGGAACTGAAATAAATGTTCATTTCACATGGATTATTCGGGATTCGAATACCAGCCGCTTTGGTGAGATGTTTTCAGTGACATCGCTAATCTGTCACGCTCCGTTTAAAAACCGGGCCGTTGACTCCAGTATGTGTGGAGGACAGTTACCGTTCTTCATTTTTATGATATGGAATGTGCCACGGCGCACAATGCATGCTAGGCAACTGTGATTAAAGCTTTCCGTGAGAGGGCCATGCTTGACCTTTATGTAAAGTTTGCCGAGCAACTAAGAACGCTGACAATATAATCGTGATCTCCCCCAGTAAATGGTTGTGATAAATTGTGGTCTTCCGCAGTCCCTTTGGGAGACAGGTCCGAACATCCGAACGGAGAGCGACCTCAATTATTTGGCACGGCTGGTAATATGTCAGCTGTCCTGCTGAGTGTGCCACTGTGGAGTCCAACAATAGATCGGCCCGGATACATTCACATGGCGACATTATAGGAGCCATCTAACACCGTCAAAGCAAACGGTTTACAAACATTGCGTTACGTAGGTGTGTTTAATGTGCTCGAGAAATGAGGATGTAGCCGCTGTAGACTGGAGGATGCCTACCAGGTTCGAAATGTATACACCAACCAATCCTACTGTTAGTAGAGTTGCTCATATATCTGTCACTTTCATACTTCTAAAGCCGTAAATCACAACGAGACAACAACACACACATTATATCCCCAACCAGAAGACATAATTCATTCTCCCAAAACCGCATAGTACCTGGCGTGTTATAAAACCAATAATATTAACACGAAATAAATATTTTCATTTGTTTAAAAATAATGACTGCCTATTTATTTTAGAATAGTATATGTTTCTTCTGAGGGCCTACTAACTCAAGAGGGACACAGAGACATCAGACAAGCTATAAAAATAAACAGCTGGCGTTTCGGACATTATTGGACTTCAGTAAAGCTTTCGAAACTGCCGAATAATACAAGTTATATCCAAACTAAAGTGTTTAAAATTCTCAGCAAGTGTACTCCAGTGGATCAGTACCTCTCTCACCGGCCGCCGGCAGTGTGTATTTAATAAGATCAATGAATATTCAAGATGGCGTACGTTTCACGTGGGCGAACACCTAGGATCTGTACTATGGCCCCTATTTTTCTCTCTGTATCTGAATTAACATTGCCTACAGATTAAAACACTGTAAATGCCACCTATATGCAGATCACGTACAGATATATGCATGCATAGTAAACTAGAAAACCTACACTCACGAACACTACACCTAAGTGAAGACTTAGTGACCTTAGACATATGGGCCAAATGTCAAGGGCTGAAATGGAACCCATCAAAATCTCAAGCAATAATTCTTGATTACTCTAAACTACCTTTCAAACTCCATCGAACAGCGTTACCGCATTTGACGTTAAATGGCACTCTCAGTCAGTACACAGTAACTAAAGTATATATCCTGGTCTGTTCACATTGTGTCTATGTATGTACGGAACGCTACATTGCCTCAGTAAATTAAAATTTACTTCCATTTCAAAGCAAATTAAATCCTTAGTGAATAACTTGCATTATTAATTTTGATTACTGCAATGTGTTCATAATAACCTAGGAGTAGAGTGGAGAATGAAATTATAGTGTGCTCAGAACGCTTGTGCAAGATTTATCTCTGGTGTTCGCTGCGCTGACCATGCCACACCGTCGTACAAGCGACCAGGGTGGCTATGCTTGCAAGAGTGCCGCACACATCATACTCTTTTCTTTTTCATAATATTCTTAATACTTCTTAAGGAGCCTATATTCCTGATAGCATCGAGCAGCTCTCCACTGACCATAACAAAAATAGCCGTACCTACATCTCCTTGAGTTTATCCCTCCGGGAACATCTTCACTAACTCCTCCGCCATTATCGTAGACAGATTATGGAATCTCCTTCCAGTGGACGTCAGAAACATGTCTAGCAACTTAGACCTTAAACGTGCCTGCATCGAAATACCAGGAAAATAAAAATGAATCATCTAATTGTGACCTCACCAACACCTCTTACTTTCGCTCCTTATTGCAACTTATTTTCTTCGCCTCTACACTGAAGGCGATATTTCTTATTTTATTGTAACTTGTACATTTTTATACGATCTTTCCAATAAATCTAGTTCTGTTTTATTAAGTTATTTTAGCATTACTGCCATTTAAATCGACTAGACTTTTATATTCATAGCCTACACCAAGTGGCCCGTGAGCGCCGTAATGTCCCGCATGCAATAAAGAAGAATGGGATGTCTACTCCCATTTTCACAGGGGCACTACTGGCAACAGGCAGGTTACGTCAGAATATGAAGAGATAACAACCGGACGATCGCCCGCAGCATGTTCCTCAGTGCTGCCCGTCTAATGGAACCACTTGTACTAGTAAATGTTGGTATAATTATGGTACAGTAGCACTGTGTTTGCTGTCTGCATATCGGCAATGGCTGGTGTGTTCAGCAATGACGAACACTCAGAAATCATTTTAATCTTTGGAGAATCTGGTCGGAATGGTGCCGAAGCTCGCAGACGGTACGCGCAGGTGTATCCAAACAGACGTCTGCCTTCCATACGCGTACTTCGCCGAACAGAGCAGCAGCTGGAACGTTCAAGACGCATATGAACAGGGATGAGCTAGGAGTAACCCGAACGTCAACATAAAGGATCCTCAAGGAGAGTAAATGGCACCAATAAGGCGCACTTACATCAGCAACTCTATGGAGACGATTTTGATCGCAGGATAGCCATGCTGAGTAGCTCAGACGGTTGCGGCACAGGCCTTCTAACCCCAACTTGGCAGATTCGATCCTGGCCCAGTCTGGTTGTATTTGAAGATGCTCAAATACGTCAGTCTCGTGTCGGTAGATTTACTGACACGTAAAATAACTCATGCGGAAATAAATTCAGGCGCGTCGGCGTCTCCGAACTCCGTAACAGTAGTTAGTGAGATTCTTTGGCTAAAGCGTTGAGTCCTCCGTTTCTGAGTGTCCCTGGTTCCATCCCCGGCCGATTCTGGGAATTTAATAGCGTGTGATTAATTCTTCTGGCTCGGAGACTGGTCGTTTGTATTTGTCCCAAAACTCTCCATCATATTCAGAAAACACGGCACACTACCAACCACCACAGGAACACGCAATAGGCTTGTGATTACATCCCTCCACATTGGGTTGGCCTCAGGAAGTGCATCCAGCCATAAAATAAGGCCAAATCCACGACCCCGAAAGGTGTGGGGAAACGTGGTAAAAGAAGAACAAAAATGTATATTAGAATAAAATGGTAGTAATTATGAACTTATTTTATTTTATATTTTTACTTTCCTTCTTCTATCGCTTTCCACATAAACTGGTGGGGTCATAGATGTGAAGTGTGTGGATTTGCCCCTGTTTTATTGCCAGTTGACGTTCCCGAAGTCAACCCTCGTAAAAATAGGCCAAATGTATTCAGAATACCAACACCACGTAGTTAACAAAAATACCAGGATGAAACAGAAGATGTTAATGTGGTTACATTAAAAAAGCATGTTGTACACTTCATGTTTCCATGAGTAGTGCTTATTATTGCATTTATATTGCATTGTCCCTTGAAACTACCGATGTGTTTCAATGATTATCCTATTCTGTTTCATAATTAGTCCATTAAATTGGTTGATTGTCTATGTCCATCTCCTTGGCTGAATGGCCAGCGTTGTGCCTTCTGTTCTGAGGGTACAGGTTCGTACTCCAGCTGGGTTGGGGGTTTCAACTGTGTGTGGTTAATTCTTCTGGCTCCGGTACTGGGTGCTTGTGTTCTTCCCAGATATTCTTACAACAGACCACACTACCAATCACCAAAATAGTGATTACGTCTCTCCAAAGCCTTGGCGTCAGAAAGGTCATGCGTCCCTAAAATAGGGCCACATCCACATGTGTGACACAGTTCACACCCGCGACCCTACATTTGTGAGAAAACCGGTAGCAAGAGAAGAATTTCGTGATTATCTTTACCTGAGTAAGTCTATTCCACGATCTAAAGTGCAATGTATTTACTACATATTCATCTAAAATAAAAATCCTGAAATCTTAGCCAGTTTTCTTGAGCCAAACCACACTGTAGATCTGAGGGGCCATGACGTAAGATAATGCAGCTCCATTTGACACAGCTGACAACCTCACGACCGGGCTGTATCGACAGTACAATACACTTATAAATTCTAGTATCCATAATGTATGAACCCCTTAAGGAATGTTGGCTCTGTTGCGCGAACAGCATTGTGGGAGTAAAATGGCATAGACCCGCAACCTAACGTTGGAGAATTGTTCATCCCCCTCCTTCTGAGCGCCATTCAGAGCGGGAAGATTCTATGCCGTCTGCAATAAAGATGCTGAGGAACAGACCAAAGAGGGAAAACACAACAGGGAGAGTTATATCAAACAGTCCTACGTAATCACGTTCCATCTTATAAATTTCATAGCAGCTTCTACTTTGAGAATTACCTTGGACCGGTAAAAGCTTACAAAGAAATTTGATGACCAACCAAGGCTGTTATTTTCGGAAATTGCCAGTTGCGAAATCATTGTTAGAGCCGCTTCGTGTAACCGTACTGATAAAATAAATATGAGAATGTGTTTGGATGTTCCTTTAAACTTAGTAAGAGGTCAAGAAGCTGAATTTGAAACGGTGTATAAGCAGATCAGTGTTCACATTATTAATAAATTAAAATGAAGGTCCACCTTTTCGATACTATATGATTTCAAATCACTAATAAAATGGGACTGGTTTTGACCCCATTATGGGTCATCTTCAGCCATTGACTAAAATTGACATTATATTGCGCAGATACAATCAAATTAACGCTAAAATAGTATATACAATTTACAAATTATTTTGAAAAAGAGGAAAAAAGTCTCTCAGTCTATGATATTATAATTTGTGAATTTAAAGTACATTGCCATTGATATTAATCTAAAATGAGCAGTCCTAACACGTAACCCCTGTAAGTTACATGTACAATTATAATATAAAAATTGGACTTGAGCTATTTCACGTAAAATATTAAAATTGGACCTGAGTTGTAACACTGGTGTTAAAAATTAAAATCACCATCTTGGGTGCTTAGTTGATAACCGTCTACCATGCTGAGTACCATGTATCGGTGAGAGTAAATGGCTGAATATGACCTATTATGGGGTCGAAACCGGTCCTGTTGTCTAACTGATTTGACATCATATTAAATGGTATGGCATAGGCGGACCTTCATTTTAAATTCTTATTAATGTGAATGTTTTTTCAGTGCGGATCATGATGAAGCTTGTATCGTACGATACAGAGCAGCGTTGCCAAATCCTCCACAATTTTGGAAGAACTTCCGACTTCAAAAATATTTCAGAAAATATGTGGGAATCATCCGAATTACATCCAATCCTCAATTCATAACTAATGACATAGGAAAAAAGTGGGTTCGAACCCCAGAATCGCCAATAGCGAAGATGGATTTCCGTGGTTTCCCATTTTCAACCCAGTAATATTCAGGGGATGAACCTTAACTAAGGCCACGGTCGCTGTCTTCCCAATTCTAGCCCTTTTCTATCGTATCGTCGCCAAAAGGCGTATCTGTGTCGGTGCGATATAGAGCAATTTTTTAAATAGAAAAACAAAAACAAATATGTACACCACCTCAGTTCTTTATAATGGCCTCATTATCCTCCTTTATATGTATAAGTTAAACGTGTTTTTGTACTACGTGAATATTTTTCAGACTGAGCTCGATTTAATAATTTTCCACTTTATTTCACTCTCTTCCGTTGGTATTGCTGAGACAACGAACGCTGAAACACCACTTTTTCCTTCCCCTGCCCACAAATTCTAGCGGGGACAGCATCCCTCACGTCCAGTACTCTGGATGACTAAAACACGCCTTGTTGGCCGAAGGTGAAGAAATACGAAACTGCTCTGTCTACGGCACGTGTACTTCGAGTCTTAGTATCTGGGGGCACTGACAGCATTGCCAACATTCAGGTTTTGATAACTTACTTTCAGTTAATCATAAGTAAATGAACGTTATCTTTTCCACGTCTCTCTGGGGTACAAATGTTATACCTGATGTGATTTGCAAATTGTAGGCTACCAGCCACAGAGGTAGAACATAAGTAATAAATATTACTTATCCTCTGTAATGACCAGTGTAAACCCACACAACTTGGTGCGTGTTATCACATTACATGCACATGCATCCGGTTTCCATATCTAGCTTAGAAACAAGTTCATAATTTTGAACATGGACCTCTTAATTGTGCATAATTGGTGTGATTCACTGATGTAGTAGTAGTCTGCAGTGTATTATCTAGCTCTGAATTATATTCGTTGTAGCGCAGCTAAATTTATCTCACGCAACGGTGCTGCGATTATCCACCCTCGGTGTAGCAAACAGAGAACAGCATTTTCCTCTTTTCTACCGGCAAGAAATTAGTTGAAGGTTTGTTGCAAGGTCACTGAAGAGATTAGCAGATGATTAAATACAAGATTCTCCTTAGTTTGAGGGATCGCGTTTTCAGTTCCAGGAAATATCTATAAGGGAGACATTGCTACGTGCAGAACAACATGATACTTTTTTTTTTAATTTACAGTGCAGTTTAAAATTATTGTATATAGTAGTTACTCACAGAGGAGAAATAAAGGTTTTGCCGAATATAGTGGGAAAATTTAATTCACTGGAATGCGCTGATTTTGAAACTAAACTTACTTAGTCTCTATCCCCAAAATGTTTTCGTGAGAAGATATGGACATTTTCTCAAAATGTCGAGATTTGTTTAAAATTCATTCACTGAGCAAGTCGCTATGCTGTATGGGTCACGTATCTGTCAGTTCGCATACGGGGGATAGTGGGTTCGAACCCGATTGTCGCCAGGCCTGAAGCTACTGATTCACTTTCATAACTGTTGGATTTGCATTCAACATTAACACACATACGAAGAACATAAGCTACATTTAGTTATCACTTAATTATCATATTTTATAGGGAGCTGATTATCTCCTTGGCTTAATTGCTGAATTCCCACCGAGAAGTCTCAGAGACGAATCCACGTGGATCCTGGCTTGATATTTTAATCTGAAAAGTCACGTGGCGTCCGAAAAGACATCCAACCGAAACACAAATGATCGTAGGTGATTACAGTGACTCCAGAAATAATTGGGTTAAGCTGAGGAAAGTTTTGTTGGCGGTATTTTTCATTATTTATAAGAAATTTAACTGTTGTCAGCACACATGTTATATCGCAAACGTCACAACCGGTACATTTCTGAGTGTACTTGAATTATTTTTATTTACCTTAAGGATTGTAAGGCTTTAGGGTTTACATATGATAAGTAAAATAGTGTTATTTGAAAGTAGTATTTAATTATCCAGTCGACGTGAGATTTTTTTTTTTTTTTTGTGCTAGTTGCTTTACGTCGCACCGACGCAGATAGGTCTTACGGCGACGATGGGACAGGGAAGGGCTAGGAGTTGGAAGGAAGCGGCCGTGGCCTTAATTAAGGTACAGCCCCAGCATTTGCCTGGTGTGAAAATGGAAAACCACGGAAAACCATTTTCAGGGCTGCCGACAGTGGGGTTCGAACCTAATATCTCCCGAATACTGGATACTGACCGCACTTAAGCGACTGCAGCTATCGAGCTCGGTGACGTGAGATTACACCTTATGTTTGATTAATAATGTTGTCCTGTATGTCATTCTTCATTTTTACTTCTTGCATGGAGATACTGTTTATTTCACTGATCTTAGGTGATCTTAATAAGTAGCTATTCTAGTTGGTCCTAATCTCATAAGCCATTTTTGCTCTTTAGAAATCAATTTCTGTGATTTCAAATGTGCAGGCTGCCAACGTTGCTCATAGCGAATGATTCGAATACAACGGCTAAAATTTACTCATTATAGCATAACTGTAACAAGAAACTTAGTTGTAAAAGGCGAGATTTTAATGTTTAGTAACAGATGGTCATCAAGTATTGTATCTTCCTGGATGCAGATGTATGCTCCTAAAATTCGCTATGAACCGTGAATTACACGTATCACAATATCTTCTATGACTCTTCTGCTCATCAAACCTCTTCCAGAGGTCACATTGATTATTTCTATTATACAGAGGCTGCTTACAGAAAGAGACTGTCGGAGTGTAGAAGCTCTTTCTTCTCGTTCACTTATTCGGGTAGAATATAGCTTGCACACAATCTGATTATAGCGCAATTATTTAAATATAAATATTCTCACCAGCCTTCCCTAGCATTACCTCACAATGATACACATATATTTTTATAAACAGTATGCCTACCATCCGAAGGTGGTCGAAAATTTTTATTTTTATTTTATTTTATTTTATTTTATTTTATTTTATTTTATTTTATTTTATTTTATTTTATTTCATTTCATTTCATTTCATTTCATTTTATTTATATTTTTTATTTTTTATTTTTATTATTTTTTATCTTTATTTTTATTTTTATTGTTCTACTATTTGCTTATGTATTTTTGTAATTAGGCTTATTTTTAGTCGCCAGATTTGGCTTCGTACTCCACTATGCAAGTGAAATATTCGAAGCGTGGGATCTGTCAGGAAAGTACAATTCGAGAAATTAAAAATACTAGAGTTGTGAAAATAGCGATGCACACAGCCTGATTATAGCGCAATTTTTTAAATATCAATATTCCCAACAATACTCCGTGGTATTATCTCATAATGATATAAGTATATTTTCATAAATAGTACGCTTACCATCTGAAGGTGATTATATTTTTTATTAATCTTGTTATTTTTTCAACTTTTTATTTTTATATTTTTACATGTAGGTTTATTTTTAGTTGAAGAATTTTGCTTCGTACGTCACTATGCAAGTAAAATTCTCGAAGCGTGGGATCTATCAGGAAGATATAATTCGAAAACTTGAAAATACTGGAGTTGTGAGCACACGCTACACGGTTTGTCATACAGTAGTGATCATTAATACTAGTCAATATTACTGACAGTACGCTTCAGTATAGAGGTCTTTCCTTTTCATTGTGCATGATTTAAAACGGCTTCAGATAAGTCAAAGGCGTGCCTAGCTATAGTTACAACATTGCCAGTTGCAAAGATACGAGTTAAATGCAAATGCCGTGTTAAAAATGGTTGAATTAGCCATATATATATATATTGGGTGGTCGGGAAAAAACGTGAACCTGGTATATGAGTGTTAGAAGGTTGGTCATAGTGATAGTTTCAAAAAATCGAAGTTTCATGACACTGTCATTTTATCAGCTGCTTACGTTAGCCAATCAGATCGCTTCGCGGATGAATTTACATGGGCTTTGCGGGCCGATGTTGCTAAATCTGCACTTGACCTAAGAACGCCTTGACAGCACAAATCGAACGAAAATGTCGCCACGGGAGGGATTTGAACACGGACCTCCGCATTGACATGATCGCGCCTTAGCAAATCCGCTACGGTGACACCGACGGTGTGTTTGGGTTTTACGCTGATTTCTCGGCATCACTCTCAAGACCGTTCAATTCACGTGGAGAATTAACAACACCGCCGTTTGAAATCACCCGCGAAGCGGTCTGATTGGCTAATTTCAGCTGCTGGTAAAATGGCAACGGCATGAGATATCGAATTATTTCTTTGAAATTATTTATCAGTGTGACCAACCCCCCCCCCACACACACACATACGCTCATATACCCGGTTCATGTTGTTTCTTATTTTGCAAGTTGCTTTACGTCGCACCGACACAGATAGGTCTTACGGCGACGATCGATCAATCAATCAATCAATCAATCAATCAATCAATCAATCAATCAATCAATCAATCAATCAATCAATCAATCAATCAATCAATCAGGACTGATCTGCATTTAGGGCAGTCGCCCAGGTGGCAGATTACCTATCTGTTGTTTTCCTAGCCGTTTCTTAAATGATTGCAAAGAAATTGGAAATTATCGAACATCTCTCCCTTCGTAAGTTATGCTATCTCTCCGCTGACTGCTCGGAATATACCACTTAGTCGAATAGCTCGTCTCCTTTCTCCCAATTCTTCCCAGCCTTAACTTTGCAACATTTTTGCAACGCTGCTCTTTTGTCGGAAATCACCCAGAACAAATCAAGCTGTTTTTCTTTGGATTTTTTTCCAGTTCTTGAATCATTTAATCCTGGCGAGGGTCACATACACTGGAACCATACTCTAGTTGGGGTCTTACCAGAGACTTATATGCCCTCTCCTTTACATCCTTACTACAACCCCAAAATACTCTCATAATCATGTGCAGAAATCTGTAACCTTTATTTACAATCATATTTATGTGATTACCCCAATGAAGATCTTTCCGTATATTAAGAAGTACAAGGGACAGGAAAGGGCTAGGAGTGAGAAGGAAGCGTCATTGGCCTTAATTAAGATACAGCCCCAGCATTTGCCTGGTGTGAAAATAGGGAACCACGGAAAACTATCTTCAGGGCTGCCGACAGTGGGGTTTGTACCTACTATCTCCCGAATACTGAATACTGGCCGCACTTAAGCGACTGCAGCTATGGAGCTCGGTGCGTTGTTTCCTACCATCCTGTATAACCATTTGCTATTTTTTCTAGTTGTTTTACGTCGCACCGACACAGATAGGTCTTACGGCGATGATGGGATAGGAAGGGGCTAGGAGTGGGAAGGAAGCGGCCGTGGCCTTAATTAAGGTACAACCCCAGCATTTGCCTGGTGTGAAAATGGGAAACTACGGAAAACCATTTTCAGGGCTGCCGACAGTGGGGTTCGAACCTACTATCTCCCGAATACTGGATACTGCAGCTATCGAGCTCGGAATAACCATTTGAATCCGTTCTCAGAAAGTGGACTTTCGGAAGCGGAGGTTGATATAAACTAATATCAAATAACTTTCGACTAGTTTAATGAATTACTGGACATGGTGAAGCCCTTGGTCTCAAAGCAGAATACGGACATGTACAGTATATCAGTTGAATAAATACCAGCAGTGACGCTGTGTTACATTGCAACTAAAAGGAATTTTGAGAATTAAACTTTGTGTGCTTGTCGCGTCCTGCATTTAGTTCCGTTCGTTTCGCACGTGAATGATGGGATGAATCGCACATCTCCGGAAGACTTTGCAATACTAAACAATGTACCTATTCGAGCACTGTACGCGTCAGTAATGTTGTTTGAGTCATAGACTGGTACAGCTGTCCACACCACTCTATCCCGTGCAAACCTTTTCATTTCTACTTAATTGTTACATCTTACATCTGCTCTAATATGCTCGTCATATTTATACCTTCGTCTACCCCCAGGGTTCTTACCACCTACACTTCCCTCAAAAACCAACTGCACAAGTCCTCGGTGTCTTAAGATGTGTCCTTCATTCTATCTTTTCTTCTGGTCAAATTTAACCAAATCGGTCTCATCTCACCAATTTAATTCAGTATCACTTCATTTGTGATTCGATCTATCCATCTCACCTTCAGCATTCATCTGTAACACCACATTCCAAAAGCTTCTATCCTCTTTCTTTCTGAGCCAGTTATCGTCCATGTTTCACTTCCATACAATTCCATGCTCCAAACAAAATCTTCAGAAACATGTTTTGTATTCCTATGTCAATGTTCCTTAAGAAAGGCCTTCTTTGCTTGTGCTAGTCTGCGTTTTATGTCCTCCTTACTTCTGCCATCGTTAGTTTTTTTTACTACCCATATAACAGTAACCATCTACTTCCATTAATACTTCGTTTCCTAATCTAATATTTCCTCCATCACCTGACTTTGTTCGACTGCACTCCATTATATTTTTCGACATTTATTTTCATCTTGAACCCTTTTCCAAGATTCTGTCCATACTATTCAGCATTTTCTTCAGATCTTCTGCATTCTTAGATAAAATAACAATATCATCAGCAAATCTCAGCGTTTTTATTTCCTCTCCTTGGATTGTGATTACTTTACTTTCTCAAATTCCTCTTTCATTTCCTCTACTGCCTGTTCTTTATAAACATGGGAAAAGAAACCAGGCGGGGGGCAAACTGCAATCTTGCCTCACTCCTTTCTGAAGCGCTGCTTCTTTCTCAAGGCCGTCGATTCTTATCACTACAGACTGGCTTTTATACAGATTATAGATAATTCTTCTTTCTCGGTGTCTGATCTCGATCACCTTCAGAATCTCAAATAGCTTGGTCGTACTGGCAATATTGTTAACACTGTTGATACGAAATCGAAATATTTCATTCTTCTTCAGAATTTACCTTCATTACATCCTGCCGTTCCGTACAAATTTCGTGTGAGTTAGAAAGGTTCGTGCTATCGAGTTTAGATTGTACATCATGGATGAGAAATGTCCTTCGAGCACAGGATGTAAATTTCACAGTTCTCCTGCACTGCGGCAGGTTGACACATGAACAAGCCAGGTCAGAAGGTGTGTCCGATACGGACCATGTTGAACTCATCAGGGTGACTTCAGCTTCCCGCTGCGCTGTGCCATGTAATTCGACAACAGAAGGCAATTGATGGGAGCAGTTTTAATCCTTAATTATGAAGAGAGGTCCTGTACGGGCCGTAAAGCTTTTTGTGATCGCTGCTGAACGTACATCGTACTTAAACATATTGGAACTCCAGTGAATAGTAAAAACTTCACCGCGCAGTGTGGGTGTACTTAAATACACATTCCGGCAGTCAAAATTTGGAGGTTTGTTGCAGCGAAGGTCGTTCAAATCATACTTACGATGATTTACTTGCTTTCATATTGACGTTTATTCCTTGTTTCGCTTTTAAATTTCACTGTTTTGGAAATTGTATAGTGAATCCGGCTCGATGCTTGAAAGGTCAGCGTCGAGGCCTTCTGTTCAGATGGTCCAGGGTTCTATTACTTGTCGGAACGGGGATTTTATCATGTTAATTCCTCTTTATATACATACAACACACCACACTAGACTATAAACCAGCAGAGAAACACATAGGTTGGCGTTAGGAAGGGCATCCTGCCGTAAAACGAGCCTATTCCACATCTAATACACAGTTCTCAACCTCGACCACACCAGAATGAAGAAAGTGAAGAAATGGAAAAGAAAAAGGAACGGTATTGTGGCATCATCGTGAAACACTCTTATAACAGTCGTTTCAATGGATTAAAACTTTCTCTCTACCAGCAAGCGTGCAGAATTCAGGTATTACATACATGCGTACGTACTCGTATTTATTATTATTATTATTATTATTATTATTATTATTATTATTATTATTGAGTATTGAATTTTCACGACCGCATTGTAATCGAAACCGACTCTCAACCTATTAGGTCGTGTTACGTACATTTAATACATGCTGAAGAGATGTTCAGTACCTAACAACTCTTCAACATGTATTAAATGTACGTAACACGACCTAATAGGTTGAAAATCGGTTTCGATTATTATTATTATTATTATTATTATTATTATTATTATTATTATTATTATTATTATTATTATTATTATTATTATTATTAACAAATACATTGCAATTGGTAAATATCCCGGTGGCAATGGTCACTTACAGTAGTGTGATAATAATGTAAAGTTAAAATATTATTATGGAAAATATCATCCATTACAGCAAGAGTACGACAAGCAATTCCATGGAAAGGAAATGTAATAAGAAATACTACTAGTTTAACACCCTTTTTTGTTTACAAGCTGCTTTACGTCGCTTCGACACAGATAGGTCTTATGGCGACAATGGGATAGGGAAGGCCTAGGAATGGGAAGGAAGCGGCCGTGACCTTAATTAAGGTACAGCTCCAGCATTTGCCGGGTGTGTAAATGAGTTTAAACATTCTAAATCCAGCATCATCATTCAGAAATTCACACATAAGTTAAGTATTTCCAGAGCTTAACACTACGGCTTAAATGCTATAGGTTAAGCTTACTACTAGCTTAACATTACAAGTGATAACAAAGTAAAATTAAAACATAATTACCCATATATTGTTAGGCCTTTTTTCCTAGAGTCTCCAAGCTTCTGGGAGTGAAATGAGCGCGTCCACAAATCTCTTGATCTCCTCCAGTTACACACATCTTACCATGTCATACTTAAAAGCTGACTATAACCATCATCGTATTGATCACCCCGTCCTTCTCTCGCCATAGCCGAGTCATTTATTAACCGATGTACCCTATCACCTCTGTTCGTCTTACATTACCACACCACTGAAGCCACACCTTCATTCATCAATTTCATTCCTAACTTAGTCTTTATCTCCTAATTGCGAAAGCTCTCCTTCCTTCGCTACCATCTCTTTTTACTTGTAGTACTAATTTTTGTCTCTTATTTCCAGCATGTGAGTACGACACCCTGAATCCAGAGCCGGCGAAAATGGGCGCGGGTCAGAGGGTGCATATTCCCAAGGGCACGAGAGCAATAAAATAAATTTAAAGTTTAAATAAATGTAAATGCCAATAAGAATACAAATTTTGTTCTTTAAAACGTGAAGAAACAAATTAAGGTAGAGCGAGTGTCTCTGCGCATTGGAGAAGTGTGACGGTAGCGTTGTTGTTGTTGTTGCTGTTGCCAATTTGGTACTTAAATGTTTGGGGTAAATGCGAAAGAATATGCACTCATTTTGCTACAAAGTGACACAAATTTTGCTTCACAAATATACAGTACAACAATGCTTACTTCAAAAGATACAGCAAAAAATACACCAACTTTGCACCAAGATTATAATAGTATTTAACCATTATATTTGTGGGATAAATACGAACAAAACATTATAGCATTGCAGCAATCCGAAGGCAACATTCAACTTTTACATTAATAAGAAGAGCGTCCTTGTTCTATAAATTTACACTTAGTAATCTATTTTCGGAAGTTCACAATTTCCAGGCCTATCAAAGGCACAACCTACATTTAACAAAATCAAAAGTAGTATATGACGATTTTTTAGAAATCCTTAACATCAAAATGCAGAATTCGTGTGTTAGATTAATTCTTCTCATATGTTGAGATGATCACATAACACCAAATTTTATTCAAATTCATTGGCTTAAAATAAGAAGAATACTGGCAATAGCATTATTAACACTACATATTAGAAAACAAAAATTTCTCCCTTGTCTGTATTCTGCATCCTCTAGAACGAAAGAGATTCATGATTGGCGTAACAGATTCCCACGGAATACAATGTAGATACCGCACCACCGGACGTCAAAAATGCAATAAATATTTTGCTTACGGTGTGGCACGTGTATACAATATCTACAATTTATATAATTATGAAATCTTAAGCCATTCAGTGGTTCAAATCTCGGTCACTCCATGTGATATTTGTGCTGGACAAAGCGGAGGTGGGACAGGTTTTTCTCCGGGTACTCCGGTTTACCCCTGCCGTCTTTCATTCCAGCAAAACTCTCCAATTTCATTTCATTTCGTCTCTCAGTCATTAATCATTGTCCCAGAGGAGTGCGACAGGTTTCGGCAGTCGGCACAATTCCTTTCCTCGCCGATAGATGGCGGCTTCATTCATTCCGTTTCTGACCCGGTCGAATGACTGGAGACAGGCTGTGGATTTTCATTTTCATATTCGATTAATTAGTTCCACTCTATAATATCATGTTAAACTATACTGAAGTAATTATATAATTTCAGCTATTATACTCTTATAGCCTATTTTAATGATTTTTTTAAATATCTAGAATGTGAGAGCACTTTTTACACAGGATAACCCAAAGGTCCGTTAATATTTTTGACGAGGCAGCACTTTACGGAGTATTGGAGGAAGAGAGGTAGTGACACACATGCTTCACATGTCATGTGACACTAGAATAAAGTAAAGAAATCTTCATTAACAGTGCTTTTTCTGCCAACGTCAACATGCCGCGATTGCAGGCACATCTGACACCCTCTCTCAAGAGAGCTGCTTTTATACAGTATACGGGTCTCATGTGGTTGTTGTCCAGTACCATCTATTGGCCTGTTTGTGCACTCGTTGTTGGTGTCACTGAAACCCCATGTCATGTCAAGCATGTGTCCATATGTACTTGTCGTGTTGCTGTCCAGCGCCATCTGTTGGTCATTGTGTGTAATTTATTTTGATGTCAATAAAACCTCATGTCATGCCAATCATGTGTGTCAATTATGACCTCTCAACCTCCAATATTCTGTGAAGTATTGCCTCGTTAAATGTTAATGGACTTTTGGGTCACCCTGTACATAAACTAAACAGTCAGTCAAAACTACTAACTAGGTCTACATAATACAAAATTAGCACTGTGACATTCATTGTCATTCACACACGGTTGTACAGTTCACAGCTCAGTCTGTAGATTTCAACAGGTACCGGTAATGTTTTTTTTTTCTATTTTGTTTTACGTCACACCGACACAGATAGGTCATATGGCGACGATGGGACAGGAAAGGCCTGGGAATGGGAAGGAAGCGGCCGTGGCCTTAATTAAGGTACAGCCCCAGCATTTGCCTGGTGTGAAAATGGGGAAACCACGGAAAACCATCTTCAGGGCTGCCGACAATGGGGTTCGAACCCACTATCTCCTGGATGCGAGCTCACAGCTGCGCGCTCCTAACCGCACGGCCAACTCGCCCGCTAGTAAGATATTTTGAATTTACCTCATTTCTAATTTTACTTTATATAAATTCTTATATTCTTTCGTGCTTGTGAATCATCAGCTGAAGTAATTTTCGCTGATGCGGTCGTATTTCTTACCCATGCAAAATAGTTTTACCAATCTTTTCTTGCACTTAAAGGATGCAGGTGCGTTCATACTTACGACTGCTACGGGATAATAGTAGCATGTTACGTTTCAGCACGCACAACACGCTCACTTGTTTGTACTCTATACCGTGAATGTTGGCTTTAATCTAGAAACACTAGAGTGCTATGTTTAACTTAATGGTTATATATTTGCATATTATATTTACCTATGTGAAACGGATGTTGTTTCTGTTACATCACGATATTTATTTAACTTTATCTAAATTTGCGCTCGTATATTTTGTGGAGTTATTGATCTCTGGTGTATCCGCAAACAGTGTTCTGTTTCCTTTGGTTCGAAAATGAATATATTTACTTCCCTACCATAACCTGCAAACATTAGTTCAATATGATCTAGAATGCGGTTAGCTCGGTGACAAATGTCAAATACTCACTTAAAATTAAAGGCCGAAATGTTGATTATTTTCATTAAGAGCTTCCTGCATTTGATCCGAAGCATGGTTTAAATTTCTATCATTTCACTTGCTTGGAGTTAATATAAAATAATACCGGAATATCGCACTGAAGGTAAATTCCTGAGGAGTTTGCAACTTACAAGTCGTGTGTTGTCACGAGGGGTTCCGAGCTGGATTTAACACTGTTCATTCTTTCTCTGCCGAGTCTGTCTCCTTCTTTCCCGTTAACCTTCCTGGACAATATAGTTCGGCCTCCAAAGCTCAGCTACGGTTTGCAGGACTTCTGCAGTAGTTGTAGTGGTACAGTTTCGACGTTCAGAGTGTGCTGCTACCTAGGAGTGAAACCAAGCTTCATTTTTAAGGTTCCTGGGGCTGAGTAAATTTTTCGGGTAAGGCCAGGAAGTAAAGCATCCCGGAATCTGCCTTGGAGCTCTGAGAGTGAAGCCCAGTGACAGTGCTCCACATAAGGGGCGTGGTCGTATATAGGCGTGAGAATGCATGTTGATTTTTGACAGTCAAAGCCATCATAGCTCATTGAAGTGAATACGGTGAACGCAAATTGTAATTACGGTAATTTTCAGACCTTAGTCAACGGCCGTAGCCGTGTTGAAACACTGGATCCCCTGAGATCTCCGAAATTAAGCAACATTGGGCGTGGTCGAGAAGTAGATGGGTTGCCACGCGCTGTTGGTGGGGGTAAGGGAATGGAGGAGCGGAAAGGAACTGGCCACACTACCGTACGTAAACTCTGGCTCAGGTACACCTCTGTGGAGGTTCGGACCTGCCTTCGGGCAGAACACACCCTTACCTTACCTTCAGACCTTAAAACTGTAAGACACACTAAAACGTACAAAAGACACAAATACTAAGTTGGTATTGTAGTTGTTATAATGTCGTGTTGTGCATACGATTGCACGAATCGGGAAACCAAAAATATTCCTGGAATAACATTTCACAGCTAAAGATTCTAAATGTGGATTGTAATATGTAGTACATTGTATTACCTCCATTGTTAGGTGCTAGTATTTCGTAATCCTAGAAGCACCCTGCGCATTTCGTAAGAATTTTTAGGTTAAACTTACTCACCACCTCTAAAATTTGTATCCTGTTGTGGGTGGTGGTGATAGTGTGGGTTGGCGACCACGTGGCTTTTAGCTGAGTTCTGCATTGATTCCACTTGTGTCAGGCTCCTCACATTCATCTATCCTATCTAACCTCCCTTGGTCAACTCTTGCCCTTTTCCGACCCGTACGGGAATCTCATTTTCATGCCCTTCGTGGCCCTTGTCTTCCTTTGGCAAACACCATTTCTCGAAGTGTTGGACCCCTTTCATTTTTTCCTCTTATTAGTTTCAATAGAGGATGGTTCACTTGATGGTTGTACTTCCTGTTAAAACAATAATCTGCACTGTCACTCAAAAATAACTAGTAAACAATGTTCCTAAGCCAAGTTTGATGATTAATTTCAAATTTCTCTTAAGCATTCAGAATGAGGCCTGCCTACTCCTTGTTTTTACCGATATCTGGTGACGAGTTACATCTCCTATTTTCAAGATACACAGTCAAGTAGCGAGAGAGTGGCTTTAAGCCTGCGAGTCGTGAGAAACGCTCCTGAAGAGCTTAGTAATAAATCATTGATAGGTCTCTTGGCCAGAGAATTTTGTTGCAGTTAATGGCCGTGTTATTTTCAAACGATTATAAATAATTGTGCAATTCGAAGTTTCGCTACTCCAGAGAATATGTCTTAGTTTGCACATATTCACAACGTAAGGACTGCCATGTTTTGCTCTACATGGGGGGCGTGGCCGTTGGCTTCAAGCGATAGCCAAAGAGTGTAGTGTAGCGGGAAGCTCCCTGTATGCTTCACTCCCTGGGTAACACGGCGAGCATCAGAAGTGGTGTTTAACATGCCATCATCAAGGACCTGAAATGCTGTCTTTCAAAATTTCTACTACTACTTTGAGTTCTGTCAGCAGTGAACTAGCGAACTTGGGATCATGATTGTGACACCCACAGAGCAAGTTGCCCACGCGGTTTGGGTCACGTAACTGTGAGCTTGAGTTCGGAGATGGGAGGTTACGAACAGTGCAAGTCTTCAGTTCCCACTCCTCATCTAATGAGGGCGGGTGGCGTCTGTCGCATAATGAAAATGAGTCTGTTTGAGGTGGAGGATGCTACTTTGACTGGTGTACGAGTTTTAGGAATATTGAAGACAGCAACAACTCTGAGGTGGCAGGTTTGTTAGCCTCTTTGGGGGTGCTGTATTGTCAATTCTGTTCGTGAGAACCTCACGATCCCCTGGCTAACGCCCAGAATTTGGTTAACACCAGGCTGCACCTTCATCTCGCTGTTATCACTGCTTGGAGTAACTACTATTCCTATTATTCTGAATCCTATATTGTTCTGTGTAGCCGAGTTGCTTCGGTTCCTCTTTTCCATGTAGATGTAGTTTTGTTAGTTTTCCTAGTCTTATCTTTTTCTGTTCTGAGTTGCCGAGTTGCCTTGGTTCCTCTTCTCCTTGTACATATAGTTTCTGTTTGTTTTCCTTGTTTTATTTGGTTTTATTTATTAATTTACATATAACATAATGTCTATCAAATAGAGGAAACTTCGTATAGACTTATGACAGTAAATAAATAAATAAATAAATAAATAAATAAATAAATAAATAAATAAATAAATAAATAAATAAATAAGTCTGAGTTCCGAAGATAAAAATGCTGACGACTTGGCGGTGGAATACGACTACATAACGGCTAGTCTATCTATGAAAATCCACAGCCTGTTTCCAGTCATTGGACCGGGTCAGGAATGGAATTAATGAAGCTCCCATCTAGCGGCGAGGATAGCAAAAATGTGCCGGCTGTCGAAGCCTGTCGCACTCCTCTGGGGCAATGACAAATGATTGACAGATGAAATGTTAATGGAGAGTGTTGCTGGAATGAAATATGACAGGGAAAACCGGAGCATCCGGAGAAAAACCTGTCCCACCTCCGCTTTGTCCAGCACAAATCCCACATGGAGTGACCGTGATTTGGACCACGGTATCCAGCGGTGAGAGGCCGGCGCGCTGCCGCCTGAGCTAGTCGATCTATATTTCTGTTAAATTAAATTCATCATTTCACTTCCACGCCTTCTATAGTCGATGGAACAATGATCAGCTGCGTTGTATACTGTACTTGGCTAGGTGCTCACCACCCGAGCTCAATGAGTTTTGATTGTCCCATGGTTTAGTATACTAAGACTACAGCTCTATTACCGAAATTAAATCTCTTGAAGTATTGGGAATCGAACGCAGGTCCTGGATGGCGGCAGTTAGTAATGCTGACCGTCATATTACTTTGCACTAACTGATGACACCAAGTCTGGAACGGAAATATTAGTCTCCCTAACAGATTTTAAAAGACTGCAAATTCAATCGGATTAATGCGACTCTCTAGTGGTAAAACAAAATTCAACCACTGGAAAATTAAAACCACTTTCACAAAATCTGGCGCTAAGTACAAAGCACATTATTATAGTGTGGTCCATTGAAGAGGTTTACTGGAAGCTCAGGATTTGTTGGTCGTTCAGTCTGGGTGCCAATCAAATTTGACATCCCATTAATGCTTGTGTCATATTGACAGTTTTCGCCATACGTTTTACATATCATTGAACATGACCTCTTTCTACACCAAACAAACTGTATCCCTCTTGAAGCTTTTATTCTAAACAAAGTTGTTACACAAGTACCCCGTTTTAACCGATTAGCATTTCTTGTCCATAACAAGACATTCCGCTGCATGCAAAGCCTCTGGTCTTATGACAGTACAGTAATGTCTGAGTTTTGCGTTTTTCTTAATACTCAACTATAAACTTGAAAGATGGGAAGTACCGGAAAGAAGAATTATAAGAAAAATATTAAGCCCTCTAAAAACTAGAGAATTTTGGAAACTAAGAAGTTATAACGAAATTTATCAGAACATAGAAAACATCTGTAACAGTATGGAAGGGGAGACTGCTACTTTTGGACATATTTACAGAATGGACGACAGTAGACTAACCAAAGCGATCTTCACGTATCTTTGGAAGAAAAAGTCAACAACCACTTGGATTCAAAAGATCAAAAATGGCGTGCAAATTATCAACATCAGGGAATAAGGAGTAATGGAAAGATAAATTTTCAGGAAGAAAGTTTTAAAGATGGAAAAAGTTTTAAAGATGGAAGCATTTCAAGGGAGGAAGGCAAAGAAAACTGGCACAAAATGGTCTGAAGGAAGAAAAAAGAAACATAGTGAAACAATGAAGGGATATTGGAAGAAAAGGAAGGAACAACAAAAAAGAATAAATATTTGAAATTGGAACGTGGACCCTAACGCAAGAATAATAATAGTATTAATAATAATAATAATAATAATAATAATAATAATAATAATAATAATAATAATAATAATAATAATTAGTAGAAGAAGTAGTATTGTCAGCACTCTTTGACATTAAGCGTACCACCACTACACTACAGTTGCAGCGGCTAATCATCCCACTGTAAACTTTCTTGTCTTTAACTCAACACATTACTAAACTATACTTAAAAAAGCGTAAATATAGAATCTATGAACTATCTGATCAAGAAGGTATAATCAAAATTTTCCCATCACCTCTGATGTTTACTAAAAAGTCTTCGGAATCGGAATACATAAGCAAAATGTAAATTGCGGAGGGTGGCTGATTCAAACTTATTGAACAGAATAATATCTTATGTTTCTACGAACTGTAAGAACTGTATATTATGAGATTAGGTTCTATTTTAACAATATTGATATTCATGGTGCCCTAAAGTCTCTCAAGTCACAGTTTAATCAGCTGAATAGCAATGATTCCATAGATTTGGAGAAACAGTACCACAATTTCTGCATAGAGGACAGTGCTTATAAATTTCATAGGGAGGTGTTCCATTCTTCTCACAGAGTTACAGCACTTATCCTATATTGTAGGAAAATATTTCTGCAGGTTATTCCTTTCCTAGAATAAGTAGTGCATTTTTTGTATTCAAAATGTCTTAATGGTTCAATATATTGTTGAGTATACCTAGAGGCATGTTTATGTGGGTTTCCTGTTTCAGTTAATCAAAATATTATTCTAATCAACATTAGTCCTAGAAATTAGTCCCGAGCGAGTTTTCCATGTGATTAGGGGCGCACAGCTGTAATATTGCACTCGGGCGATAGTGTATATGAAATCTGAAGATAGTTACCCGTGGTTTTCCATTCTCACACCAGGTAAATGCATTAACTAAGGGCACGGCCGCTTCCTTTCACCCCGAGACCTCTCCTATCCCATCTTCACCATAACACCTGTCTGTGTCGTTGCGACTTAAAGCAACCTGACAAGAAAACGAGAGATCTTATAGGGACGCCAAGGTTCTGTCATGCCCAATTGAAAACATATTTCTTTCTGTCTGTCCGCCTGTCTTTCTTTCTTTCTTTCTTTCTTTCTTTCTTTCTTTCTTTCTGTTCTGGCCTTTCCAATTTTACTTCCGAAATAGGTTACACGTGTACCTGAGACCCGTTCGATGACGTATACCGTTCCTGATAACACTAAGCCAGGCAGATTGGCTCAGACGGTTGAGGCGCTGGCCTTTTGATCCCAACTTGGCAGATTCGATCCTGCCTCAGTCCGGTAGTACTTGAAGGTGCTCAACCTCGTGTCGGTAGAATTACTGGTACGTAAGAGAACTCATTCGGGGCTAAATTTCGGCACCTCGGCGTCTCCGAAAACCGTAAAAGTTTAGATAGTGAGACTTAAAAAGTAACATTATTATTATTATTATTATTATTATTATTATTATTATTATTATTATTATTATTATTATTATTATTATTATTATTTCGTACCGGCCTACTAAGGACCACGTTATTTCAGCTGTCCTCTCTGGGCTTTGATCTTTGCCCAGTGCTCCTTCATTATTTGCCGGCGTTACTTTTTCTTTCCTCAGTCCACGTCTTTCCCGTCTTCAACTTTGGCCTTTCTTGAAAACCCTGGTGGTCTTTTAGTTTCCTCCTGAATGGGTTGCGTGTGATCCCCATCTTCTGTAGGTCCCTTTCCACTTCCCTGAACCAATTTGGCTGGGTCTTCTTATCTTTAGAGTAGGTAGAGATCTGGTTCGATAATCGTGTGGGTTTCAATCTTAGCAAGTGGCAATAAAATGCTATTCTCCTTCTCCACATGACATCAGAGATCTTCTGGACATGAGTATACAGCTCATAGTTATGCCGATGTCTATATTCATCCTTGTCTTTAATTGGGCTGAGAATTTTCCTTAAGATCTTTCTCTCTTCAATTTCCAATTTTTCCATCATGCATTTCTTGTTCATGGCAAGGCATTCCGCTGCATGCAAAGCCTCTCGTCTCATGACAGTGCAGTAATGTCTGAGTTTTGCGTTCATGGATATGGACTTTTTGTTATAAACGTCTTTGGTCACTTGATAAGCCATTTCCAATTCATTCAGGCGTGACGCGAAAGCTTCATTTTCAGAGATGTTTGGTTCTATCCCATTATTATTATTATTATTATTATTATTATTATTATTATTATTATTATTAACACAAAGTAGAGGGATGTATTTACTCTTGCAAGTGTCTCTCTTAGTAGTGTAGTATTGTATTTTATTAAGTGAAGAATTTTCTATTGAAACGAAGAAAAAACTCCTAGCCTCAGAGCTAAAGAAATTAACCCACACATAGAATCCTAGATTCTCTGAACCAAACGTAGTTGTACTGAGTAGGAAGGGAAAATGCCGAAGAGAAAGGGTTCACCAACATGACAAGGAAACTACTAACTAGATGGTTCGCATTGGATCACATTAAGCAGCTGCCTAACTGTGCAGAGAGTCTGTTCCTCAGCATTGGTTACAGAAGTAGAGTTGACAACTGCCCTCATTACAAGGACATGCGTTCATTTGGAAATATTTTTAATAGATTTAATGGAACGGAAACTTTACAGTATTAATTTCCCTTGTTTAAATCCTGTACTTTTCTGTAGGTTAGGTTCAGATTCCCTTAAGAGAACAACAGGCATGAACACCATCACGTTCTCTTAAGTGAAACTTGTGAGTACAGTGAAATATTTCCAGAAGTTAGACATGAGAAGTTGGCGCGGAGTAGTGAGGAGAGATAGCATGTGGTCGTGCCTTAGAATGTATCCAGCTCAGTAAGCTAAAGGCATTTAAAACGTGGCTGCACTCTAGAGCGCCGCTTTGCTACGGGAAATTGCCGTGAGTGGGTACAGTGTCCTTACAGAGCTCTTCTCAGACCACTTTACGTATTCTCGAGAGTATCCATTAATCAAGACTACCAAGTATGAACACAAGGCGCTCAAGAACTGCATTTCCACTCTACATGAAATACAAATGAGCCTTGGAAATGTCCTCGCCGTAGCCTTGTTCTACGCTGCTATGGCCTCCCTCCAGTTTTATTGAATCTTCTGTAGAGAAACCAAACATTATCGAAAATGAAATTGAAAGTAAAACGCATGTGACAGAAGGCATGTCCTGAGATACTGATGAACTAAAATTGAAGGACATTCTCTGAGAAATTCTAAATTTTATTAAAATTTGTATATTGCTTCTCTTGAGATGTATCCATACTTTACCCTCTACCCTTCCAGCCTTTGAAATGTAGCACCGGCAAAAATGAATCCCAGGTTCGCTAAATGGGAAAGACCCACAGAGATATCTTCGAATAATGTAACTGACCTTCAATTATTAAGCAGGAAGGATAAGAGAGAAGATAAATTAAATAAAAAGAACTGAATGAGAACCCTTGGTAAAAACACAAACTTATTAAGCAAAAGATAAATTTTGGCAAAGGAATAAAAAATCCCTACATAAAATAAAGGAGCTCGGCTAACATTTCACTGTACATGGATACGTCACTCATAACCTCCGGTCAACTGTAACCACATTATTGTTTAATTCATGTACACAATATGTTTAATTCACTCAATCATTCACTCTAAGCCACTAATTAGTGCCTTTTGTCTATTGAAATTCGTCAGCCTAAATATCCAATCAATTTACTTCCATCATCAATTATTAGCATGGAAAACAACAATCTCGTTAATGAATTCCAAATTCATCCAAATACATTTCATTTAATTGAAGTCTTATTACCTCTCATTATAATTTTCCGACATTAATTTAATCAACTTGTTCCTTTTACTAATACATCTCGGTTTTGATTATACTTGATTAACACCATATTTCAAAAAATAATATAGTTGAACATTATTACATTAATAACTTTCATCAGAGTGACCTTCGAAATCAAAAATAAATTCGAAATACATTCCTTTATACATGAACTCATTACTCCGTATCCACTCTTCCTTCTATCCATAAACCATTGAAAAATGTAGTTCTCTCTGAATATAAACATTTGAACTAGATACTGAATCACTAAATCATTATACCTTCAAAATTATTAAATTATTAAATTATCAAAATAATTATTTTTTTAAATCATTACATTAAGTTTGATCATTGAATCATGAAGCTGTTAGAAATTATTAAATAATCCGAAATTTTACCTCTGTTAAATGTACTAAATTTTAGAATTAATAACTCATTATATTTATTAAATCATTCATGAACTCCAAATATATCACATCTAACATTAATAAATCTGAAATTATTAAATCATTAAAATAATCAAATCATTCTTTTATTTCGCCTTCCTCCTCTCATCTATATACACTTAACACGGAACGCGACCGGGTCGATAACTACCCCTGATACAAATATATTTAATTGACTATTCTAATTCATCAATTAAAAAAATTATTTCACATATGCATAATCATCTGTTTACTAATGCATAGAATAAACAATCACTTTGTATCAAAAGGACCTAAACTAATTTGAATTCCCACCAAAATCTTAATCTTCACTGAATGTATGACAATAGGCCAGAACCTTATTGCCTCAAACACACAACCACATGAAATGAATTCACAACATCAAACACAAAGGTTGCAAATGCAAATCAATATTTGCATTGCCAAATGCACAGTAAAATACAAATCACATATGCAATAAAACAAAATGAGTCATATTCATAATTGCCAGGAAAATCATGTTCATTGACTTGGTCGTGAATCGAAGTCCGACCACATGGATCGCAACATTACAGTGACAGATAATTTCCTATCTTACAATGGACTATCACGAAATATTATTAAATCTTTAAACCTCAGTGTGCTGTTCCCAAATCATTCAATCGTATTATATAACCAATGGCATTTATTCTTTCATTTCATGACACGAATCAACGCAGTTTAAATTTTCCTTTTAATATACATGCAGAGCATGTAAGAAGATCTAATCTGAGAACGCGTCACTGTCATTTATTTAACACGCACGTCAATCTTTCTGTCACCACAGACTAATATCTCTCCATTCATATTAATTTCATATGTTCCTTTCAAAAATCGTCTTCCATATAACTTAGCTCCCTTTCGGCTACAATATCAATTATTCATGAGCATACCACGCTTTCCATACACAATAATTATCTCACACTGCACATGTCTACTGGTGCAATTCTTCGGCATTTATCATAACATATCGAGAAACATTTTACTTCATTTTCCGGCATTATATTCAAATATCTCGTTCCATAATATCACCGGTTCGTTACCTGCTACTAGCATTCGTATGTTAAAGGACTTACTTCAAAGCTAATCTCAACCAAATCACAAAAATGAATTATATGAGAGAAAATCTACTTCCTAACAGCACATTTTAATTTACTGGTCAAATGCATATTACTTACTGATGAAACAGACTCTAACTATCCACTGTAATGTGCATGACTGGTCACTGGTTCATATATTCATAATGTCAATGAACTTTCTATCGGTGATTTAAATTATCCATGCGGCATGCCAAAAAGCTATCACTATCCTATCCCAATGACTATAAAAACACATACTGATTGCCATCTATTCTAATTAACATATTTACACACACGAATATCATGCTATAAGACCATATGTTATATAAGATCAAAACACACGTTTCTTATTATTAGAGATCATATCTCAAAAAAAGCAGCAATTCAGAAAGGAGTGAGGCAAGGCTGCAGTTTATCCCACTCCTTTTCAATGTTTACATCGAACAGGCAGTAAAGGAAATCAAAGAGAAATTTGGAAAGGGAATCGCAGTCCAAGGAGAGGAAATCAAAACCTTGAGATTTGCCGATGATATTGTTATTTTATCTGAGACTGCAGAAGATCTCGAGAAGTCGCTGAATGGTATGGATGAAGTCATGGGTAAGGAGTACCAGATGAAAATAAATAAGTCCAAAACAAAAGTAATGGAGTGCAGTCGAACGAAGGCAGGTGATGTAGGAAACATTAGATTAGGAAATGAAGTCTTAAAGGAAGTAGATGAATATTGTTACTTGGGTAGTAAAATAACTAACGATGGCAGAAGTAAGGAGGACATAAAATGCAGACTAGCACAAGCAAGGAAGAACTTTCTTAAGAAAAGAAATTTGCTCACTTCAAACATTGATATCGGAATTAGAAAGATGTTTTTGAAGACTTTCGTGTGAGCGTGGCATTGTATGGAAGTGAAACATGGACGATAACTAGCTCAGAAAGAAAGAGAATAGAAGCTTTTAAAATGTGGTGTTACAGAAGAATGCTGAAGGTGAGATGGATAGATCGAATCACGAATGAAGAGATACAGAATCGAATTGGTGAGAGGAGATCGATAAGGCTAAATTTGACGAGAAGAAGAGATAGAATGATAGGACACATCTTAAGACACCCAGGACTTGTTCAGTTTGTTTTTGAAGGAAGTGTAGGTGGTATGAACGGTAGGAGTAGACTAGGTATGAATATGACAAGCAGATTAGAGCAGATGTAGGATGCAATAGTTACGTAGAAATGGAAAGGTTAGCACAGGATAGGGTGGCATGGATGGCTGCATCAAACCAGTCTATGGACTGATGACTCAAACACATCTCAACACACGTTTCTTATTGTTATAGAAGATCATATCTCAACACACGTTTCTTATCCTACACATTTTCACTCCCCAAGGCATCAGTATTGAAATGTACTCCCTATATCTAGCTAATCCTTGATACGTTGAAAAATAAAATTGAACTTAATCATTTCATGCAAGAAAATTATTTACAAGTATAATTTCAGCTAATCATGCGTAGGTGAAAATAATATGAATCAGGAGGTACTTATCGAGTCCGGCGTTGTTCCCTAGTCAGCCGTACAGCATTTTTGCCCTCAGTTAGGCCCCATGATGTGACTCACACCTTCTAATCTGTAGCATTAACGTGTGCATAAATGCCTTCCTCGACATCCATTTTCTTCACTCTTGTTTGGTTCAACATTGCACACGACATCACTCGCATTTTTACACTAAAATACACAGAAAAATATACATGAATTATACACAAGTACTCAATACACTCTTTGTCACAATTTAGTAAATACTCCGCCTCTGCTAACTTCGCGATTTCCGACACGTGGCGCTGCAAAGAGTCCGGTGACTTTATACCATCTCGGTACTTACTTCTCAACGAACAGGTTTATCACGTGAGACTTTATACTTCAAAATTATTGGTTATTTATACTTACAATTCTCTAGTAAAATATAAATCCCGCAGATTCAGTTATGCGTTCTCAATATGGTACGTATTAGGCTGAGAAATGCTCGAAATTCCGTTCCACGGCGAACTCCACACATCTCCATCCGAGTCGTCCCGAACCAAAAAGCAGAGTGAGCCTCCTTGGTTACGCGTGGCTTCCTCTCGTACGCTTGCCTTGTGGCATGGAGTTTAGGAAATCTCGTCATCAGTTGTGTAATATCCTGCCTTCATTAATCACATTCTTGAAATTCAATAATTTACCAGGATCTATCGTCTTAATTTTCCGACTATGAATTATCCTGAATCTTCTTCTATGTTATCTCCCTGCGGATATTTGCCAATATTTGAGGGCTTTCATGTTGGCGTCCATATTCCTTTTCCACTCAGCCTCAAGCGCTTTGTGCTTTGATTCGCTGTTCAGAAGTCCTACAAAAATTTTAAATAGCTCTGTCGCAGACTTTCTCTCTCTAGAGTGGAAGATTCTCTCTTGTGCAATAAAATGACCACGACACGTGTGCTATTTGGCTACAAGCTTGAACAAGCGGGATTGCCACACACATCCGGCCTCTCGCTTAACTCAACTTCATTATTCCCGTAATGTTCTACCATAATTAACATTCTAGGCCAATGATATGACCCATTTGGGTTCAATACCATTATAATTGGATGACATGTAGTGACGAGTTAAGATATTAAAAGCCAATATTGTTATCTGCTATCCTGCTTGTCTCGCAAATTACCGGAAGATACAATCACAAGCCACCAGAAAATGGCGGAAGTGGAGGGAAAACTTCGTTTCATTCTCAAGGAAATGAAGATTTTCATTATGTTCAAACTTTACAAGAAACTAGTAGTGGTGATTTTACTGATAGCGGAAGTTCGTGGAATCCTGAAACGGTAAAACAGACTCGGATTCTGAACAGGTAAGGTAATTCTGGATTTTGATTAACCTCCCCTAAAATCGCTTACGACTATGTCTTGGAAAAAGTGTTTCAGCTTCAGTTAAGTGCGTCGATATATTAATAATTGTTGACTCATATTCAGCTACAAATATATTTAAATGTGTGTGTGTGTTTATCTCCTGTTCTAGTGTCGTATAATAAGATATGATAAATATACTCCAGTGATGTGATTTTTTATTACCTCTCCCACAAATATGATTGTACATTTTGTTTATTGGCAGGATATTAAAAACAACAAGACAAAGTGAAGCAGGTCCTTCTAAACAAAATAAATCTAGGAAGAAGTATATAAATTTCAAAATGCGTTCTAAACTTCTAATTGTAAAAACCGAAGTGTATGTAATAATTACAGGAATATAAAGGGAGAAATATACTGATAAGCCACATTGTGATGCACAGTGATGTAAATTATGTAATACACTGTAGTAGGGGCAGCCTGGCCGAGGCAGTAAAGGCGTGCTCGGTTCACCCGGAAGGACGTGGTTTCGATTCCCCGTCAGGAAATCGTAAAATTTGATAAACGAGATTTCCACTTCCGCAGGTGCACATGGCCGTAAGGTTCACTCAGCGTACACCAAAAATGAGTACCAGGTCAATTACTGGGGTAACTGCGGCCAGACGTAGAGCTATGCACTCTACCTCATCAAGTGCCGAGGTTACGGATAGTGGAAGCCTTTACCTTCCATCCCTCCAGGAGCCTTCATGGCCGGTACGGAGATTACTTTGCTTGCTTTGCTAATATCCTTTGTACTATTGAAATTACCTATAAAAACTTTAAATCAAAGACAACAAACTTAAAAACTCCGAATTAATACTGGACAATAATAAAACATTTGCTGATGATAGGATTTCATCTAACCTCTAAAGCTCTCTCAACCTGAAAAGCCTTTTTGTGGCTTGTGACTGTCACCGACGACACCCTTCAATTACAGACTGCTATTAAATGTGAGGCCCTTGGTTGAATGGTCAGTAGAGCAGTCTTCGGCTTAGAGGGCCCTAGGTACGGTTCCCAGCCGGGCACTGGGTTTTCCTCTAGGTAGGAGACGGATGACTGTGATCGTGGTAATACACATCACATTACATTACAAACCACCATGGAAACGTGCATTCGAGCAAGTTGGCTACGCGGTTAGTGTCGCGTAGCTGTGAGCTTGAATTCGGAAGATGCTAGGTTCGAATCCCATCGTCGGCAAACCTGAAAATGGTTTTCCGCTTTTTCCCATTTAGCCCATTTACGTCCAGCGCCCTATTTTGAGGACAGGGCATTTTTAGAGATTTTAAAATTTATTTGTTATATTTATGTCAGAATTTATTAGTATCAAATATTATTTCTTTGCTGTTTGCTTTACGTCGCACTGACACAGATAGGTCTTATGGCGACGATGTTACAGAAAAGGCCTAGGAATGGGAAGGAAGCGCCCGTGGCCTTAATTAAGGTACAGCCCCAGCATATACATGGTGTGAAAATGGGAAACCACGGAATATCATCTTATGGGCTGCCGATAGTGGTATTCGAACCCACTATCTCCCGGATGCGAGCTCACAGCTGCACGTCCCTAACCGCACGGGCAACTCGCCCGGTAGGTCAAATATTATAGCTTAAACAATTTTAGAGCTGGTTTTTTGGTAAAACATTCAATAATTTGTCAAACAATAAGCGAATTATTGGTATTCTTGCCAAGGTCAGGAAATCAACGTGCTACAGTTATCGTGAAATCCTATTGTATCTTGTTTACTTTTGTTACCGGGTTTTCGTGGATCCCATGGTGCTGGGGGGGAATGGGTCTATTTACGATATCAGAGATTAATTTAAAGCTTTAAAATAAAGGTTTTATTTCTTTTCAGAAAATAAATGTTAATAAATAATATTTCAGGTACAGGTGGTCAGGTAAAGGAATAGAAAACCCAAAGATTGGTAATTTACACATTTTGAGCTTCAGCTCCTAATTTACAAGCTTCCAACGTCACTAATGTTGCGTTTAGTTAGTTATGTAAGGAGAGACACCTCCAAAAACACAATTTTCAAGAGCACTTTGCTCCAACGGTTACAAATACGGTTTATCAAAGGGACCACTCAATATTACCCAAATATCAGAAAATCCTTACGGCCTACACAAGGCAACTTTGCACAGTACCTTACAATTTATGGCCTCTCTAGGCACAACCTACAACTTAAAATACCTTTTTACACAGGGTATCTAGTACCTAGTGTACTGGGCTTTCGGGAAGAAGAACGGGTTAAATTACTGGCCCGAACTCAAAAATGTATGGAGGCATACTCTTGCGCTCCTTGAAAACCAAGTTTAAAACTTGGGCTTGCAGCCCGATGATGCAGAGGATAATCCCAAACTACTGAGGTGAATAGAATGCCAAGTTAATGTATGATTTACAGCAAGAAAAGTTACAGAATCGTTAGTCACCTCAAGATAAAATGAAGGGGAATTCGAGAGGGTAACGCACTCTCTATCCCCGATTTACAATTTATGTCTTTATGAAATTTTACATGTGAAAGAAGAAAGTTTACATTTTAGAAAACAGACGGTTACATAGTTAAAGATTAGAAACTTCCCCTCGTGTCAGCTTGCGGAGATAGCTACTTAGGTGGAAAAACTGTTGGCCATTACCGTAGCTGATATTCTGCCTGCCGAAGAATGAGGCCCCCGCCTCCAGTCTTAACACACACACTCAGAAAATCGACGATGAATAAGAAAAGTTAAATTGGAAAAGCCGCAGCTTTTATACCCGAGAAGAAGCTTCGAGAAGGCTCTGGATTAAATCCGGACACACCCTCTCATTTTTGTTGCAGATAAAATATGCACAAGAAACGTTTGATAGGCTGAAAAATAAACACAGAAAATTTATAATTGGTTAAAAACGAACGCTGGCGGGATGAGAAGGAATTGTTGCATACCTTGAAGTATCAAAATAGTTAAAAGCCAATTCAGTTCAGAAAACCTATAAACACACAGCTTCTTTATATCTCTAATTATTCCACTTTGCACCAAAGTGCATGACCTCAGTTTTTTTGTAGACACATCTATGGAGAAAAGTGTGAACTTCCTGTGTTACACCAAAACCAACAAAGAAATTCAGCCAGTTTAGGTAACTTTAATATATTACTCTGTCATTTAGTAGTGACATCTTCTGATGAATGTCCCAACTTTATGCATTAGCTGTTTTAAGTTTTGTAAGATAGACAGCGTTCTTTAAGGCGCTTTATTTAAATGCACGGGGATGAGGTGTACGTCCTAGTACAACTTTGATCAAAACTTAGTATATGTACTGAGATATACATTGAGTGGCAAAATGGCACGACAAGACACAGAACGTGATTGTGATAACGTGTTGCTCCCCCGCGATCCCTCAAAAAGGTAGCAATACGGTTAGAATTCGGCTGTACAAGGTCTTGGAATCGTTCTGGGCTGATCTGGACCCACGCATCTTGCACTGCTACCCACAAATGGTCTTGTGTAGTTGGTGCGAGATTCACGTAGCGTACACCAGCATCGACAACATCTCAAAATACTCAATTGGATTAAGATCGGGCGATATGGAGGGCCAATCCATGGTTGTAACATCACTGAGTTATTCCTCCAAACATCGCGTGCCACCACAGAGCGGTGACATAACGTATTGTCCTGTTGAAACATGGTATCTCCATCAGAGTACTCTAGGGCCAGAAAGGAAAGCAGATGGTCTAAAAGAGTTTCCACATAACGTGCATCTGTCAGCGCTCCCTGCAGCCGAACAATGGGACAAACTGCGACCGTGAGAACGTCGCTCAGACCAGTACTGTGCCACCTCCCACCTGAACACAACCTTGTAGACACGCGGGAGCCATAACTTCATGGGGGTGTACGCCACACTCTCATACTCCCATCACTTCTATACAACTGGAAGCGGGATTCATCGCACCATGTCACAAGCCGCCACTGTTCCGTGGTCCTTTACCGATGTTCGCGGGCCCATGCACGTCGTTTAGCTCTGTGCCAACGTGTCAGCAAGGGGACACGAATTAGTCGTCGGCTGGTGACGCCTATGCGGTTCAGTTGCCTCCTTACAGTTCTGGTGGAAATAGATTCCTGACTCCCAAGATTCAACTGGGCAATGATCTGTCTCATAGTACCACGTCGAGCGCCCAGTATGCTTCTACGGAGGCGACGTGATGTCCATTCGTTGAACACCTGTGGTCTTCCCGTGTGGCGGGTGGGTTGTAACATACCTCTGCGATATTGAAGATCCACCCTCGACACTGTTGACCTCGGAAACCCGAATTCGCGTGTAATATCCGCAGTGCGCCCATGCGCTGTACGCCGATGACCACCCCACGTTGAAAGTCGGTTAACTTGTAACGTGTTACCATCTTCATCTTACTGGTGTCTGGAACAGACCGCTAAGCTACGCCACAGCTAGCTGCAACGCTCCGGGGTCATACCTGGCAAATGGAACACACCTTCCCGTGACTTACGGCCTCTCAGTGTGCTACATAGTTCACTGTTTTCGATTACCACTTACATAAGTTCTCAACAATATCATGTGCGACTTATAACAACATGAATGAGTGTGTCCTCAAAATAGGACGCTAGGCTCCTGAAGAATAATAGCCTAATGTGCTTGTTATATTCAACAATGCAGCTGAATACCCACCATTCCCTCCTTTTTCAGTGCTGTACTTTATTCATTTGGTAGAAGCACATTCTGCTCCAGTGTCTGTGTGAAAGGTACATTGTTTTACTTGTGTAAAAGTATTTCCGAAATTCTATAGAAATTGATAAACTGAGGTATGTGACATGTTACTACCCATCAAAGGGCTCCAAGGTTTTTATAGACGTACGTTCGAGCGATATTCTGTGTGTTGTAGGATTCTACTACTACTACTACTACTACTACTACTACTACTACTCCTACTACTACAGTAGTAGTACCAGAGGTACACATCCTGGTTAAACATCGCGCGTTCTATAAAGCCATCTACATCAAGAAACTTGAACTTGTGAACTAACAGAAACATTGGCCTTCTACGGTTAGATGTTCTACGAAATTTGTTCGTAGTACGATTTCAGGTGCACTATACATCATCATCAAAGTATGATTTTCTAACTAAAATACGATACTTTTGTATCAATTTTTATGATGATGATGATGATGATGATGTTTGTTGTTTAAAGGGGCCTAACATATAAGGACATCGCCCCCATCAATTTTCACTGATATAATTATTTTTCAATAATTTGGTGCAGGTCTTTTGTGAGGAGAGTGTCGCGGTGTTCCGAGTAATGGCAAGAGCAGGTATTGTTTACAGCTGTGCTGTGTCACACTCAAAACAATAAACTGCTGATAGCTGCAACCAAATGGAAATCCCTCTACGCACAAGTCGAATTTTGTTTAACCCTTCCGACTGATTCTACAAAACAACCCTGATCATTTACGTATATATAATACTAGCTGATGTACCCGTACTTCGCTACGGAATTCTACATTGTGTCCAGAATTCTAGGCTACGTAGTGTAGACGTTGTGAGCAAGATTGTAACACTTAACGTTACCCTAGAAACCCGAAGGGGAAGTCACCAAACATCTTTTCTCATATGAAGACTGGGTTAGGGAATTTTCATTGTAATGGTAGGCCCACTTGCCTACCATCAGTCACAATCAAGTTGGGGAGTTCTCATTATAATGGCAGACACTCACTCTCCACCTGCTTTTATACATCCTCAGAAAGACCGTCTTAGTATTTCCCAACTGAAATGAACATAGGTCATTACAAAGACGTCAGTAGGAATGGCCGATTAAGAGCAATGCTTTCATATGAAATACTCGATCAAATGAAAAACCACATATTTTCTCACTTTTAACGAACAGGGCTACGCTGCCGATCTAACAGACCAATGTTCGAAAGCTGGAATGACCAAGCCGCAGAAAGCCGTGAACACACTTCGTCTTATTTCAGCCGGCTGGGGGTGTCGAATTGTAGAGACTCCCAGGGCAAAATTATGCCCTTTTACTAATCTGTTTCCTAGGAGTACCCGATGAGTGAGGAAATTTCAGTTCACTGCACAGGTGGCGGAAAAATCTATCTCCAAGCCAGAGGAGAAACCCCCTCTTCACTGCTAATTTAGAATACCGTAAAATGAATGTAGATTTTAATAAAAGTGAAGAGAAAGGAGCTTTTCTTAAGAAACGGCTCTTTTCAGGGTTGAATTTTGAGTTATTTAGTGAACTGTGGCGCTAGAATTTGGAATAGGCCTAAATTGTAATTTTAGATCGGGTCATACAACTACTAATACTACTACTAACTGAGCCTCTGCCTTTAGTGTGCACACTCTCATTCAAGCCAGCTCGTCAGAGTAGGGATCGAATAGCTGGAATACTATGATGAATCAGTCTGTTACGTACCGGCAGTATCAGAAAATTATGAACCAGAGGAATGGCATGTTAAAGAAGAAATTTTTACATCTCCCCAGCTATTTCCTGCCAATATTCAGTCAGGCTGTTATACTTGGTACGCAGCAGTAATCCCATTTATCTGGGTTGAGTGGCAGCATAAGAGACGAAGAACATCACAACAAACAATGGTCAATATAATATTATTGTTGATCAATGTAATGAGCTTTCAGTATTGTAGGTCTTCACATTTAGTTTCCTTTCGCCTCTGAAATACCGCTCTTATCACAGTCGGTACGGTAAAACTGAATAAAACATAAATGGTCGAAACTGTATTCTTTATAAATTTTGTTATGTAGTAGTTTTCAATAGGTCCAATAACATAGGTATTTTAAAATTAAATTTTAGGCGCCTTCCCCTAAACTACAATTTTATCCAGGGTGAATAAAATTGTTTATAAGTTAGACTGTAGTTTCTTATTCCCCAACTCTATATACCGACTTTTATTAAATTCTGATCACCCATTTTCTCGTGACTCGGCGTTGATATGGACTTCGCAACAAAAATACAAATTCATAAATATCTGTGTTATCTAAGCCGGTACGGTAACAATGTATGACATAAATAATCAGAAATTTAATTCAATACAACTTCCGTTATACAGTATTTATCGATAGGACCAATAATAATATAAATATTCGAGAATTAAATTTTAGGCCTTCCCCTAAACTACCATTTCACTCAGCGTGAGTTAAATTATTTATAGCCTAGATTGTAGAGGCTCACCCGCCGACTTCACATACTGATTTTCATTAAATTCTCTTCAGCCGTTTTCTCGTGATGCGTGTACATACATACAGACAGACAGACAGACAGAAATTACGGAAAAGTAAAAATTGCATTTCCTTGTTACTATGGACATGACCGATACAGAAATACCATTCTTTTCAAATTCTGAGCAATGTACAGACAAAACTCTTCTTTTATATATATAGATTGCGAGGAAACTGCGGGGCCCTTTAATGACGAGGGCCTGCCTGCGTTGCAGACCCTACAGGTCCTAACGTTATGCCCCTGGTACCGTCACATAGTGTGCTGTAGCTGGTGCTTCGCTACAGCCACAGTAAATGAAGACATATGTTCAAAGTGGTAATCTGCTCAAATTAGGAAGGTTTATGAGACTGTAAAACATTGTGTTCTAAGAAATCAGTACAGTTTCAATAATATGTAAAGTGGATATTGCTACCCAGCATCCCATTTTGAGGACGGCCTATATTTCTGAAAGTGAGGAGAAATATATTTAAAAATTGGGTTGTTGTTGTTATGTACTGCAGGTAGACATATCATTACGTTTTCACTAAAATTGAATTAAGAAAAGAAAACAATTTGGTCTTAAATGGGTTAAGTATGGCCTCGGACGCTACCTTTCCTATCCTAACCCATTCCCACCATGAGCAATTGTCTTGGTAGTCCAAGGGCCATGACCCGTGAAGACGATTGCTACTCAGTATACAGAGAGTGAAATATGACATCATCAACCCCATTGCTTGATTTTTCTGGACCGGTTCGACGGCCTCTTGTATCAGACGGCTTCTAACTTCACAGGTCTAAGTGAACTCTGTTCCAATTAAATCGTTCGGTGCACCAGGATTCTTACCCTAAACTGCAAAACCTTAGGCCTAATGACGAGAATTTTTAATTACAAAAAGTGCTGAAAATTACTATATTTTACTTTTAAACCAAAAATTACAACCCCCTTTACTAAAGCACAACATCTCTTCATGCTTTAAGGATTTCAAGGGAAGCTAAACGACACAGCTTAGTAGACGTTAATGATTAATCTATTTCATCTCCTTTCTCCTGTTGCCTGCTAGGACGGATGTTGCTGTTCTTGCAAATATATGTAGAGCATAACAATGTGGAAGAATCTCGTCAAGTACAACAGAAACACAAGTATGTTTTAGTCTTGTTTTACATGCTAGCAGAGGCGACTATTTAGAATGCTTGGTGAACGTGCGACTTTCCTGTCGAGTTATATTCGTTTCATGACGTGTGATGCGCCAGTTGATGGACATATGTCCGTCCTCCGGCCGCGTAATTCACAGTTCGATACGGAAAGCCATTAGTGGATGGAGCTTCTGCACTCGTGATTTTCTACACCAACCCTCAGAGGGATTTAAGGGTAACTACTGGCGTTCATATTACTGCATGCAACTAAACTTCGCCTGTCACTCACCAAAATGTAATGCTTTAAAATTTCGACGATATGAATTTTTCTGCAAGTCGACGGGTGGGTGTGGATGAGTTGATGAGTATTGTTAAAAATGGAATCTTTCTATAGAAGATGCATTGTTTAGAAGCGGCAATTGAGAATCAGAAGGGAAAGGGATAAAATGTAAAGACAACAAAGAGCACCGGGGGTTTGTGGGATATAGATGGCGGTGGCGCGTGGGTAGGGTGTGGGAATGGTATATACAACGAAACTTAAACGAAAGGTACAAGGTGGTATGTTTTTGATGCTCTCTGAGTGAATTTCGACAGAGAGGTAAAGGTTGATAGTCCACCAACTTCAGCGTGGTAATAATAGTTTTTTGAGATTTTGATTCAATAATATACAGTAAAACTCTCATCAAGGGAACAAAATTACACGTGTATTATAATTAAATAGGAGTACTGCGTGATTATACAATTTAAACAAAATAATTTAGTATTCGACTACTCACTGAGAATGTAACAGACACTAAAGAGTCTGCTAGACTGACGAATGCGCGCGGCAAGCGGGTGAATCCTACCTCAAAGTCCATGACGTTGGCGAAATATATACCCCTGCTACCCTTCCTCACAACACATGCAAAGTCTCCACTACTTGCTGTGGCACTATACAAATCGGTTAGCCACGACAAACGACATTTTGTGGGTATTTATTTTAATAATATTGTTATGAATCAGAGAAAATTAAAAATATAATTAGCTGATAAGACAAAAGGGCTTGTACAAATTGCTTGTTGTACTAATTCCTAGTTTCCAAGTTTCAGCCGGCTAAAATGGGATAAAAAAAATAATGTTCTCTCCACAAAGTGGGGGGGGGAGGGGAGGGGGCGACTGCCAGTGTTGAGAAAATACTGTGTATCTTACGGGCATTTATTTATTACGGAAACCTCTCCACATTGGGTTCTGTTACCTATCTTATTGTTATGAAACAACACTAAAGCCGGGCTGAGAGGGTCAGACGGTTGAGGCGCTGTCCTTCTGACCCCAAGTTGGCAGGTTCGATCCTGGCTTAGTCCGGTGGTACTTGAAGGTGCTCAAATACGTCACCTTCGTGTCGGTAGATTTACTGGCACGTAAAAGAACTCCTGTTGGACCAAATTGCGGCACCTCGGTCTCTCCGAAAACCGTAAAAGTAGTTCGTGGGACGTAAAGCCAATAACAATAATAATAATAATAATAAACGTATGGCCTCAGCTACCGTGTGCAGACATTTCAATTTGACGCCATCTGGCTGTCTGCTCGTCAATTTCGTTCCGTTTTACTCTAGACCCACTAGATGGCAGACAGAGTAAACCGGATCTCTCTTGGGCGTTTATGGCTGAGATTTAATGAATTTTGTCGGTTAAATACCAAATGTATCACCAGAGATCTTTTACATGCCGACAGCGTACGACATGGAGTGTCGAATGGACTTTTTTCCGCCCTTCAAAAATCCGACTACCTCTGTCGGGTTTGAACCCGCTATCTTGGGATCCGGAGGCCGACACTCTACCACGGATCCACAACACTAAACATATATTTTTCATCACAATAGCGTTCTCTAGTTAGCTGCCGATTGATTACCTTCGTTATTGCAAACAAGTCCCGATTTTATTATGTCTTAGTAATTTTAAATTTTCGAGGTTAACACACAGGAATGATGCTTTATTTCCTTTTTTTTTTTTTTTTTTTTTTGCTAGTAGCTTTACGTCGCACCGACACAGATTGGTCTTATGGCGACGATGGGACAGGGGAGGGGTAGGAATGGGAAGGAAGCCCGCCGTCGCCTTAATTAAGGTACAGCCCCAGCATTTGCCTGGTGTGAAAATGGGAAACTACGGAAAACCATTTTCAGGGCTGCCGACAGTGGGGTTCGAACCTACTATCTCCCGAATACTGGATACTGGCCGCACTTAAGCGACTGCGGCTATCGAGCTCGGTACAGGAAAGATGAACCACGCTCTTAGCTGCGTGATTGTCTGAAGCGGGCACGTGTTTATTTCCGCCGGCAATGTAAGTTCTGAAATACTGTCTGCCACTGGTGTTATTGCTGTGTATCTGTTGCTTTTCTTATTATGTGTTCTTCTGAACTCCCAGCTAAGAAATAGATCGAGACCGTAAAAGGCCACTTGACCTTCGATGATGATGATGATGGTGATGATGATGATGATGATGATGATGATGATATAAATTGAATGTTCATTAATAGTCAAAATAACATTATGGTATATTTATGACGAAGAAATTTGGAACTTCAACACTGGAACACCACAGTGGTGTTTGAGAAACCCGGTGTGAAATATATCACTGCATATCATTTTTCTTTTCGTACGAGTAGAAATTTAAGATTATCCATATAAATAAGTAGCTCCTTGTGGGCTAATATGAGTCCTTCCAACCCTTAGAGTTTTATTCACGGTTGTATCGAATACATATGTGTGTCTGGTTTGTAACAAGTATAGTTGATCGGTGTGGTTTTTTAAATGGATAGTTCCGGGAACCATCTTGGGGTAGATATTGGAAGACGGTAACTGTGAATTATTAGAGTCTGACAATTGAATTGAAGACATTGAAACCAACAGTGTGTTCGCAATGTAGCAAACCACTTTTTCTTAGCATCACAGCCATGTTTTGTGTCGACTGCGAACACTAGAGGTCCTCTTGTAACGCACGTTTGAACTTCCCACCAAGAAAACCTGTCAGAGACACGAACTCCAAAATAGAGTTGTATTGTTACGTTGTATGCATGTTCGACCCTCAGCCCGAAGGCCAGTTGGATCCTCAACATCTCCAACATTATCTGTCATAGATGGCCGGGGCATTACAGAAGAGGCGTACTAGGAAAATGAGGAGTGAGGTAGTTTCCCGTTGCTTTCCTCACCGAGTCACATTTTGCTATTACATATCAGTCTTCCAAGCCCACTGAAATGCATGCACCAGCTGACCCTCTGAGCAACATTTTCACACTATTCATAGAAGGATGGCGTGAGAAAATTCAATCTAGTTAGAAACAAAATGAAGTATCTAATATGCTATGTGTGGTTGTCATGAATCGGGAGGCTGCTCCCGATTCTGAAAGCATGAGCAAACTAAGGTGGAATAAGTAGCACGGCATTAGCATCATTCATACCTCAGTCAGTTTCATATTGTCAAAGCTAAGGATGAGACTGAGACAGAACAATGAAAGTCAATATATTGTTAAAAATATCTTGTAAATATTGATCTCCTGAGTTGGTAAAAATTAACTTGCTTGTACACCAATTATTTTCAAGGTGATATTGTTAACAATACATAAATGATTTAATCAATAAAGCAATACACGAATGTACTGGGCTGTAAAATTTATTTTCCTGTAGTATATACAGTAGATAACTAGAATACAAATTAGAGTAGGAAGCCGTATGCTGTGACATTCATTCGTCAATAAAATGTGAAATGGAAATTTAATAACGCGCGGCTACTCAATCCAAGATTCAAGCAAGATCTCAACACACGCAGTGAAGTTTGGAAAAATAATAATGAATTCGGCGCTCGTCTAACTATACGTGAATATCGCCAAAACAATAATCATCATCATCGCTAAATCCACACTGTAATTCTAGGGTGAGGCCCAAAATCGCCTACCATCTCACTGTTCCAAACATCAATATCCACGAACTATCCAGTGAAGCGAATTCATTGACCTAGAAAGCCAAACTATCACTTTAATAATGTCCAATATCTCATCCCACAATGTTTCCGATTTAACGATAATCTCGTCTCGTAATATATGAAATTTACTGAATGTAAATTTGTTACAACAGTTAAATAACACCAACCGTGTTATTCAGAATGCCCTTCTATTCTTGAGGTCGCTTACTATGGATAGTGATAATAATTAATAATTAATAATTATTATTATTAAATATTATTATAATATATTATTATATAATATTATTATTATATTAAATTTTCATTTCACTTTTTATTGACGAGATTGGACTTCGTAGTATTTCCAGACTTTCGTTCATTCTGTGGCAAGCTTCGTTTCATTGCGTGCGCGTTTCGACAAGGTTTCAAGCTAAATATCAGTAATTATGTTTGAAGTTACGATTTCTCCTGACATTTTAGAGGATGAGTAGCCATCCCAGTTTCCGCTCGACAATAGATTTAGGACGTTACGCGTATCATAGAATATACTGATGAGTAGATATCCCCATTTACGCTCAACGATAGGGTTAGGATGCTGCGTGTGTATGTAGATGTTTGTTAGGGTGTGTAGACACTGTAGGGTCGACGACAGGGTTAGGATTTCGTCTGTATATAGTCAAGTCTTAGGTTAGGTGTTTTTGCGAAGTGCCTTTAACGATGGTAGTGTCTGCAGTAGTGTCTGTAATGCGAAGATTGTTAGCAAAGTAATATTGAGGCCATGTTTCGGCGCAATCCTTGCCAGCTGGAAGGTGTTTACATAACAGCATGGAACCACTAGAGGTAAAAACGTTAGGGTTTTCCAGCATTTGATACTGAGCTAACGGAGATTGATTATTACTGCTGTTTGCCACGCGCGTTTGACTTCATGGAACTTTAGTATTTTCATTTTATTTCTTGACTTAATTATTTTGTCGTTCAGACTTCCGATTTCTTTGATAGTGTGCGTGTGGACACTTAGCTTATTTATGTGAGACTTGAGTTACGAATCCAGTTTCGATTCGTCAGCTGTGAAGATATTTTATTTTCAATTTTCGTTCTTTCATTTTATAATAGGTGAGACATTGGTCTAGCTATAACTTGTAGTTAGTTTATTGGGACAAACACAAGTAGACGGATTTGTGATTTATCGTAATTTGTCGAATGGAGAGATTTCCTTAGATTGTTTTGGTATTTTTGTATTTTATTTTATCATGTGGACTTGAATATTTATTAAATTTAACGTAACCTTTCATAACGTGAAAGTTGGCTTTATAATAATATTTTTCAAGTTATTTACCACTTTTTCTTTAACTTCACTGTTTAGCATTTCTTCTAAATAAGTGTTTCCTGCATTTCGCAGTTTTGTTCCTTCAGAACGACGTAACGTAAGATCCTCTCGGATCGAGTTGTTGTTGGTTCCTTCTGAACAGCTGTTTGGGTGGTGCATGCTTCAGCATCGAGATTATTCCATAACTTAAGGGTGTCACGAGATGACAATACATTGTGGAATTTTATTTTTAATTATGACTGCTGCTGTTAACTTGTACTGAACACCATGTTTTCCTGTAGTATTTCGCAACCTATCCAAAGCAACTGATAGTCGATTTGATTCGATTAAGGTTCCATTCGGCGGGTGTTCCCATATCCGACAGGTTATTTGACTATTGGATAACCTTAACTAAATGTAAATCTGGAATTCTACTTGTTTAAGGTCAGATTTTCCATGGATCGTGTGGATTAATTCTCAATTATCCTTTGGATCAATAGGTGCCCGATCTTCAGGTTTTGATTTTCATTTTTCTAGCCTTCGCTGTCCACTAATTTGTGATATTTTCTACTTTCCTCCGAAGAAAGTTCTTCGATAAATGTAAAAGATATCATTCACGGAATGCAATATGACTGCGTTTAAATGTTAAATAATTAAAAAATTGATGAATGATTTTATAAACATATTTTTGCATTTTGATAATTTAATAAAATCTAATAATAATAATAATAATAATAATAATAATAATAATAATAATAATAATAATAATAATAATAATTGTTTAAGTCCCACTAACTACTCTTTTACGGTTTTCGGAGACGCCGGGTTGCCGGAATTTAGTCCCGCAGGAGTTCTTTTACGTGCCAGTAAATCTACCGACACGAGGCTGACGTATTTGAGCACCTTCAAATACCACCGGACTGAGCCAGACTAGAACCTGCCAAGTTGGGGTCAGAAGGCCAGCGCCTTAACCGTCTGAGCCACTCAGCCCGGCGAATAATAAAATCTAGTAAGCACATACTTGCTCCTCATTTGAAGTAGTTAGGCTCTCTTCTGAACCCCATCGTTTGGTCAAGACCGTGATCGAAATATACCCGCTACGACCCCAAGATTTTAAGAGTTCGATATTGCTCTACTGCAGCAGTTGAGGCCGACCAACGATGGAATGGTAAGTTCAACGGGTCAGTAGTCAATTGATATAAAAGTTACTTGCGGGTTTTGTTTGATATTTGGCCTCCCTCATTTTCACAGTTGATAATAATATACAATTATTGGCGAATAATGTTTTTGTTTAGTTTACGCTATTATTTTTTGTCAACAGATCCAATAGCCTTAATTAGGGATGATGTTTTATGCTAATTAATTAGTACATAGAGTAGAGGGAAAAGAAGGATATCAATATCAGTTTTGTCATCAAATACTAAACATCCGCAGATTTCAACTGGAGGCCAATTATTCTTTGAATTACATTTGTGATCCGAAATAATTAAATCGTGCTTATAAAAGTACACCATATCCATAGTTCTGTTAAAAGCAGTGTATCACTTGTTACGTATGTGTGATAAATATATTTCCGTTCATGTTTGTAATTTTGTTTCACCCGGTTATACTCCTTTTATCCTAATTGTATAGCTCTGTTCTGTTCTCGTTGTCTTTTTATAGTTCCGTCTATTATTATGTAATTCGCTTATTTCCCCCAACAGCCTTCTGGCGAACAACATTGTAATTAAAGTGTTAATTATGAAAATACTGATAGATAAACAGCAAGGGAATGCAGAGAGATCCAAGAATAACTTCTCTCTACCTCCCGTTCTCCAAACTGACTTTTAAAATTGACGATAATTATCAGCCTAAAGGCTTCTCAGTTTTAAAATAAACGGCATTTCAGCCCAGTGTGACAGCGAGGTTATCAGTCGGAGTGTCCCACACTTCATTCCACCTCTGTGGTGTATTCATAAGTGGTCTTTGCTGCCGTCCTCGGTAGTCCAGGTTCAAAACCCCGTAAATTTAAGATTGGCATGTAGGCAGGTATGTGGTTAAATAGTTATATAGAGCAGAGATCCATGGGGAGTATGCTGAAGAGAGTTGCACCATCTCAGGACGAGGACGTTATTTCATTTTACTGGTTTATTCTCCACCACAAGAGCGAGACGCCGATTCGCCGGCCTGGAGATGAGCTTGCTATTTCCTTTATGTTGCACCGACTCAGAGAGATCTTATCTGCCTCCATGGATCAGTGATAGAGTGTCGGACTCATGACCCCGAGTTTGTGAATGCGATCCCGTCTGAGGTGAACGATATTTGAAGGACGGTCAAAAAATCATGGCACTTCATAGGCCTAACATTGCTTTTGGCGTGCATAAGATCTGAAAATTGGGCATTCAGTGTCGCCAGGCAAAATTAAATTACCTCGGCCATAGCAACCGCTCAACCGACTGTAGAACTACCCTTTCGGTAATAGATAGCAACACAATCGGGGTATCGAATTTGGAGGGCAGGCTGGCTAGATGGTACCACTTCACCAAAGTAGCTGAGACCATAGGATTATTATTATTATTATTATTATTGTTATTATTATTATTATTATTATTAGCAGTAGCAGTAGTAGTAAACTCTCCTAATATCGGAGGATGGTTGCCCAGTTGTACTTCCTCTTAAAACAATAATCACCACTACCACCACGACTCACCCAATATTGGAAGACGTTAAGCACATAACTCAATCAATTCTTCTGTGAATTATTCTTGTTGTTCCAATAGGCTTTCATTCTTACCGCTAAGGCTTGTTTATGTTTTTCCGACCTCTTTGGTCCGCACTTATTTTCTTGTGGGTGCTCTGATGTAGCTTCCCAGTTGTTTACTTTTTGCCTAACAATGTCTTATTGATATTTTATTATTATTATTATTATTATTATTATTATTATTATTATTATTATTATTATTATTATTATTAGAGAGGATTTATTGGAACGATGAGGTAGGATAGAAATAAATGTGGGAAGGAAGTGAGCGTGGCGTTGATTAAGTTACAACTGCAACATTTGCCTGGTGTGGAAAAGCTAAAATACTCAAAAGCATCCTCAGGACGGCTAAAAGAGAGGTTGGAACCCACTATCCCCCGAATGTGAGCCAGTATCTACACTTCTCGACCTTGTAACCGACTTGGTTGGTCCTAGACATGAATTTGATTTGCAGGTATAATGGATGAAGAAGTTGGGTAGGATAAAAATTTTGAAATTGGTGGTTAAAGGGAACAATCACTTGTTAAGCGATTTTCAGCACTAGGATTTTCAGTGTTGTGTTACGGCTGTGAGACATGGACCGTCAAGGCTAAGGACAAAGGCCACATCGATGCTATTGAGATGTGGTGTTGGTGTAGAATGCTACGTGTACCTTGGACCGAAAGGAGAAGAAATGAGCCCATCATTAAAGAGCTGAAAGTAGTGAATCATCTCTCTACACGCGTCATTGAAAGAATACTTCAGTTCCTTGGACATATGTTAAGGAGGGATGGAGACAACCTTGAAAGGTCTATCATAGAAAGAAGTCAGAAGACGACGTGGAAGGACAGCAAGCAGGTGGCTAGATCAGACTAGGAAGGTAACTGGTCTTTCTCTTCAGAATGTCCTAAGAAAAGCTGAAGATCGAGTTGGATGGCGACACTTTGTGAAGCGTGTAACTCTCTAGAGACAAAACAATGGGGTAGCGACTCAGTAATGAGTAGCACGACTGTTGATGATGAAGCAGTTTTGTGAGAGGAGGTGGTATAAGTTCTTTAGAGGATGTTTGAGGATGTGTTGTTGTTTTGGCTCACCTCCGTTTCATATGTCTTCCTTTTCTTTACTGTATACATTTTTATTGTGTGACGACATGGTTGATATCGAGCGAGTGACCGTTCTGTGGTGGTCGCGCAGCTGTGAGCTTGCATTCGGGGGATGGTGGGTTCAAATTGAGGTTAAGACCCCTTCTTTTCCAATCCTAACCTTTTCCCGCCCTTGCGTCACCGAAAAACATAGATGTGTTATTGCGATTTTGATCCACTATAAAAACAATAAAACACATTTGGATGCACTTCCTCGTTTTGTACGCCTAACCGAGAAAAAAGTAGTATAAGGCAATTTTGGAAATGTACAAGCCAATTCTAATTTTATCTAAACACTTTACAGTAATGATGGAGAAGAATTGCACACACACATTTTACAATCGAGATGTTTTCTTTTTCTGCAGTGCCAATTAAAATGTAAATGTCATGCGTACACACATAACTAATGCCCATTTCTGACCTTCATACTCATATCATCATATCTGTCTTTTCCTCTTACTTTCAATATAGCAATTACTATTGAAGAGAAAGACGAATATAGCCTGTGAAATATGTCGTAGTTATGCAGCACAGCAAAGCAAAGCCAGACCCCTACGGGCCCTGGAGACCGTGGGAGGGGTATCTGTAACCTAAGCACTTGCTGGAGTAGAGTGGTTGGCTCAATCCGGCCGCCTTTGTCCTCGGCAATTAACCTGGTCCTCATTTTTGGTGTAGGCTGAGTGAACCTCAGAGTCATGTACACCTCCCAAAGTGGAAATCTCGTTTCTTAAATGTTTCAGTTTCCTGAGAGGGGATCGAACTCACGCCCTTCCGAGTGAACCTAGCACGCCATTACCGCCTCGACTAGGCAGCCCCTTAATAGTTATGCTGGATAATAAAAATATAAAATTGTAGGCAGTGACTATTTTGTTCATAGCGAGAAGTACCACTGTGAGCAGTGGCAGTTTGAGGTGCGGTTCAGCTTGAGTTGAGGAGGCACCCTTGGTGTCAGTGTCTGTGAGTTTTCTGTCAGTGGAACTGAATGAGTGTCTGTCTACCGCTGATGACTGGAGTCCCTTGTGACTAGAGATGGCTGAAAAATAACGTAGCAGTTACTTTGTCCCAGTTACATGTCTCTCACTGTTACAAATGTAACGAGGACGAGAAATAACAGGTTATCGAGTAACGACAACAGAAAAACATACTAGTGAAAACAGTAACTGGGAAGTGGGGACCAGTCACTAGTAGCAGCTTGCACACTAGTAGCACTTTACAGACACAGAATGTGACCTTCAGATAGTACGCATGTCTTCCAAGTGAGAGCGGTTTCGTAGGAGATTGCTTTAAGTTCCTGCTGTCATCTGGTAGTGGCAACTAAAGTGTAAACTGTTATCACACATTCAACTGTTCGTGCAAGGCTACCTACATTATAATATTATAAGTTTCACCCGTATAATTTTTCTTGTACCATAAATAAATTATTATGCTAACTTTCCATACTGAACTGATATTATAGAATGAACGTATATAAAATGCATTTTGTAATACTATTTCACTTTGACATCATTATAATTGAATAAACCTGACCCCGCTGGGAATCGAGCTCGGGACCGCCAGGTGACAGGCGGGCGCGTTGCACCCTACACCGTGGAACACAATAAGCACAATTGTTTGAATATTCATAACAAGTACAATAAACATTTCAGATTGTCATGAATGAAACGAACGTGATAACGTCTCTTCACCCACTTAAGTTTTTATTAATTCATTTCACACAATCCATTATAACAACATAACACATTATCGGTTCTTCATTTTACTTAAACGATCCTCTTGTACCGGTTTGTGCAAGGTTTGGCAGACAGATCATCATGTTTTCTTGTCTTCTGTCCTTGGTCGGGGCATTGTCAAACTCACTCCTCTAGATTTCAGAAAAAGATGCTATGTTGTCTTCTCATTTCATCCCCTGTCTGCCTCTTGATAACTTTATAGCAAATTGGAATGCGTGTTTTGCTGTTCAACAGTGTGTGTAGTGATGCGTGCGCGCATGTGTGAGTGAATGAATGGCAATTTGCAACACAGCTGTAAGGGGACAAGCTTGAAGCCGTGACCAGGCTGTGACCAGTAAAAGGTGAGTAACGTTGGACGTTAAACGGGGACAAGCTTGAAGCCGTGACCAGGCTGTGACCGCACAGAACACCAATGTGTGACCGGTAAAAGGTGAGTAACGGTGGACGTTATTTTTCACTGATACTTTTCACAATTACTTTATTGTAGCAGTGACAGATGTAGTAGTTACACAAAAATAACCATTTGTCACACCTCTACTTGTGACCAGCTGCTACGAGTGAACGTTGTGCTTCTGGTGCAGCGTGGGAGAGGTAGACGTAGGTTCGGTAAGGAACAGGGAACGAAGAACTGCTGGGAGTGAACGAACAGTGTACGTCATATGCGACCGTGAGACTATTGTATGTGGGCTGTGAACTGAGTGGTTGTGATAGCTGTGGAACCGATGTAGATTATAAGTGTCAATTGTGAAGTAGTGGGTGTGAACAATTAATGTTACTATAGTGAGAGCAGAGAGAGGGCAAACGAGTGTAACTGTGTGTGTACTTCGTTGGGCTATGTTTGATCCTGGTGTGCCTATGTAGCTGTGAAAGAATAAGCTTTATTTAATAAGTCCTACAATATTTTACACGACTATCATATACATCACTTAAGATACAGCTAATATTATCGGAGAAATTTAATATGTTTTGTTCTAGTCCCCTTCATATTTCGGCGCCACTGTATGCTAATTAAATATTAATATGCAGTCTACACCAATCTCAAGGCAAACCTGAACTTAAATAACGAGTTTTACTAAACGTTGTTCAGTCATTTTCCCTTGATGTTTAAACAAACATCCAGACAGACGGACAAATAGAAGGTAGGCAAACAATAGACAGACAGAAAACATTGAATTGGACTTATTTTGATTTTTTTATTCGTAATAGTGGATAAATACGTAGTATGAAGGCAATATTTGAAATGTACAGACAAAATTCATTTCATTTGTGTAGATATGTATGCTCCTTCGACAAAAGTTTTATTTGAAATGGCTATTTAAATATCACAGCCCCACTCTTAGTTATCAGTCATCGTTTCATTTCTTAAAGTGAAATTTTAAAACATTTTGGTACTCAGGTACGATTAGAATTCACTCATCCCGCGGAAAAGAAAACAAATAAGTAGTTTTTTTTAAGTTTTAAATTTTTCTCTCTATCTTTTGACACTACAAGAAAGGTCATTTCATCACACACTAAAGAAAATGGAAATTGCAACACCCAGAAAGAGTGGTGCTACATTGCTGCAATTGAACATGCGGGACGAGTGTTCGGCTGTGAATCGATGATTACACTTTATACTTATTTATACTTATTTACACTTATGCACTTTACACATTACTCTGACCGAAAGTTTGGACAACAATCAATACAGGATGTGCCCACCACGAGCTGCAATACATCGATGAATTCGTCGAGGCATGGAGTCAATAAGGCTGCACTGCACGGGTCAGTTGTTCCAGAGTTGTGGGTGGCTGAGGACGGTTGGCCAGTTGTCGATCCATCATGTCCCACACATGCTCAATAGGACTGAGGTCCGGCGATCTGGCGGGCCATTCTAAGGTTGTGATGTCTTGGAGAGCTTCTCTGGAGATACGTGCAGTGTGAACCCGGGCATTGTCCTGCTGAAACATCCCATTAGCAATGTTCGCTATCATAGGGACAATCACTGGATTGAGTACCCTATCAACGTACTGTCGAGCAGTCATAGTGCCCTCAACAAGCACTAATTGTGATTTCACATTAAAGCCAATAGCTCCCCAGACCATAATGCTTGGTGTTGGCCCTGTGTGCTTCTCGACAATAAGATATGGGCGGCCCCTCTCCCCGGTACGTCGGCGCACACGATTCCGGCGATCACTGCGGGCAAAACAGAAGCGCGATTCATCACTAAAGACGACCCTATGCCATTCGTCGACCCACGTCGAGGTTTATCGACACCAGGCCAGCCTTACACGTCGCTGTTGTGGGGTCAATGGAACACCTTGTGCTGGGACACGGGCTCGTAAGCCAGCTGCACGCAGGCGATTACCAACTATTTGTTGTGTAACGTGGGGTGCCACAGCTGCTCGAATTTGCGCTGCTGTTGCATGGGGTTCCATCCGAGCCATCCGAATGATGCGGCGATCCTCTCTCACAGTTGTCTGTCGCGCTGGGCCTGTGCCAGGTCTACGAGTGGGGGTACCATCATTTGAACACTTCTGCCATGCACGTTGTACCGTAGATGCCTGTCGGCCAACACGTGCAGCGACAGTCCTTAGCGATAGTCCAGCCTCACACAGCCCAGTTATCCGAGTCCTCACAAACGGCGACAGTTGTTGATAGCGTGCTCTTCTCTGTCGTCGAGGCATGTGTGACGGGGAACACTTCACTGCACAGACTGCAAGTCAACTACGCTACACCAGAGTCTGTATACTGGAGTTGATTCCTCCGCGACCAATCACGTGGGGAGACCTGTAGCAACAATCCAATGGGTCTGAAATTTTGATCGTTTACATGCCTACGTGGCACCGTTCCATATCTTGAAAATTAACACCAACGACCAATGCTTTCATGGTTTGCAACTTCCATTTTCTTAAGTGTAATATCAAGGAAATAGCCAAATATTACTTGCAGATTATTCAAAAATACAAAACAGCCCCCAGTAAGAACATGATAAGTTGAGTTATCTTTTTAATAATTTGAATATAGTTAATAAAAGTATTTTCAACCAGATAGGTCATTTTTTCTTGTTTGAAGTGTATTAAATGTTGGTATTCTCGATGTGGACATTATTGCCTTGTAAAAGAACTATTGGTAGTGTATTCACACAGCTGGTTTTGTTGAAGAGAGCTGTTAAATCTTACTAGTTAACAATGCACAAATGTGACTTTTACCACTTGCTTTTGGACTGTTCCACATCGGAAAATAATGCCTGCTCAATAGGTGACAAGTCATTTTCATTCAAGATTCGCAACAGATACTTCATTAATATTTTGAATTAAACAAATTCAAACTAAAACCATTATTCAAAAAACTCTTTCATATAACGCAGAATGGTTTGACAACATTTGGTGAATCGGTAATATCGTATCATTCAAAAACAATAAAATGCTTCCCCTGACAAATTTATTTATTTATTTATTTATTTATTTATTTATTTATTTATTTATTTATTTATTTATTTATTTATTTATTTATTTATTTATTTATTTATTTATTTATTTATGTTCACGAAGCACAAGATACAGCTACACTAAACAAATTTCACTTGTACTTTCAACAGACTAATTAACAAATCTATACTTTCATGATAAAATATAGCAAACAAAACAAAAGGTAACAAGATTAGATACACAGCCTACTAATAACAAGTGTCCAAATCCAAATCCATGGGAATGTCTATGTTCGTAGCCAAGTTGTCGTGGGTCAAGAAGGCAGTATAATCACTTCACATCGCTTATCCTAAAGAGACTATTTTACACCTCTCTCAAATATAATTTAATTCTTTGACTTCTCTTGTTATTATCTGGAATGAGTGAATTTGGGACAACAAGAAATAATTCCAAAATGCTAATTTCTTTCTAAAATGTTAGTATGATATCAACCACCGCGATATTTTTTAGGGAAAAAATATATTTTCTCCTTGAAGGTTAATTTCAAAGGTGTAAAATAATTTTCAGATAACTTTGTAAGACATTTTCGTAGGCAATTGTTACCATCGTTCACAAAGATAATTATGACTGACACAGTAATATTCTCTGTGAAAATTTTACCCATAATTTTCGTGGAAATTTGAATTTTCGAATGTTATTTCTTTCTGTTTATATCCCTATTACTGAACTTAGAAAATAATAGTTGATATTATGCATTTATTTTACCCTAGTTGACGTTAAAGTATGAGCAAAATTTGACGATCTTGGAACCTACTAAACAATCCCTAAGGCATGCTTGTTTCACGTGTGCTGCCATTAAATGATAACTTGGAGGGTAGTTCGTGTGTCTCAGAGTTGTGAGCAGCAACTTCAACTCGTACGTTAATGATCGAAGAGGTTTAAGCAGTAGCTACATAGAACAACACGCCATCTTAGTGCAAGTTTATTGCTGCTGTAAATCGTAAGATCTGTTTTAAAATTTTCCTTCTCCAGAAAGTTTATGCAGTGGCCTGTTTGCATTTCTTTCATCGTATGTGTTATACTCTTCCATTTTCTCCCTTCTTTGTGACAACAAGGAGCTTCGTATCTCTCACAAAATAGCCATATATTTCATGTGGATTTCATACAATTATCCCTCCAGTTACGACCAAAGTTTGAAGAAAAAAAGAAGAAAGTCACCTGGAATGTAATTGTATGTCCTAGAATGTCAGTGAATACTTTGTTGACACTGTCATTTAATTGCAAATATTTTACCGGGTCTCATTCAGTTAGGCTTCGTACTGTAGGAATTAGGAATAATAGTGGCTTAAGGCCCGCGAAGAGGCCTGCTGCAGGCCTCTTCCTAGTAGACGGCCTATAGGCGACCTGAATATCTGAGAGGATGGACGTTAAGCTAAGATTTTTAGTAAAGAAGTCTGCACACACACCCAGTCCCTAGCCAGACGAATAAACCATTTAACGTTAATAATCACGACCCGGCCGGGATTACAAGAAATAAGCATTCATAAAAATATAACCATGAAGTATAACCAGCAAATAATAAGCTAATAACAATGCACAGTGTTATTTACTACACTTGATAACTTTTATAAGTACATCTCCCCAAATTGCGATGACAAAAATGGTGATTTTACACTGATGTGATCTTCAGAGACAGGTGCCTCCAAGTGAGCGGTATAGAACTTAAATATATTAAGCCATTAGGTAGATTCACTCTTGAATTCTGCCTAAGATATAAGGTTAAGGTTGAGAAGTGTTGAAAGTACCCTGTCTGTATAATAGGAATAAGACCGAGCTCGATAGCTCGATAGTGGGTTCGAGCCCCACTGTCGGCAGCCCTGAAGATGCTTTCCCGTGCTTTCCCATTTTCACACCAGGAAAATGCAGGGGCTGTACCTTAATTAAGTCCACGGCCGCTTCCTTCCAATTCCTAGGTTTTTCCTAACCCATCGTCGCCATAAGACATATCTGTGTCAATGCGACGTAAAGAAAATAGCGAAAAAAAAATGTAGGAATAAGATACATAGTACAACTACACCCTAATGTAATTTTAACTATCATCCACGGCATCCTTGGACTGTCGCAAAACAGGATACGAAGTTCTCTGAACTTTAGAGCGTGGGTTTGGGACAACTGTTCCCTAGCTCAGTCTGGCATTGCTACCACTCGTGCCAGGTTACTCACTTTCATCTCTCCTACCTGACCTCCCTTGCTCAACACATCTTCTTTTCCAACCACGATGGTGTTAGGCTTCCGAGTAGGGATGGGCAGACCTGAACAGTCACCTGTTCCGAAACATTAGGAACTTGAGTTGGAGTGTTTCGTCACACGGCACACGGAACTGTAACTGCGCGGAGGAGATCACTTCGTGAGGCAACATAACATACTCCGCGTCAGCGGGAAAGTGTCTGTACCGGACGTGCTGTGTGGAGTTACGGCCTGCATAAAACTGCACGGAACGTGAAGAAACAGTCGGAACACTGAAATTCGTGCCCAATAATCACGTTTAAAGGCTGCTTTTAGGTTAAGATTTTCCAGTCACTATGAAACACACATATCACGGTTACAGCGACAGTACAAGTGTTTAAAAGTAACTATTCCTAGGATATAATGACCATTTGAAATGTATTAGCCTTTATTGTGAGTAATTATGGCCAGGGTAAAGCTTCATGGCAAATGAAAGAGCACTCGGAACTTTGAAATACGCACCCAAATAATCATGTTTAAAGTTGCTTTTATGAGAAGAACGTTTTCATTTATTCTGAAATACACCTGTCACAATTACATCGACAGTAGATGTGTTTAGAAATATCACAAACAGAACTCCAGTGGGACATTCTGCAAAGTTTACCGTCTTTTTCTTACGGTATACAATATGTTATCAGGCTTCAGTGAAAACACTCTTACAGAACAGTTGAAAACCAAACAGAACACATTAGGTGATTCGCATGCACCGAAGGCCAATGGCCGGTGCAACGGAACTCACTGAACAGAGATGACAGAACACAGAACACTCCAGTTCGTGGTGGCTCACAGTCAGCTAGTAGGCGAAGGCCAGTGCATAATGGCGCTTTTGACGGGACAGTGAGTCGTTCACTGTCTCGGTCTCCCTTGAGAATGCTTCGAAACAAGACACTCGGTGCTCCGGAACAACGGAACATAACTGTGCAGCGACACAGTGTACCGGAGCAAGGGCATAGTGCCCAACCCCACTTCTGACGCGAAGGGAGTCTTTCATTTTCACGCCCTTCGTAGCCCTCGTCTTTCATAATTTCTTAGGTTTGAAATAAAATTGTGTAATGATATGCCTTGGTGAAAATTATAACTTTCGAGCTTACGAATAGTGGATTGCATGTTGCATGTGATTTAATTTAATGTTGGTACAGCTACTGTATAATTTTGGTCTAAATTCTTGTTATTTAACACAGGTATTTATTTATCTTCACGCCGATAGAACTTTGGTAGTTATAACTGTACTATTTGCGTTAGCAGAGGATGGTTGCTCAGTTGTACTTCCTCTTATAATAGTAATCATCACAACCACCACCACTCCTCAAGCAGACTCTTATTAGATTTCAATTGAATATAAGGAATGCAGATAAATGCAATTGTTTTTAAATTTGTCAGTAAAGTAAAGTAAACTCGTGTCCTCATTCCGAGGTGGTGCAGCTCTTTTCTGGCACCATTTCAACCACATATCAGCCTTCCTGCCAGTCTTAAATTTCTGGCAGTACCGGGAATCGAACCCGGGCCCCCGAGGACGGCAGGCAATAACACTAACCGTTACGCTACGGAGGCAGACAAATTTGTCAGTAGTAGTATATGAGCTTATATGAACGACTTCAATGTACCCTATTTTTACAGTCTATATTACAGTATGTCCATATAACATGCACAAAAATGCATCGCAGGCAAATTGCACGCCATTTTTATGAGCTGCATCATGCCGTTGTTGTTAATAGACTTAGGAACGATTTTTTTAGGCCTGAGTTGACAAATAATTAACATAATGAAATGCACATATAAACAGTCTGACCCATTGAGTCGAGTAATTGTCTGTTTTTTATTTCAATTTGTTAGAGGCTTCAACATACCCTGCATGAAGAGCTGCAAAGTTGTACTGCAAAATTGAATGAATTTTCAATTCCTCTTCTCTGCCATGTTACGCAAATTATTTCATTTTGAGGATTGGTTTGAAATAAAAATGTGTAACGACATGCGTGGATGAGAATTATAATGTTCGAGCAAGCAAATATTGAGTTCCATGTGATGTAATGTTAGTACAGCTATTGTATATTTTTGTCCTAAATTCTTGTTATTAAACAAAGGCCTTTATTTATCTTCACGCCGATAGAACTCTGATAGTAAATCATTGTAGTAATTCTCAGTTTAGAGGTCCGTTTACAGTTTTATATTTCAAATATTAAAACATTTATTTGATATATTTTTCAGTTTTGCCTTGTCAGCAGTTACTATGGCCATTCGCCTACATGTAAATATGGTGCATGTTTGTAGTAAACTAAAAGCTCTGCCTTCATAATGATAACATTTTAAAAGTATATATTTTTGCTTCCTATACCTTAATCCTTCATCACAGGGAGAATTATTCGTCTTCTTATAAAGATGGTATTCTAGGAGAGAGAGACAAGAACTGTCATTAAGAAAAGTTCTTAATTGTTTTCATTTAGACTTTCACGGCCCGTGTAACTATTCATGATGTAATATTTGCGCGGCTATGCCGTGTAATAAACTATATAAACACACTCGACGCCCGTTTCGAAAGGTACCTTTCTTCATCAGAAGGAACACAGTAAACGAAAACACGACGTATCAATGGTTGCTGAGAGAAATTAAGATGTAATTGGGACGTCATTTTAGCTCCATGCTAGTACAATGAATGGCAGCAGTAAATAATCCCTTTCTGATGGTCCTGATAATAGGTAGCCATGATTCACTGAGATTGTAGCCTATATCGCGGTCAAAATTATCTATGTGTTTACGTATTTCAACCGCCTTCCTGATGCTTCTGGGGTGATATTTTTTATTCGGGCAAGAACATTCACTCCTTAGATTTAGAACATGGTATCATGACCAGGTGTTAAAGCATAATCAGCAACAGCTGATTTATCGGGCTGGTTAAGTATGCGAGTACATATCGTTCTCGAAGTCGGCCCAATATAAACCTTGCCACGAGTACATGGAACTCTGTAGATACCAAGTTGTTGCAATTTAGGCAGACTATCCTTAGTTGGTCGCAGGGTTTGCCTAATATTAATTGAAGTTCCAAATGCAGATCGTATATTGTACGTACGTAAGATTTTAGCAATACGATCCTCCGTGTTACGTATGTAAGGTAGGTAAGCATTTCCTCTTAAATTTTTCTCTCAACAAATGTCCGATTATTCGTCGGTTTCAGAACGGTAGAAATCAAAGATTTGCTGTAACCGTTCCTCACCAAAGGTGGTTTTCAAGGTGTTAATTTCCTCTTGTAGAGCAGACACTTCAAAAGTGCTCCTAGCCCTGGTAGTTAGTTATAAGAATGCCAAGTTTCAGGGCAGGGTTTGGTGAGAATCTGCGTAGAGATATAATTATATTGGTGTGTAGGCTTACGACAAACGCTGTGTCCTAAATAGCCATCCCTTTTCTCGGTGAAATATACATCTAAAAATGGTATATTGTCGTCAGATTCCATTTCCATTGTTCATTGTTATCTATATTGCTGACATGTTGTTCATTATGGACAAGCTATAATAAAACAGAGTAAAACACAGGTGGGAATGGTGTCCAACCCCAACTTGATGGAAAGTGTGTTTGAAGCGTTAACTACCTGATCGCTTTGTATTACGGCTGACACGTTAACAGACTGTTAACATCAGCAACGACATTGTCACCTTTATCTTCTCCAGTCGTCGATATCGTGTAGAAATCTGGATGCTACCTGCACTGCTCTTACAGTATGGTTCCAACACATCCTCCTTTTGGCCCACACTAACACAAATGTATACCTCGTACAATTAAATGTGACAGAAATCTTGACTAAAGGCACGTAACACAGTACCTCTACTCTGCATGCTTAAGTAGAAGTGGATGACATTGTAACTTTCTTGATGATATAATAATAAATAAAATCATGAATAAAAATATATAAATAAAATTACTCAAAAACTTAATAAAATTAATAAGCATAATTAACCGAAATGTCCGTAGTATGGGCGCCAGAGTTCACTAGAATGGATCCCTCGAATTTAGATAAGAGCATGATGAACTTTATATCCCAGGGCGTGTACATAATGCTGCGTACTGGTACATCTGCTGCAGGCCTTACCTAACCTCCTGAAAACGACTAATTAGGTAGGAACTGCACCTAGGTTCATCAATAACACTGATTCTAAAATAGCTAACTATATTCTGAACAAATTCCGTGCATGAGCACCTCATCAACATACAACATTATACATATAATACACACATAAGATATTGCTGGAAGACTCCATATTTACAAAAACAACAATAATGAAAATCGCGGGAAAACGAAAGCGAGAACTAAGCTACCATTTGTAGATAGTCCGATGAACAATGTACATGTATGAAGATAAATACCCTTCACTGTCTCTATATTAATTCGACTTACCGATTCTCATAATCGGCAGTTATCACATCACACAGATACTGTACCTTGTACTACTGTGTTCACATATTTTAACACTTGTTGTAAAGATATACACACACGTCTGTCGATCCTCAACATAAATTATGGAAAGTCTGAGATAGCTTTCACCAACATATAATGCTAGGCCGCCACAAGTGCTAGAATACTTAATGCGCAAGCACTCTCCACAATCATCCACTTTCCACGAACATAACAAGACTACGCTCCACGAACGTTTGAAGTCCAGTCCATTGCTGCCGTGTCACTCCAGTACCGTGTATCAGCACTACTTCCTTCTCGTACAGTGCGTCAGTTGTCGTTCCTTCATACAGTGTTACTGCTTGTAGTTATCTTCCTTCTCGTTCCTTTACAATCACATCTACAATCACCCTTACAATGTTCCTGGTTGCCGCCGTATGATCAACCTTTATAGACATAAACATCCCCCTCCTCTCAGATGATACGTCTGGATTGGTGCTTGCCAGCCAATCATGAGTGATCCTCTTCTCAAGCCCAAGCCCTGAACTACTTCTTCCTCCCAAGACAATAACAAACTCTGGGGTATATTCCATGAGTCAGCAAATTTTCCTAATACAACAACAAGCTCATCTCATCAGGCTATATACAGGATGTTAGGTGTATACGTGCAGATATTTATTGTAGCAATAGAGAACGATGTGACGAACCACTATATATCAAACTTTTAGTAATCCTCGGAAGTTATTTTCGAGAGCAAAGGGGTACGATGTTTTTAGAATAGGTAGTATGCCTTGTTCTTGTGAATGAATAGCTTTCCTTTGATAACAGGCAAGTCACGCGCCATCCCTGCCAAACTGGTTTCTGTTCTGTTTATGTTTAAGAGCAAATGTACTACTGTGACAGCTGAGCGCTCCCTATTCCATGCCACGAGATGTTACGTAATATACTTGCCAAACTGGTTTTATGTTTACGAGCAACTGACCTACGGTAACAGCTGAAGGCTACCAGTCTACAACATGTTACGTTACATTATCGCCAGACTGGTTTGTTGTTGTTAGTATTTAGTTTTCGTCTTAGGGGTTTCAGACAACACTAGTTATCGGTTTCGGACCCTGGAGATGTATTGAATTCTCAGCGTTAATACCTGTTCATTTGCTGTTACGTCCTTTAGGGGATAGGGATATCTGTGGTCGTCAGCCCTGTGGTCTAGTGAGTATGGAAATGACCTGAAAACCTGTGCCGGTGCGCGACCTGTACGAGCGTGTGATATAATTATTGGTTGGGATACGCACGCCGGGACGTGAAATGCGGTACGATCCCCGTTGTGCATTGCGTAAAGGTAGAAAAAGGAAGACAGTCCCTTGCGCCAACGAACAAATGCATGGCATAGGATATCCATATGAGTAGAATCAGAATTGAATTATCGAAGCACATCGAAAGTTTTGTTTCAAACGAAAAATGGACATATTATACAACTAAGTAAATTAAACGTACCTACATTTCGTGCTTCCTGCCTGGTTGAGTGGCTAAAACGGTTGAGGTGCCAGCCTTTTGACTCCCAACTTCGCATGTTCGAACCTGGCCCCGTGCAGTGGTATTTGAAGGTGCTCAAATACGTCAGCCTCGTGTCGGTATATTTACTGGTACACCGAGCTCGATAGCTGCAGTCGCTTAAGTGCTACCAGTATCCAGTATTCGGGAGATAGTGGGTTCGTACCCCACTGTCGGTAGCCCCGAAGATGGTTTTCCGTGGTTTCCCATTTTCACACGAGGCAAATGCTGGGGCTGTACCTTAATTAAGGCCATGGTTGCTTCCTTCCCACTCCTAACCCTTACCTGCCCCGTCATCGCTATAGTACCTATCTGTGTCGGTGCGGCGTAAAGCAACTTGTCATTCGAGCCAAGACACCACTGTGGTTCAGAATATCCTCTGGTGCTTAAACATACGTTCACGGAGGTCATCCGAAGTGGTTACCTCAGTTCGGTATATTTTGTTTCTCATGTCCCCCCAGGCATAACAATCCACTGGAATAAGGGCTGGCCAATTGATAGTTCCACATCGTCCTGTCTACCGTTGAGGAAATGTCTGCACCATCGTGTAAAATCCACGTGGTTCGGCGTAGTCGAAGTGACACGTCCTCTGAAAGCTCCAGTAACGTACTCTATCTACTGTACAGGAGCAAGATAACATTAATAAAAAGATGTAACCGACCTCCAACTACACCCATCCTGATATTAATTAGAACCGGTGCTGGAAACTGCCTTGTGCTATTGAATGGGGATATTCCACAGCTCATGAGTGGGATATAGTGGGTTCCAACCCCTCTGTCGGCAGCCCTAAAGGTGGTTTACCGTGGTTTTCCATGTTCACACCAGGCAAATGCTGGGGCTGTAACGTCATGAATGCCACGATCGCTTCCTTTCCCGTCCCATCGTCACCATAAGGAAAGCTACACCGATCAAATTTATGCAAGTAAGGTGATTGGTACCGGTCTGAGTGTCTGAGACCGTTGAGGTCCTTATCTTCCGACCTCCAACTTGGCAGGTTCAATCTTGGCTCAGTCTGATGATATTTGATGGGGCACACATACGTCAGTCTCGTGTCGTAGAAATACTGGCACGTAAATGAACTCCTGCGATATGAAATTTCGTCACCTCAGCGTGTCAGAAAACGGTATAAATAGTATGTGGGACGTAAAGCAAAATAACGCTAATAAAAAGACGATTGGTCAAAGAGACAGACTTCCCACTGCATCCATCCAGATATTAATTGAGAGCCGGTGCTAGAGGTTGCCTTGGTATACTAAATATTAAACACTCCTTCTATAAAAATTGCCTCATGTGTCACTAATACACTTGACAGAAATTCTGGATTGAGTGCTTGATCAATTAACCAGCGGCAGAAATCCACTCTTAAATCATCACCGAGCTTGATAGTAGCAGTCGCTAAAGTTCGAACAGTATCCAATATTCGGGATGTACTGGCTTCGAATCCCTCTGTCGGCAGCTTTAAAGAAGATTTTCCGTGGTTTTTCATGTTCACACCAGGCAAATGCTAGGGCTGTACCTTAATTAAGACCACGGTTGCTTCCTTCCTGATCCTAGTCCTTAGTTATATCTGTCGCCATAAAACCTATCTATGTCGGTGCGACGCACCGATACAGATAGGTCTTATAGGACGATGGGATAGCAAAGGCCTAGGAGTTGGAAGGAGGCGGCCGTGGCCTTAATTAAGGTACAGCCCTAGCATTTGCCTGGTGTGAAAATGGGAAACCACGGAAAACCATCTTCTGGGCTGCCGAGAGTGGGATTCGAACCCATTATCTCCGGGGTGCAAGCTCTCAGCCATGCGTCTCTAACCGCACGGCCAACTCGCCCGGTAATAATAATAATAATAATAATAATAATATTTTTTGCTGCCGGGCAGAGTGGCTCAGACGGTTGAGGCGCTGGCCTTCTGACCCCAACTTGGCAGACTCGATCTTGGCTCAGTCCGATGGTATTCGAAGATGCTCAAATAAGTCAGCCTCGTGTCGGTAGATTTACTGGCGCGTAAAAAGAACTCCTGCGAGACTAAATTACAGCACCTCAGCGCCTCCAGAAACAGTAAGAGTAGTTAGTGGGACGTAAAGCAAATAACATTACCGGTATTATTATTAACAAGTCATTAGGAGCTGAAAGGCAGGGAAGAAAATAGTAAAATATGCGGTGTGTAGGAGGAAACAAGATGAAATTTACTTCACCCGTGCCTACATCGCTCGCAGTAGTTTACTACAGGATAGTATGCGTAAGACCAGAACCAGGTCTCTTTGCGATGAGTCAGGTGTATCTTCGTATTGTGGTTAGCACTAGAGGAAAAAGTGTGACAAACAGGTTTTGTGTATAAACATCAAATAGCACATCAACAGACACACACACGCAATGTACCCAAACCAGTACAGTGTAGAATGAAGAACTGCCATGCTGTGTTCAAGGTCAATATCTAGCGTTTTAACAAGCACGTCTTCCGTGTGTTGTGTTCAGCTTGCGCCACGTACAAGGCAATCGCGAACTGAAACTCTAGATTTATATATTTTGTTACCGGTACTTCAATTTTTCTGCTCGGATTTATGAGAATATCGAACTATCGAGACTCAAAATACTACATCGATTGAGAACTGAACTCCCAACTCAATACGCTGCAGAAATGGTGTAACATCTGACATACCAATGTGAAACACGTAGCAATTGTTCAAGTGACCTCCCTGGACTACTCTGCAGGCTTCACTTCTCCGTACCCGGCGAGTTGGCCATACGGTTAGGAGCGCACAGCTGTGAGCTCGCATCCGGGAGATTGGGGCTTCGAACCCCAATGTCGGCAGCCCTGAAGATGGTTTTCCGTGGTTTCCCAAGTTCACACCAGGCATTGCGGGGGTTGAACCTTAATTAAGGCCACGACCACTTTCTTACCATTCCTAGGCCTTTCTTGTCCGATTGTCGCCATAAGACCTCTCTGTGTTGGTGCGACGTAAAGCAACTAACAAAAGAAAATCACTTCTCCGAATCCAGTCTTCCGTAATATCCATTGGAGATCTGGCGGGCCAATTGATGGGTCCATGTCGTCCTATTCGCCATAGCCCAAAGGACTGATCCAAATGATCACGCAGTAAGCGGCTTATATCAGGTGGTGGACCATCGTGTAAAAACCACATGTTTCGGCGTAGTCGAAACGGAGCGTCCTCTGAAAGCTCTAATAACGTACCTATGAGGAACTCCAGGTAAGATACCCCTATGAACTGTGCAGGTAAGATGATGATAATAATGTCATTGGCTTTACGTCCCACTAACTAATTTTCACGGTTTTCGGAGACGCGGATTTGCAGGAATTTAGTACCATAGGAGTTCTTCACGTATCAGTAAATCTACTGACACAAGGCTGACGTATTTGAGCACCTTGTCAAGACTGGACTCAGAAGGCCAGTGCCTCAACCGTCTGAGCCACTCAGCCCGGCAAGATGATTGGTGCAGCACTGCGTAAAGTGCTGGCCTTCTGAACCCAACTTGGGAGGCTTGGTCTTGGCTCAGTCCGGTGGTATTTGAAGGTGCGCAAATACGTCAGTCTCGTGTCTGTAGATTTATTTGCATTAAAAAATACTGCGATAAAAAAATTCTGGCATTTCAGCGTCTCCGAAAACCGTGCAAATTAGTTAGTGGAACGTAAAGATATTATTATTATCATTATTATTATTAGTAGTAGTAGTAGTAGTAGTAGTAGCAGTAGTAGTAGTAGTAGTAGTAGTAGTAGTAATATTATTTTTACGGAAGTTCTAATTAAACGGGTCCATTACAGTCATCATTTTACCTATCGGTACTTACTGTTCAGTAATAAGCCTTCCATCCGCCTCTGTGGTGCAGTGGTTAGTGTGATTAGCTGCCACCCCCGAAGCTCGGGTTCGATTTCCAGCTCTGACAAGAAATTTGAAAAGTGGTACGAGGGCTGGAACGGGGTCCACTTAGCCTCGGGAGGTCAAATGAGTAGAGGTGGTCCGATTCCCAACTCAGCCATCCTGAAAGTTGTTTCCCGTAGTTCCCCCTTCTCCAGGCAAATGCCGGGATGGTACCTAACTTAAGGCCACGGCCGCTTCCTTCCCTCTTCCTTGTCTATCCTTTCCAATCTTCCCATACCCCCGCAAGACCCCTGTTCAGCATAGCAGGTGAGGCCGCCTGGGTGAGGTACTGGTCATTCTCCCCAGTTGTATCCCCGATCCAATGTCTCACGCTCCAGGACACTACCCTTGAGGCGGTAGAGGTGGGATCCCTTGCTGAGTCCCATGAAAAACCAACCCTGGAGGGTAAACAGATTAGGAAAAAGAAGAATAAGCCTTCTATTAGAAATGCCCGGCGGCAATTCCACAGTAGGTCTTTTTCCTTCGAGCAATGTTCACGATGGATGCAACTACGGTTTTTGAAATTTGTCTCATTAATAACAATTTCACTGAATACTTATAGCCTTTTCTTTCAGTGTCCACCGTCCTTTCAATGACCTAAAAAGTTTATGAATAAGCATAGACAACCCGCATTGTCTATTGTCAGAAATTCATCGTAGACTGTCGCAATAACAGCACAGAAATGTTGCGCCCATATTTCATTTACTTATTAACCATTTCCTTTCATTTTGTCAGCTTGGATCACTGAGTAATGCCATTGTCGTCTTAAAAATCGTACACAAATACACAACACTTGATTCGCACGTATGTGCTTGTACGGATCTTCGACGTCACTGTAAGGATTCTGTGTACTTTTCACACAGAGTACCCTACACCGGTTTTCGAGTACAGCAAGTGACCTGGCACGTGAGTCATCCTCTTCTACTTGCCAAGCCTTTAGGGGAAGTGCACAACAACATGTGTTGGCCTGCGATAAGAAACAGGTTCAACAAGCCCTATACTCTGCTACTGTACTTCCGCTACGCGTGGACAGAATGACATCACCGGCGTATCCTGCTACGGCCGCAAAACACATTAGGTCCTGAAATATTTGGCTCAGTTATGGGCAAACTAATAGGACAAGGTAAAAAGTACATAGCATATATTATGAGATGTATTTTTCTTAGCCGACTAGCTTAATATCTGCACGTATACACCTAACACCTTGTATATCATGACTCATGAATTTCCCGACACAAGTACATCACAACAAACACTGGGGTAGCCATATGATTCATTCAAATTACCAGAGTTATTAAAGCAATGTTTTCCCACTCGTGCAAAACAAATTACTCATACCTACATATGTGGATATCTTCCAGCTTACCAATATAAATGGCAAAATATACAAATGAAATACTGATAATAATAATAATAATAATAATAATAATAATAATAATAATAATAATAATAATAAAAAATCAAATACAGACAATAATATCTCTAACTTCTACATATAATTCTGGGGTGTGATATATGTACTATCACAACATTATACGGGGAAAAGTGACATAAAAATAGAAAAGATTTGAACTAGAATATCTTACTCCGTTCCTGCAATATAAATTCAAAACTCACAGAACAGGTTAACTTATATTTCTCCTTCACTGTTAGCATCATAAAAATTTTCCATATTCCTAGAAAAAGGCGTTATTCAATATATTTTAAAATATAGTACAGTATAAATTTTAGTACGCATCCAAAATTTCAGGTTCACTTTCCTAGGTAATAGCTGTACTTGAAGAAGTAAAGTTTCTGAATCATGCTTAATAGGCTTGGTGTTTAATAATAGATTTCAGCTGAACAAAAATTACACTCACTTTTTATTTAATTTCCGATCACTGAAAGTGAAAGAATATAGTTTTGTTTGAAATTAAGCATTGTGGGTCAGTAAGGAATAAATTTGTTTTTTTTAAGTCTGTCTTACAGATAACAGTACACATGAATAGAATGTTTACTTCCAGCTTTGTATCTTTAATAGATGCCTTTGCTGGCAGGACCTATTGTTTACAGTGCACTGTGCCTTCTGGTATAGGCTTGAACAGTTTTTTTTACTTTCATTGATCTGTCTTTGTCTTATCCTTGGCTTTGACAGTATGAAAGTGACCGAGGTATGAGTGATGCTAGTAATACCATTCCTTCCGTAGCCAGTCCCTGTTATGAATGCTGTGAAAATGTTGCTCATAGGGTCGGCTGGAGCATGGGTTTCAGTGGGCTTGGCAGACTGATATGTAATGGTAAATTCTGGGTCGGTGAGGAACGCAGCGGGAAACTACCTCGCTCCTCATTTCCCCAGTACGCCTCTTCTGTAATGCCTAGTTCATCTATGACTGCTGATGGCGGAGCTGTTGAGGATCCAACCAGCCTTAGGGCAGAAAACTGTACATACATACATGCATCTTTAATAATTCCTGAGCCGGATGAGCAGCCCTGAAGATGGTTTCCTATTTTCACACCAGGCGAATGCTGGAACTGTACCTTAATTAAGGCGACGGCCAGTTTCTTCTCACTCTTAGGGCTTTCCTCTCCCATCGTCGCCATGAAACCTATCTTTATCGGTAAGACATAAATTAAATTGAAAAAATGAATAAAAATAAGTCGTCTGATTGTGTGAATATCTATTTACGGACACCGAAGGTCGTTCATATCGCTAGTGGTGCTTTTCATGGTATGCGATAAGGAACAGACGAATGAATCGGTGACATCACTAATTGGCACTGCCCTATGACGTGTGTGGAAATGAATGCATTGGAGACATATCGTAGGGAAATGAAACGGGAAACAGTGGAATCTTTTATTCTGGTATGTATTCAAACGAGGAAATTTTTCTCGTACTCATCCCACTGCATCTCAGTAACCGCAGATGGCAACTGTCTTTATCGATACACCTAATAATGGCGGTTTATTTGAAAAGTGGACAATTCTCTACCATAATGAATAACTAACATTTTTGGAATGTCACCAGGTTGTTCTGTACAGTAAAGGGATAAGAATGGAAAGAAACCTTTGCAAACAGTTGTGTACACTGAGATCCTCTGCGAGGAAGCGTACGGAAGTCACTCATGGGGTGCCACTCGTGGTGAAGGCCCATCACACAGTCTCTCGCCACTCTCAATCGTGTGAACGGACACTTGTTATACTCAAGGAGTAGAATGATGTGCTGCTTCCTGGCACTCCATTGCGCCGAGCAAGAGGTACTTTATAGGGTGCCAAATGGCTCTGAGTTGTATAATCTTGGACAATAAGGAAGCCTTAGAAACCAACATACAAAGCAGAAATACAAAGTTATCTCCGTACAAGCCATGGAGGACTATGGAGGGGTGGAAGGTAAAGTCTTCCACTATCCGTAACCTCGACACTTGACTGGATACAGTCGTTAGCTCTACGCTCGGCTGCCTTTGCCTCTAGGAATTAACGTGGTATGCATTTTTAGGGTGGGCTGAGTGAAACCTCAGGTCCATGACGAACCAAGATGACCTTGTATAAATTATATCTTATTCTCACATATGACGTAGAACTCTACATGTACTGCAGGCTTTCCAAAATTAAAGTTTCTATGTGTGTCCTGCAAAAGACAAGTCATGATCATACGAGGAATGACAGCATTAGATTATCTTTGGGATTGAAAGTATTTCTAGAAAAAACGGCTGAAATCTTCAAGTCATAAATAGTTCGGGCATGCAAGGAGAAACACCAGAACACCAGACAGTCGGACAACATGTGTGTAATTTGAACGAACTGTTCGTGGTGAGAGACCTGTTGGACGGCAAAGGAACGAAGGCAGACATAACGAGTGGAGGAGATGAATGACGATTGATTATGAAGTCGTGCTGGTACAGACTACGCTTATAAGTACACGTAAATATTATTGTTAAGTTATATGCTCTGCTCATAGCTTGAGAAAAATGTAGAGATTGACCAATAATTTGTTTTGAATTGTCTCAATAATATCAAATACCATACCGTATCTATGAAAGAGGATAATCAAAATATATGTCGTTACTACATCCAAATGTGTTATTTTAATGTGCTGTTAATTCTTTTTAAGTGTTTGTGTTCTGATGATGGCTCCAAGAACTGAAACGTGTCCACATATGAAAGATAATCATTTTAGATTATAATGTGTGTTGATTTGGTGGTTACTCTTTATATATCTTTCTCAAGTGGTATAGTCAATACTGCCCAGGATGATCATGATTACCCGTGGTGTTTATAGTTGTAAAACACGAACTTATACACTTTTCTCTAAATATGGTATCGTAAAAATATAAATTTGCACTCGATATGTTACATATTGAGACATCTTGAATTCGTTCAATAATTAGTGGAAAGTGTGCATGGACCTTACATTACGAAACAAACTAAAATGTGCGTAGTTCATATTGCTATGTAAAGATGTAAAACTCAGAAATCCTGTACCCGAAAATTTCGGTTTAAACACAGAAGGGTGCATCGGATATTTGAACAACGACAGAATGTCCTTCCAACACTCTATGTTGTATGATGTCTGGGTGTAGCTCATCACTGGTGACATATTTGGTGTGTGCTTGACAACATTTTTTACAACTCAGCAATAGGTCATCCAATTAAGCTTCGGAATTTCGTCCGAAAGACAAAACTGCGTTATTTGAAAATAAGAAGAGGGTCGAATATTTTATATTTTTACAATACTACTCATTGATATTTAGAATGTGTATAATTATCTTATTTTAATAAAAATATTGTAACTAGACACCTGTAATGTTAGTAACATTCATGTTTCCGTTTTCAGGTATGCTGTAGTCTGCAATGCAAGCTTTCCTGAAAAATTGTTTCCTGTAGCATGTTTGGTGTACTCTATTATTGAGCCTGAAACTTCCTCGTAGATTTTATTCTTAAAATAATTACTTTATTTGTACTTATGCCTTAGTTTGATGTATAATAATTTTCATTATACATATTATGTTACATTTGCTCGTATGATTCGCGCTAATTTGGTAGCTTTATTCGTCAGAACAATATATGTCCTTTTGGCGTAAAGAAAATATAAATAATAGGCACAAACAATATTTTATATAGAAACTGATAACTTTTGTTGTAATTACAAGAAATACTAAATTATTATTACCAGTCCAAAGTGATAAAACCATAGCTTGCTGAACAGAAGGACTCGTTCCCGAGTCTCAGTCAGTAAAGAGGGAAAATTAAAAGGAATGAAAGGAATAACCAGTATTACTTGATTCGAGGACTAGGAATGAGCCAAGCGAAAGCAGTCCTAATTGTTCTGTGATATTTCAGACAAACTAGTTGTATTACGAAAATGTTATAACCTTTTAGCTGGGGGAAGATTTGGGAGTAGAAGACGAGCTGCTCGAGGAAGCGGTATGCTCATAGCTGTCGGTGGAAAGAAAGTGGAATGACAGTAGTAGTAGATTAATAGGCTTGAATGGAACGTTTAAAGGTAGGAAAGAACGTAATATTAAGATAAAGTTGAATTCAAAAGGATGAATTGGGAAAAGTATTTGGAGGGATTGGAATAATGTACCAATTCGATCAATTTCCAAACCCTTTACACATAATTTGTATAGATCTTACTGATTATTGATTTTAACTGACCAAGAGTAGTTAATTTGAATCTACATTATATACTGCCTTACTTTATATATTTGGCCTTGAGTAAATCAGCCTGCAACAGAATACAGGGATAAGAGTGACGGGCATGGAAGTAGAGCAAAAATTGGGAGTGGAGGGAGAAAAACTGACTCCTTACTTGGTAACCATTATTGGAGGAGCCATAATACGCTTAATAGTCTAAAATAATGGACTAGAGCTCACAAAACTTAGCTCTATGCGAATACAATAGTAACACTGAATGATCGGTTTAGTTTCTTTCACCCTCCACTCAAAGCACAGCTATGAGCGTTCAAGGATGATACTGAACATAGCACCGTGTGGCATGTTAGCATGTTGAATGTAAATCTCCAATCTATTGAGTGATTTAATCGCATATATGTTAAAATCTGCTTCTGAATAGAAAGAAACTTATTATTAAATGTGGTCGAATTTTTTTGAGGTATTTTCCTGTGAATTTGGGACAAAAGAACAAACAAGAAACAAACAAACAAACAAACAAACAAATAAGGAAGGAAGGAAGGAAGGAAGGAAGGAAGGAAGGAAGGAAGGAAGAGCACACAAGGAACTAAAACTAGCATGTTCTAGTGAATGATCTGAATCAGTTTACTATCCCAGTAAAATGCAAATGAAAGAAAGTAGAATCCCTACTCTTTTATTGATTCTATTTCAAAGAATAAAAATCAGCTACGTTGAGTCACCTCTTCCCAATTGTACCGTCAACAGATGGATTAAGTATAGTAAGTTTTGATAATAAAATACAGTAGACACAATAAATGAGTAACAAGATTAGGTAAGCCTATATATAAATAACAAGTGACAAATTGAGAAATTTCCACGTCCAAAGTCGAATTGTCGTAGGTGGAGATGGTGGAAAATTACAAAATTATAGTTTAAGAATTATGTATTTTTATTAATTTTCATTTCGGCCCTCAATGGACCACGTTTAGAAATATTTGCAGTACGTTTAGCCTTATCTGCTTTCACTCTATGCCAGTATCTTTTCATCCTTTCTCCTACCTCCTTCCTCTGCTCTTCTCTATAGGGTCTCCCATTTCTCACCAGCGTCTCCTCAGTCCCCTGAAAACCGCGGAACGTTTTGACGAGTTGTCTAAATTGATTTCTGACCATGATATAACCTTACGGAACCCCCAAATTCAAGTCCTGCCTCACTTCTCGAACCCATTTCAGCTCTACCTTCCCCCTACTAAAGAATCGAAGGAATCTCTTCGTTAGTCTGTTACTGTCTATCCTCAACAAGTGTCCATAGAACTGTAACCTTCTGTTTTTCATCAGTTCAACCACTCCTTCTGTTCATTGATACAATTAGCCTATTTGTTAGATTTGAGTCTCCTCTCCCCATTTTTTATACTTGGGCCCAGAATTTTTCTTAGAATTTTTCTTTCTCTCTTCCCGATATCTTCAAGTTCATCTTTTCTAATCATGACCAATGTTTCCGCAGCATACAGGCGCTTGGGTTTAATAACAGTGTCTAGATGCCACAGTTTATCCTCTTAAGTTAGAACCTTTTATTGTAGGTGTTTCTCGTTAGTTGAAATGAATGTCATTTCCATTTATCTCGACCGCTCCTTAATGGCATTCTTTTCCGACCCATTCTCTTGTAATGTTCCTCCCAAATACTTAAAACTCGTAACTCTTCTCATTTTTGTCTCCTAACTTCAGGAACTGAGGAGCATCTTTAATGTTAGCTCCTTGGCTGAATGTTAAGAGTACTAGCTTTCAGTTCAGAGAGCTCCGTGTTTGTTTCCCGGCCGGGTCGGAGGTTTTAACGGAGTATGGTTAATTGCTACTGCTCAGCGACTGGATGTTCATGCTTATCTCCCAACACATATTTCTTCGTATTCACACCAAACTACAACCCACAGCAGAAACGCGCAATAGTGAATATATCCCTCCAATACGCTTGATGTAAGGAAGGGTATACGGCCGATAAGCAGGGCCAGATTCATATGTGAGTCTCAGTTTTTACCCGCGACCCCAACGAGGTAGAACAAGCGGTAAAAGAAGATTATTAACCGAGCGAGTTGGTCGTGCGATTAGGATCGCGTAGCTTTGAGCTTGCATTCGGGAAATGATGGGTTCGAATCCCAGCGTCGGCAGCCCTGAAGAAGATTACACGTGGTTTCCCATTTTCACACCAGGAAACTGCTGGGGCTGTACCTGAATTAAGGCCATGGCCGCTACGTCCCTACTCTTAGCCTCTTCCCCATCGTCGCCGAAACGGTTGGATGTGCCAGTGGGACGTAAAACCACTAGCGAAAATGATAATTATTGTTACATTCTTATTCCCGCGGAGCAGAGAGGGAAGGAAGCGTGAGGGTTTAATTTCTGTACAAGGACTAACCTGAATTAAAGAATGGCATCACCTTTTTATGCTATTTTTTCGTTCACTATTTTGAACAAAATTAACAATAGTTTCAGTTGGGAAAGTACCTACAATTATTCACAAAAGAGCTGAGCCACTCTACAATTTACATAGATTTATCCTGAAAATTTACACATGAGAAGCTCGAAGGCTCAAAATATTTACAATAGTGTAATGCATTAAATGCAACTCGCTTTGAGTAGTACAGTCGATACATTTGACGCGCAGGTCCTTATATTCTAGAAAAAGGGAGATAATCCCTTCTGAAATGTACACAGTCAAAGGAAGGCGAAGCCATGGTTTCCATAATATCAATGCGCAGGTTCTCTAACCCTGAGAGATCATTTTACATCATAATACAATTTGCCCATTTTTCGCTATGAATTTACACCCGTGACCGCATCGGTCATCGTTACATTATAAAGCAGAGATACACTGCCGTACAAGTACCCCTACACAACTAATATTAATGCTACCGTCTAAAATAGAAATTATTTGCAAAGACATATGGCCCACACTACTCAGCTAAAAAATAAAAGAGGAAATACTATTTAAGTTTAGAGGGTCGAAACTACGCAGTGAAATGGAGGCGGAAATCCAAGTGCTCCAATTTAATTTTAAGAGCTAGATCCTTAAGTAGGCGTCCAGTTCTATGATAGAGAGGCTAATGCCGTACTAAATGGTGATTTAAGTATTAGAAGGTATAAAGCCGATAAACCGAAATAAAATTTAGAAGGTTGGAAGGTTAGTCACCCTAAACATTTTTAGGGGGAAGGTTAACGAGGGTAAACACACGTGCTTCCTTATATTTCAACTATTTACGCAGGGGAAATGAAAATACAAGAATCGAAATAAGAATAGTTATATTCTTTATTGAAAGAGAAAGCCCTACATTTAATTTTGGAACGGAGTCGGCGACCGAACATTTACATACAAAGGAGGACGTGGAAATCTTCCCTAGCATCACACGCTGTAGTTCACTTAAATAAACAGACTGCCATACCTTGTTTATTATGATGTCATGATTCCGAAAGCCCGCCTCTTTATTGCCCGAAGGAGATTTCCTCTCTCCTTAGTTCGTAATACACACATTAAAGCTGCCGTAAGATCAGACAGACTATCCTCAATTCACGCGTCATATAATAGGCGTTTCGGCAGAACCATCTATATTTTTAGTGAAAACTCTTTTGATTAGGTTAAATTAAGTGCATATTAGATATTCTGCTATGTGAATTAGCTTGGTATCACGCGTCTAGGAAGGCGGAGTAAGTAATTTGCAGTTTAGGTAATTTCAGAGAATTAAAATAAACAACTGAAGATCAACAGTATGAATAAAATCTAAATGCAAACATTCTCCCTGACATCTGAACTCTAGATTACATAAAATTTTGATGCCGAAGACATCTATTACTTAAATGGAAAAGATACCATGATTTCGTCCAGTTCAGTGGGTTTTTTCTAGAGATGGATGCACTGTCGTAGAATACACAGTTTAAAAATTACCGAGAGGACTTACTCATGTCACAAGTATTATTGTTATTAGTGTTATTATTATTATTATTATTATTATTATTATTATTATTATTATTATTATTATTATTATTATTATTGACTATACGTAAAACTGGGCTTAATCCACTGCAGTGCCTAACATAAGTAAATGAGAAAAGGGCAAGAAACGGACAAGAAGATTCCCAAGTTTATTCCACACAGTTTCCTGCATCATTCCTATAGCAACTTCAGCAACATAACATGGAACTATCCAATATCTACTGTATCCATATCCATTACTGTTTTTGAGGTACTCTTTGTCTTCTGGCAACCTGCAGCTGTTGCACGAAGATTGTATAATAATTCGAGGTTAATATACGGTTAAAATATGAAAGATGGAAATATTCTTTGAAATTCGTTTCAGTAAGCAATGATGTCATGGCGATTGGTGAGCCCGTCCAGCAGTTTGTGTTGAAATTTAGATTGTCACGATGCAGTGAAATTAGTGTAAGACGCGACTCCATGGTGCTAGAGTATTGCAATTTTTCCTGTTACAATAATAATGTTTTTTTGTCCCACCAGCTCCTTTTGACGGTTTTTGGAAACGTCAAAGTACCAGAATTTCGTGCCGTAGGAATTCATTTACGTGTCAGTAAATCTACCGACACGAGGCTGACCTACCTGAGCACCTTGAATACCACCGGACTGAGCCAGGATTGAACCTGCCAAGCTGGGATCTCGTACAACTCTACAATATTATTTAGGACTGGTCACCTTTATTCGCGACCAGATCAGTTAAAATTGTGAAAATCGTGCTAAATTTGTGAAATATCAAATTTTATACACTCTCCGTAAATGCAATCAGGAGGATGTAAGGTATTTTGAGAAACCATTTAACCACAAGGAGTCCTCAGCCAAAAGTGCAAGACAGTGCACACTACGCATGAAAGTGAAGATATCCGCGCAGCGGGTCGTACAGCTCAGCGCTCCTACCGCGCCTGTAGAAACTGCTGGTTGGGAGTAGACTGAAGACAGTTCTCCAACATTCTTCTTCATCGTTTACCTCATCATCATCTACTCTATAGCAGATATAGTAATCTATAATCATTGTAATTTTAAAATTATATTTTGTGAAAATTGTTACATCTACGTAATTAGAAATACATCATTTCTGTCATAAAGACGTATTATACGCCATAAACCTTCTGACCCTGCCTCCAACACAGTCTGTTTATTGTTTGTATTCGAGCTCCGACTCCTTTGCTGAGTGGTCAGCGATGAGGCATTTGGTACGGAGGATCCCGGGTTCGATTCTCGGACGGGTCGGGGATTTTAATCACGTCTGATTAATTCCTCTGGCTCGGGCACTGAGTAGTTGTGATTTTTTTAATACTTTCCTCTTCATATTCTGACAACATACCAGAAAGGGTATCCGGCCGTAAAACAGGCTCAAATCCATATCTGCACTCAATTCGCACACCTGACCCCACACTTGTGTGAAAAACGGAAGAGAAGAAGAAGAAGCTCTGGTTTAACTCTGTTCGTTTTCTGTGTTGCAAATTGTGATTTTGTGGATATGAATATTCGCTTTTCAGGTTTCCCCCAGAGTATTTAGACAGCTTTGAAGACAATTAAAAATTAGAATATAATTTGCTGCCCTAAATTGATTCCGTTATGTTATAATTCGTACAAAAACCATGAATATTCCCTTATATTCTAATAAGTAGTCTATAATTTGCAAACCATTCGGAGTTAAGTATTCCACACAGTACCGAACTCATCACAGTACTTCGCCACTTTGTCCAGAACAAAACATCGAATTCATTTTATCAAATCCTCTTCTTGAAACTTTCAAGAAGAGCTTTTGTTCATTTTATTCTTCGTTTCATAACCATTCATAAGCCGATGCATTCATTCTTTATACCTAGAAAATGACAAACTTTTGTCCATTCATAAAGTATAAAAGGTCCGCCTATTCACAAAATTCCATGATAAACTTTACTCTCTGTATAAAGCTACACAAAATAGATTGTGCACCGATTATATAACGAGAAATTTCCCCACCGTAAAAGCCGCAATGCATAAGGAGCGAGGAATGAGTTTACGATGCTATCTTCGTAGCTACTGTGAAATTAGATTCTAGTATCAAGCCTGCACATCGGCATTAAGTTATCGGGTAGCACACACCCCCTGCCCTAATGATCCTATTCTGGTTAGCATTAACCTTGTTAAACTTTCCTCGAAGTCAAATTATTATAGCAAATTGCAGCTTCGATTTGCCACGTAAACAGAGAAATTTACATGAAACTTCAGATCCCTCTGTGATTAAGATATTATAACACGAACAACAGACTAAATTGGGGTATGAGTGGAGTTGACATTTTTCTGAGCACAGTCTTCTGGGCTCTCAGATATCACGAAATTGTCAACAGTGTATTTTCCGCCCGGCTTTGTGATTGAAAATCAGTGTACCAGCCTTCGGATCAGAGGGTTACAGGTTCTGTATCCGGTCTGATAGGGGATTTTAGCCTCGTTTGGTTAATTCCGCTCACTCAAAAGCTAAGGTTTCTTGACTGTCTTAACGCACATTTCAAGCGCAACACACTACGCAGAAACCCACCACTTGAGTGAATATATCCTTCCGCGTCAGGAAGGGCATCTAGCCGTAAAACTGGGCTTAATCCACGGCAGTAATCGACATTATCGAACGTTCTTCTCGTTCCTTTACCTGATAATATCAGCTATCCCTTTACCATGCTTGTATCATGATCTCATCAACTATTAATCAGGCGTTCTTATTTTCTGCTCTTCTCCCACATTTCGTATTCTGTCCTCAAGTTGGTACTCTTTATTAAATTCTCTTCGCCCCCCCCCCACCACAAGGAGAAAAACATGTGAAAGAGCATGGAATAAAGCAAAACACAACCTCAAACTCAGAGCCCTCCAAACCGTACGCTGCTGTCGTGCCCAACCAGACAAGAGTCAAATAATAATAATAATAATAATAATAATAATAATAATAATAATAATAATAATAATAATAATAATAATAATAATAATAATAATAATAATACCATGTTCGATAGCTGCAGTCGCTTAAGTGCGGTCAGTATCCAGTAATCGGGAGATAGTGGGTTCGAACCCCACTGTCGGCAGCCGTGAATATGGTTTTCCGTGGTTTCCCATTTTCACACCAGGCAAATGCTGGGGCTGTAATTTAATTAAGGTCACGGCTATTTCCTTCCCACTCCTTGCCCCTTCCTATCTCATCGTCGCCATAAGACCTATCGGTGTCGGTGCGACGTAGAGCAACCTGTAATAATAATAATAATAATAATAATAATAATAATAATAATAATAATAATAATAATAATAATAATAATAATAATAATAATATCTTTTGAGAAAAGTAAGTACATGAATGTAGTTTCCAAAGAAACAACAGGACAATGAATACCAGATATGGTGACGTAAATATTATTAGCTAAGAGTCCACAAATTCAAATACCTAGGGGGGATTCTGTCTCCTAACATCAACGAGTAGCCAGCTATTGAAGAAAGAGCAAAGAAGATGGAGATTGCTTTCGGGCTATGCCAGGAATTGTATATCAAATCAAAAAAATCAAAATCTCTTTATTTGCAAATGAAGTGTCTACGTCGGTGGCAAATGGTACACTAAAATACATTATTGTCAAGCACTGAATTTTAAATTAACAAGAGACGAAGAAAATTTTCCTAGAATACAATATTATACAATTTATGCTAATAATTCGTTCTATTAAACACACACATCATCCTTAATAAATTTATATTGTTTACAAAATTCTACTTATAATATCTTAAAACATAGTCAACTCATATACAGTATGTGAAATTACTTCTAATAATAATATACAGCTGGTATTAGATTAAAATTAACATTGAATTTATTTACATATTTATATTTTACACATTTTGGAACCTAAGTAGCATAACGACCTGCTGCGTCTTAACCAGAGCCCCTTTTGCCACCACTTTTCAGAGTTCCTGAAGGGCCTTCACAGCTACCGTAGCGGTCCCAGGGCCCTCGAAGTCTCCACTGTACTTCACCCCTACAGGCAGTCCCCTACTTGGGCTGTCCAAACTCCATAGACCAGGGGATGGAATTAATTTAATCACACACATTTTTTATTTACAATAGCCTGCACTGGTCGAATGCCCTCTAACATTTCATTTATTTTCTCTGTTGTTGTTTATTCTCTTCTTGAATATCTGTACAGATTTTGGAAAAGGATCAAACACTACCCCTGGTAAACTGTTCCACTCCTTCACGCCCTTCCCAATGAATGAAAATTTACCCCAATCGCTTCTGCTAAAATTCCTTCTAATTTTGTACTTGTGGTCAGTTCTACCAATATAATTTACTACACTCTGACAGTTTACCAAGAGCAATCTCAGATCTCCTTCCTCCCTAAAAGTTGACTGTTACAATTGGGTAACGTTTGACTCATGAGTTGAGAACGTCTCTGGAACCCAGATCCTTGTACATAGATCTTGATTTAAGGGTCTGGGTTTTCTGGCAAGTTTCCCTGTATGTGCCAGTTTAATGGTATGGGTTTTCTTAAGTACAGATTAGTTTGCAAATATCTGTTGATAATTGAAGCAATTTGTCTACAAAGATTTGCTTTTCCATTACCATTCAGATGTAACCCATGCCTAGAGAACATTTGCCTGCCAAGACCTAAAGTATCTACTACATAGACATTTCTAAAACTCTTACATAATCTCTTGATTTTTATATTTACATCATGTACAGCTTTGTTCACACATGAGTCCTCTAAAAGGTCATACCTGGGTGGCACATTAACTACAATTACTTTTGAGTCAGGTAGTTTGGAATTCTTACCTCTGAGAGTCGTAATTAGTTCCTCACCTCCATTTGCAGCAATGTCATTTGTACCACTCACAATCACCACATAATTGTCCTTCTCTAACACGGGATCACAACTTGAAAGGACGTCTTCAGTTTTGGCACCTGGTTTTATTAGTCCTAAAACCTCAGTTTCTGGATTCTGCAGCTCATCCTTGATGCCTTCTGCCATTCCCCGCCCTTGACTGTCTGCGTAGAGATGAATCTTTGGTGATCTTGACTTTCGGTTGGTTTTCTTCTTCTGTAGGTTACCTCCACTGGATTTAAAATTATTTGGAAAACTTGGTGTGTCTTCTTCTGGAACTTGCTGCAATAGCTGAAATCTATTTTGGCACTGCAAAGAGCTTTTTCCCGGTTTTAAGTTGTACGTAGTTTCTTCCATATGTTTAACATTAGGCCTAAAATGGCTACGCGTCACTTCCGTCCACGGCGATCTTTCTTCTCCAATGTCTTCTTTATCTTCCAGTTTCTTTATTCTGTCCTTTAAGCTTTCATTTTCATGCTTCAGAGCGCATAAGTCTTCTTGTAGCACTCCTAAAATCTTAATTATAGTTTCGTATGTCTCTCTTTGTTGTTGTTCTGCCTCACTATCAGTTTGTTTACACTCGGGACACAGACACTCACTTTCTTCAATATCAGTCCTATTTACAATATCTGTACAACGAAAATTGTACCATTCATCACACTTACGACACACAATCCCATTTTAACCACTCTTCTGCATTTGCCACATTTTTCACTGCATCTTACACCATTATCTACTACGGATATCACAGACTCGCACACAATAGTCGCCATATTATAGTAAGCATAGTAAGTGTATGTCTGAAGCCCTATCCTATCAAGCCAAACTCAGACACTATAATACCATGGTGAAACATAAATGCCTCTATGCAGCAGAGACAATTGCCAGAAAGGGCATTGCCGAAATAGAAAAGAAAGAGCGTAAATTTGTGAGGAAAATTCTGGGACCCAAGAAAGCAACAGGAAAAGAGTTTGCCTTCCATTTGAGATCAAATCAAGAGCTGTCTGAGAAATGCGAAACACTTCAACCTGGATAGGAAAAAAGACGACTGGGTTTCCATGCACACCTGAGAAGAATGGAACCGGAACGCCTAGCAAATAAGAACCTCGTCTTCCAGGAAAGAAGAAAGACCCAAGTATCATGCCTGAAAGGATTTCATCAGGATCTTAAAAATGGGGCATTAGGAGATGTTACAAACAGAACAGTGTTCCAGATGGAAAATTGTGGAGGTGACGAATCTGTTCGCAGAGAAACCCAAGAGAACTAGAAGGCTATTCTCGGATGAGGAACGAGCAAAAGCGAGCCACAGAATGAAGGAGTATTGGCGTAAGAAGAAAGAACATCATCATTTAAGGAAGTTGTGTAATCATAACCTATAGGAGGTTGAAACGATCCTAAATAAAATTTGAAAGATAAATAAATAAATAAATAAATAAATAAATAAATAAATGATAATGTTTAGACTGTTGCTTTCACGGCCCGCAATTGTAGACATGACATGGGCTTTTTAGCTTATGCTGTGTCAAGAAAATAAGGTTTTACGTTTCGCAGAGAACTTTTCTCCACATCTTCAGAGAAAATCTCGAGTGTTCACGAGGAAGAGTTTTCTGCGAAACGTAAAGAATTTCACCTCCTGGTCTTGATATGGCAAAAGCCCAAAGGCTTAATATCATGTTAATAATAATATTAATAGAAAAAAAGAAATTTATGACAAATACAGAAAAATCTCCACTGTTTTCTAGTAACATAAATTGGTCGAATAAAGAAGATAGAGAAATTCAAATATTTGGGGAAGACAATTCAAGAGAATGGTTTGGAAAAATCCGCTGTTGAAGAGAGGATACAGAAGATGTAAAGAGCGTACGGTGTAACTAGGAATATCTACAACAAAAGTTGTTTATCTAAAAACGTAAAAATACAACACTACAACACAGTAGTCAAACCGGAATGCCTGCACGCCAGTGAATGTCTGGTACTTAATTACAAGCTGAATTAATTAAAAGTACTAGAAAGAAAAATCATACGGAAGTTCTCGGCCAGCTAAGATCTACATAACTCTGTAAATCAATAAGTAATGATGGAATATATCGGAACATAGAAAACATAACCACTACAATACAATAGACGCGATTGATATTTTTTGACATTTATACAGAATGGATGACAAGCGGTTAACCAAACAGATCTTCAAATATTCTTGGAACAAGAAGTCAACAACTACCTGGATTCATAAAATCAAGAAAGATTTGGAAAGGAACAACATAAGGGAATAAGAAACAACAGAGAGAGATATTTTAAAATAAAGTGATAAAATTGGAAGGTCGCGAGGGAAAGAAGACAGGAAAGGAAAAGGAGGCATAGTGAGCAGATCATGAAGCATTTTAAGAGGAACAACAAAGGATGAAGCATTGAAATTGTCTCGTGGTCTCTAGAAGATCCTAATGGTGAAAGAATAATGATAAAATGTCAATATTTTTATTTATATTTAAATACCAAGGATGAATGAGCAGATGAGCACATTGGGTGACACACATTCATCAAGAGCTCGAAAATTTTGCGATATTATAATTTCACCGTACGGAGCTCACGCTGCAGAAATCGAAGTATGCCACCGCCAGCCTGCCGAAAGCCAAGTGAGCTTCCAAACTGACATCACAGAAACGAAATTCAACAACCACCACAACAGCAGCAACAAAGGAAAGGACAAGAAAGTTTGCGGTTCATCCAAAGAAGACTACGACATCGTTCCTCTGGAGTTGGAATACGAGTGGGGAAATGGAAGTGACGATGATGAATATGCGGAGTGTCTCTACTGTGTAGGCCTATCTCGGATGCCCAACAAGGAGAAACCTGGATAAGGTGTAGGTAATGTTTGAAGTGGGTACACACTGTTTGTGCAAATGATACCTCGGCCAGATTCCTTTGCGAAATGCGTGGCGGGAAAGAAACAGTGGAGAATACAAAATAATAAGAGCAATGAAATATAACCTTGTCAGGTTTTGAACCAGAACATCGGGTCTGTGCACCCGTCCATCCTGTTGAATAAATGCAATTGTTCCTTCTTTTTTTTTTTTTGTGCTAGTGGCTTTACGTCGCACCGACACAGATAGGTCTTATGGCGACGACAAATGCAGTTGTATTATTATTTCAGAAATCCAGTCCCATATTATGAACCTCTATCGCCCTGTATTAAGCACCAATCCATATTAGGAATACAATTTAAATATTTTACGTAAAATCGAGCTATAATTAAAAATGTGAGTACCGAGCTCGATAGCTGCAGTCACTTAAGTGCGGCCAGTATCCAGTAATCGGGAGTTAGTAGGTTCGAACCCCACTATCGGCAGCCCTGAAAATGGTTTTCCGTGGTTTCCCATTTTCACACCAGGCAAATGCTGGGGCTGTACATTAATTAAGGCCACGGCCGCTTCCTTCCCACTCCTAGCCCTTCCTTGTCCCATCGTCGCCATAAGACCTATCTGTGTCGGTGCGACGTAAAGCAACTAGAAAAGAAACGTGAGTTTACACTTTACACAGTAGAGAAATAAACTACTATTCATATACATGAATTTATGATAGTCTTGACAATAGTCAATAAACAAAAACGGTAAGATAACCATTATTAGGCTACTTTCATCTATCGAGCTCTGTGGTGTCGTTTGATACTACACCTCTTATCACAAAAGCATTAGAAACTGAGTCTAACCGTTGTCGTCTTGGTCTCCCTCTATTTCTCTTACCTTCTATGGCTGAGTCCATTGATCTCCTCCATTGGCGCATATGACCTCGACACCGAAGACAGTTTGTATGTACAACTTCATCCATCGAATTCATTTCTTAATCTTTAGCTCGTCATTCCGAGTAGCCTCCGGCCATTGTTTCCAGCTAGTTGAACCAGGAATCAGTCCCGATATTTGCAGTCCTATTAATTCTAACTTATGAATAAGATAACTTGAGTCTACCCAGCTCCCAGGTAGATGTAAAGAGAGTATCATGCAAGTGCTGTCTTCTCTCTCAGGGAGTACCATTGATCAGTGTACGAGGAAGTCCATGGAATCGGAGTAAATAGCAGCACGAGGAGGATAGAACCCACAGTAAGGTTTGAAACACCGGGATGAATGGTTCAGATGGTTGAAGCGCTGGCCATCTGACCCCAACTTTGCAGGCTTCATCCTGGCTCAGTCCGGTGGTATTTGAAGGTAATCAAATACGTCAGCCTCGTTTCGGTAGATTTATAGGTACATAAAAAGAACTCCTGCGGGACTAAATTCCGGACCTCGGCGTCTTCCAAGGTCGTAAAAGTAGTTAGTGGGACGTAATGAAAATAACATTACTTCAAGGTATGAAACGCACTCCGACCAACTAGACGAAGTAGACAGAGGATATAAGTCTATCAGCTTACAGTGCCGTGTTATGTGAATAAATACGAGCTGGTGGACGTACAGTAGAAATGAGATGTCTCATGATCGGTGCGAGAGGGACAGTCCCTAAGAAGACGATAGAGCTGATGAAGACCTTCAGCTTCAGTACCAAGGAGTGCATCGACTGGGGACTGAAAGCGTTCAGGGGTTCTCTTTTGATACTCAGACACCACTTGTATTCGCCAGACTGAGACTTCTGATTTACTTATTTTATAGTATTCTTTATCTTGGGCATCTACAAGGTGAGGACGGTTTTCATTCCTGCACTTTTATTTGATTTTTTTTTCTTGCGCCTTCCTGGTACACGTCGTAAGTATTTGAAATGATGCACCTGTTGTTCCAGTTTTGTGTTCCCTACCTGATATTCAATCCTCTTAGCTTACTTCCCTACTGACATCAGTTTAGTCTTGAAGTGCTAATTTTGAGATCATACTCGGTGCATCTCTTTCCTGGCTCCTAGACAATAGACTATAGGCTTCCAGAAGAGTCTGTCATTAAGACCAAGTCCTTAGCATAGGTCACACTGTTTACTAGATTTCCATCTCGCCCCTGCCATATTTTACCATTCGTAAATGATCCAAGTACACCATGAACAAAAAAAAAGGCGAATGATTACAGCCTTATCCAAACCCTGTAAGCACTTTTGAATCAGGAGCTCGTCCTACCATCAGTTCTTATTGCGGCCCAGTCGTCAATATACCGTCGTTATGCTTAAAAAAACCGCCTGCTGTGTGATAATATTTCAGCTTGAAACTCTGACCAGAAAGGTTCCGCTTGAACTAGATCAACAAGTGATACATGTGTTGCGGGTCAGTATTTCTCCCCTCAGAAGTGCCATATATAGCGATATTTTGAGACGCAATGACGACAAATGCCTTTTGATTGCCAGACCAACAATTTAAATGCGATAGAGTTATTTCAGATTTAAATCGAAGACATTCTGAGTTTTCGTAAGAACTGAGCCGAAAATGAGGAAAGCAAAATAACTACAGAGGCAAAGTCATGTACGGTATATATTCCACATATTTATACTCACGCACTTTTCGTTGCAGTCCTGATGGGACTAGACGTACAATGTGATACAATGTGACCACTGCTCAGCCCGAACACCTGCAAATTACAATGTGATAAGTGGTCAGCGAGACGAATCTTCTCAATCGTCATTTTTTTGCTTTTTAGCCCGGAACCACTACCTGGGTATCAAACCAGTGGTTTTAAGGTAAAAGGGAGACTTGCTACGTGAAGATCGCGAGGCCGGCTCATAACGTACAAAACGTTGTTTCAGTTTCTTTGAACCCAACAACAGTGTGATTTCTTTTGCGTCATAAGAGTTCATCAATGATAAAAATCGGCTAGATTAGTTACAGTACACTTATGTGGTGTAGTGGTTAGTGTGGTTAGTTGCCATCCCCGGAGACCGATGTTCGATTCCCACCTCAGCCATCCTCGAAGTGGTTTGCCGTTGTTTCCCACTTATTCTCCAGGCAAATGTCGGGATGGTACCTAACTTAAGGCCACGGCCGCTTCCTTTCCTCTTCCTTTCCCAACCCTTCCAATCATCCCATCCCTCATAAAGGCCTTGAACAGCACAGCAGGTGAGGCCGCCTGGTGAAGGTACTGGTCCCTCTACTCAGTTGTATCCCAGACCACATGTCTCACATTCCACGACTCTGCCCTTGAGGCGGTGGAGGTGACATCCATCACTGAGTCCAGGGGATAAACCAAACCAGCAGTGTCAATGATTCAATTAAATGATAAATAAGATTAGTTACAAGAGAGAGAAATTACTGTCAACAGCCCTCAAGATAGTTTGCCGTGGTTTCCTATGTTCATACCTGGTCAATGTTAGGTCAATAACTTAATTAAAGCCATTACCACTTCCTTACCACCCCTAGGCCTTTCCTATCCTATCGTCACCATAAGACCTATCTGGGTCGATGCGACGTAAAGCAAAATTGTAAAAAAAGAAGAAGAAGAAACTAGCTACTACAACCCCACGTCAGCTGGTTAACAGAATGGACATCAGCTCCACCTGTCCGACTCGTTGGCTGAATGGTCAGCGTAGTAGCCTTCGGTTCAGAGGGTCCCGGGTTCGATTCCCGGCCGGGTCGGGGATTTTAACCTTCATTGGTTAATTCTAATGGTTTGGGGGCTGGGTGTTTATGCTGTCCCCAACATCCCTGCAACTCATACACCACATACAACACTATCCTTCACCACAATAACACGCAGTTACCTAAACATGGCAGATGCCGCCCACCCTCATTGGAGGGTCTGCCTTACAAGGGCTGCACCCGGCTAGAAAAAGCCACACGAAATTTTAATATTATCTCCACCTCGTGACATAGTGGAAATTAATAATTTCTCCTACCGGACGAGTTGGCCGTGCGTTTAGGGTCGCGCAGCTGTGAGCTTGCATCCGAGAGGTAGTGGGTTCGAACCCCACTGTCGGCAGCCCTGAAGATGGTTTTCCGTGTTTTCCCATTTTCACACCAGACAAATGTTGGGGATGTACCTTAATTAAGACCACGGCCGCTTCCTTCCCACTCCTAGGCCTTTCCTGTCCATGCGTTGCCAAAAGACCTGGGTCGGTGCGACGCATAGCAAAATAGCAAAAAAAAAAAAAATCTTCTTGAAACCTGCAGGACTCAATCTGCCCCATCGTACCTGGTTTTAAATCGTTTAAGATGTGGGGTGGGAAGAAATGCTGCTACTCTGTACAGTTAGGAAATGATCAACTTCCCCTTTCTTGACTGCGGAAAAGTCCAGCAAACAATAAAACACATTACTTAGTGCTTTTCCTGCAAGTGTGGAAGCTGTTCATTTGGCAACACCTGAAACACCTGAAATCTAAATCTCCGTCTATAGTACAGCCGAAGTGATGTAAATGTTAACAGTAATAAGTACTTATTCCCATCTTCTGTTGGTTATGTGTGTATATTGGCTATAATATACTTAATCTAATAGGGTTATGATTATTATTTTTTTACTTCTAGGTGTAACATTTCTTGTATAAAATTCTCACTTTCCTTCATAATTAGTTACTTTCTATTACTTTGGTTAGTCAGTTATTTTTATAGTCTACTAGTATTTAAGTTATTGTTAATTTGTCATTTAATAATAATGTTATTGGCTTTCCCCATCCAACTAACTAAATTTACGATTTTCGGAGACGCCGAGGTGCTGGAATTTAGTCCCGCAGGAGTTCTTTTACGTTCCAGCAAATCTACTGGCACGAGGCTGACGTATTTGAGAACCTTCGATAACCAGCGAACTGAGCCAGGATCGAACCTGCCAAGTTGGGGTCAGAATGCCACGCCTGAACCATGTGAGCCACTTAACCCGGCTATTTTGTAATTTCTGAAGGTTGTCATGAAAGCATTATGCGTTAATTAAATTAACAAACACAAATTAATTTTTTTAAATGTAAATTGAGAATCGGTTGCACCGGGACTCGACGAGACTGAGACATCTCTATGAGAATACCAACCACCATTGTGCTCAAATTTCTCCCGTGATGGCATCAAGTGTTTGGAGCTCGTCGGATGAGCCTGGTTGAAGATTTAACTTCATTTCATCTCTACGAACATTAAATGGAATAAAAAGGTGATGTAGGTCCTTAATCCATTTAATAACTTCTCTGCAGTATGAGGAAACTGAACGCTTCCCTGTTAACTTCCCAACAAGCGAGGCAACATTCGTTTATCTGTACGTGTATGAGCGTGAGCTACTGCTAGAACAAAACTACTTCACTCTGCTGTTCCTTAAAGTTTGTGATTTACATTTCTTGAATGCTATCCCTAAATTGCTTTTCCCTTAAATTGTACTTCTGATATACAGCCTCATCTTACAGCAGCAGGAGGAGAGCGGGAGACACCAGAGCTATTTGCCAGAACTTGCAGAAAAATGTTCGTTACTCGGACTTGCGTGAAAGAACATATATTCCTGAAAAATTCTGAAAGAATTTTATGCTAAAAAAACTTGGAACATTAGGCGATATAAAAGCAAAGAGTCTTCATTCTTAGTCTTTATTGTCTTCTTCTTTTTGCCGGGATGAGTGGCTCAGACGGTTAAGGAGCTGGCCTTCTGACACCAACTTGGCAGGTTCGATCCCGGCTCAGTCCGGTGGTATTTGAAGGTCCTCAAATACGTCAGCCTCGTGCCGGTAGATTTACTGGCACGTAAAAGAACTCCTGCGGGACTAAATTCCGGCTCCTCAGCGTCTCCGAAAACCGTAAAAGAGTAGTTAGCGGGACGTAAAACAAATAACATTATTATTATTATTATTATTATTATTATTATTATTATTATTATTATTATTATTATTATTATTATTATTATTATTATTATTATTTTGTTATTTGCTTTACGTCGCACCGACACAGTTAGGTCTTATGGCGACGATGGGGCAGGAAGGGGCTAGGAGTAGGAAGGAAGCGGCCGTGGCCTTATTTAAGGTACAGCCCCAGCATTTGCCTGGTGTGAAAATGGGAAACCACGGAAAACCATCTTCAGAGCTGCCGACAGTGGGGTTCGAACCCACGATCTCCAGAATACTGGATACAGGCCGCACTTAAGCGACTGCAGCTATCGAGCTCGGTTTTCTTGTCTTCTACTGCTTTTCCAGACCTGGAGATACAGGTGCGATCTGTGGCACACCTATGGTCAAGGTCTAGTTTTATGGCTGAATGCCTAACCACACCATCCCTATGTGGAGAGATACATTTTACTTATAAATGAGCGTTTCTGTGGTGGCTGGTGTGTTTTTAGACAAGGAACAATAAATCGAGTCCCCGAGCTCGGGGAATAAATCGGACATAGAAAAAAAATCCACTGCCCATCTGGGAAAAAAAACTGAGTCCCTCGGAACCAAAGGCTACTCCGCTCCCATTCGTCCAAGGAATCGGGCTGCAAAGGATAATCAATGTTGAAAATAATTGCCGACATACTTCTGTCATGTTGATGACGTTATAAAACATTTTTTATAAGTAGCTCTAGATACCAAAATTCCTCTCGTTTTCAGAAATCTGCAGAATATGTAATTTGTGAATCACTGGATAATCGGATCCCAAGGCCACGGGTTTAAACCCGACAAAAGTTGGATTTTTGAAAGTCCATGTAGTACTCCGTGTCGTATGATACCAGTACCGTACATGAAAGAACCTCGGCGACACATTTGGTATTTACTTGACAAAATGATTTAAAACTCTATGATTGGTAACCCAAGAGACTTCCATTCTTTCCACCATTTTCTGGACTAACAGATTTACCAAACTGACACACATACAGCGTAACTGACGTCATCAAAATAATTGCAGTTGACAGCTGAATCCATACAATTATTATTGAAAACCTACAACCTTTTATCAGTCAGTGACAGGGTCAGGGATGGATGAATGAAGCCCCCATCTTGCGGCGAGGTTAGGAATTATGCCGCTGCCGAAGCTTGTCGCACTCCTCTGGGACAATGATTAATGGCTGAAACATGAAATGAAATAATATTGGATAGTGTTGCTGGAATGAAAGATGACAGGGAAAACCGGAGTATCCGGAGACAAGCATGTCCCGCCTCCACTTTGCCCAGCACAAATCTCACATGGAGTGACCGTAATTTGAACCATGGAACCCAGCGATGAGAGCCGACGCGCTGCCACTTGAGCCACGGACTCTTTTACAATTATTATTATTTTTATTATTATTATTATTATTATTATTATTATTATTATTATTATTATTATTATTATTATTATTATTATTATTATTATATAATTCACATTTTTACAATTGGGTTTATGTGCTTCTTCGGTACAACGTTCATGGAAGAAGTAGGCCTACTATTCAGTACATACGCATCTACTTGATACAATATTGAAAAATACACTTGACAGGTATTTATAGGATATTTACAAAACGTAAATAAGAAAACCAAACCAGACCCCATGGCACAAGAGCGACCGCTGCTCAGCCCGAAGGCCAGCAGATTATGAGGTGTCGTGTGTCCACCACGAATCCCCTCGACCGTTAATCTTGGCTTTCTAGACCGGGGCCGTTATCTCACAATCAGTTAGCTCCTCAATTGTAATCAGGTAGGCTGAGTGGACCTCGAACCAGCACTCATGACCAGATAAAAATCCCTGACCTGACCGGGAATCGAACCCGGAGCATCCGGTTAAGAGGCAGGTACACTACCTCTACACCACGGGGATGGCTTACAATACATAAATAGTCAAAATTATTAGTAGACGATTTTCATTAGTCCTCTGTATATGGTGGATGATTGATGCCAATAAACCTCCTTACTATATGGCAAGTGAACAGTATTGCTGCTGTTTGTAATACTCTGTGAGAGAGTGGAGTTTAAGTGCTTCAATGCTTCTGTGCTGTAGTGTCTTTGGTATAATACCGATACATCCAATCACTACTAGAATAATGGTAACATTGTTGTGTATCAACCTGTTCTTACCTTTTTATTTCTGTGGCCAGATCTATGTACTTACATATCATCTCTGTATGTGTTGAGGTTGTGAGGATGAGGATAGGCTATCATAGAAATTATTAAGCAGATTTTCTTCCTTTTATCTACAAAAGTTATATCTGGTCTATAGCAGGCAATACTTTTAGGCCTATCAGTGATGATACTTCTATGGAAGTAAGGTTTGTAATTTTCACGTTCCAAGACTGATTGGGGTGTTTACTTCCAATATTCTGCAGTAAAATTCACTATTATTATTGTTTTTATTAAAGGCCATTTTGTTTAACCAAATAAGTCAAATTTTGTTTTTAACGTATCTTTCAGTGTTGAAAAATGTCGTGGTTCTGGGTACAATATTGACTCCTTACTCTATTTTCTCATTGGGTTTAAAATTTCCTAATTTACACCCCTTTTCACTATAAAAAAGTAAAAGTTAACTAAAAATAACTGCCATAGTGACATTTATTAGAAGGTCAGGAGACACCAAATTCTGATAACTGGTACTCCAAGATAATTTAGGAGGAATGATGTTTCATATGAAACTGCAAATTAATGCCATGGTAAAAATATTTATATGTACCCAGTAGGTACGAAGAAATAAGTTACTTTGAAAATTAAACTATGGTAATACTTAAGTGCTCTGACGTGAAGCAACCATTCAAGGATAATATCCTGGTAGTTATCCTTCTACCAAAGAGCCTGTTTCAAAACATTATTTGGCAGATGTCCAGAAAGTGATTTAATTTATAGTTATTCGATGCGAAATCATTTTATAATGAGGTGATGTCTTGTTCACCGAGAAAATAAAAAATAATAATTTTAATGACTTTACGTTCCACTACCTACAGTACTTTAACGGTTTTCGGTGACGCCGAGTTGCCGGAATTTAGTTCCGCAGGAGTTCATTTACAGACCAGTAAAGCTACCTACACGAGGCTGACGTATTTGAGCTCTTTCAAATACCACTGGACTGTGCCAGGGCCGATGCTACCCAGTTGGGGTCAGAAGACCAGCGCCTCAACCGTCTGAGCCTCTCAGCCCGGCGAAAGAGGAACTAAATAAATTGCGATACATGACTCAAAAATTTATTTCATGTCATCGTAAACTAATTTTTTAATGTTATTGCATATTAGCATTTTTAGTTTATTATTTTGTTATGGTCCGCCTCTGTGGTGTAGTGGTTAGTGTGATTAGCTGCCACCCCCGGAGGCCCGGGTTCGATTCCCGGCTCTGCCAAGAAATTTGAAAAGTGGTACGAGGGCTGGAACGGGGTCCACTCAGCCTCGGGAGGTCAACTGAGTAGAGGTAGGTTCGATTCCCACCTCAGCCATCCTGGAAGTGGTTTTCCGTGGTTTCCCACTTCTCCTCCAGACAAATGCCGGGATGGTACCTAACTTAAGGCCACGGCCGCTTCCTTCCCTCTTCCTTGTCTATCCCTTCCAATCTTCCCATCCCCCACCAAGGCCCCTGTTCAGTATAGCAGGTGAGGCCGCCTGGGCGAGGTACTGATCATTCTCCCCAGTTGTATCCCCCGATCCGATGTCTGAAGCTCCAGGACACTGCCCTTGAGGCGGTAGAGGTGGAATCCCCCGCAAAGTCCGAGGGAAAAGCCAACCCTGAACAATAAACAGATTAAGAAGAAGAATGTTATGAAAATAAAATTAAAAGACCGGTTAGAATAAGTTATTTCGTAATTTAAGTTCTGAAACCCAAAAAGTGAGAATCATTATTACTGTTTAAAATCGAAAACTTGGTTATTTCTGCTTTCATATACAGGAAATAGAGCTGCCTTTGCATTTAAATAAATTTGCTTTAATAGTAATTATACGATTCTGCATTAACTGAATAATTATCAATGAATGAATGAATGAATGAATGAATCAATCAATCAATCAATCAATCAGTCAGTCAATAAATGATGTGTATTTAGGACTGTCGTCCAGCTGCAGATTCCTTATCCGTAGTTTACCTAGACTTTTATTAAATGATATCAAATTGACCGAACATATCCCGTGTTAAAGGATTGCATTCTCTAATTCCTCTTCCTATAAATGAATGTTTGCCCCAATTTGTCCTCTCGAATTCCAGCTTTACCTTCTAATTATATTTCATCCTTTTAAAATCTCTACTCGAGATTATTCGTATACTGAAGTTAGCCATGCGGTTAGGGTCGTGCAGCTGTGGCCTTGTATTCGGAAGACAGGGTGTTCGAACCTCACTGTCAGCAGCCCTGAAGACGGTTTTCCGTGGTTTTTCACTTTCACCCCAGGCACATATTGGGGCTGTACCTTCATTAAGGCCACGGTCACTTCCTTCTCACTCCTAGCGCTTTGCGATCCCATCGTTGCTATAAGACCTATCTGTGTCGTTGTGAGGAAAGCAAATTACAAGAATAAAATTAAAATGTCATTCGACGCCATTTCTCCACTGAAAGTTCGGAAAAGCAGCCTTCTTAGTCGAGCATCTTGTCTCCTTACTCCCAAGTCTTCCACGCCCAATCTTTGCAACATTTGTGTAACACTACTCTTTTCTCGAAAATCACCCAGAACAAATCGTTTTGCTTTCCTCTGGATCTTTTCCAGTTCTCGAATAAAGTAATTCTGGTGAAGGCCCCGTTTAACAGAACGACACTCTAATTTGGGGTCTTAACTGAGTCGTGCACGCCCTCTCCTTTAAATCATTACAACGTGCATCCTAAATTTGGAATCGTTCCTTCGTTTACCACATTCAATACAGGGTTCTATAGTATTTCAATAATATAAAAGAACATGAAAATCAAATGAAATGAATAAAGAGAAAGCTAAGCAGATTCCATGCACCCTCGAACGACCCTAAATATTTGACACGTTTAATGCATTCACGAACGAAACCGCACAGTATCAGAAGGTGGGTTGCAGAAAGTGCTTTCCTTTCAAGTCTAGGATCAGAAGGAATGGGGCATCAGTTACTTGCCGTAGGTCTGTTGTAATTTTGGAATACTCTTCACTGACCGTCTCCTTCCTGAACCACTGTTATCCTGTCCTTTAATAATAAGATGCAAACAATGAGCGCTGGTTTATCGCGGGAAATAAATGAAGATATGTTAACGGTCTTTTTTCCTCCCTTCAGAACGGGATTCTTAAGAAGAATATATTGGAATTAAAATAAACGTTTACTCTCAATGAAGTAAATAAAAGAAACGAGATGATTGTGTTTTATTTATGACATTCTCGAGAATACGATCTGTTCTGTGCTCTAAAATCTCAATGGTTCTACGCTGTGTGCATGGCTCGGCTAAACAGCGCTATATCAGCTGCCTGATCTCTGAACACATTTCATGACAGGCGACTTAATTATAGACTAATGTTCTCCTACCTTATAACATACGTTGAATTCCTAATGTGCCGTCCGATTTGCTACCTTATCATGGCTTTTGAATGTTACGACAACTGAGTGCTAGTAGTTCATGTGGAAATCATAGGCTAAGCAACAATCATATGCAGTATATAATTCTGCCGCCAGAGCAAGTGCAGTATATATCAGACTTGATGACGGCCTTCACGCACTCTAATCCATTACACACTGAAATGCATACCTTATAATTTTGTTTACACATTTTAACATGCAACTTACTGTTCTCATTTCGATTGTGGTAAACGGGAGTGATATACGTGTGCAGTGTTTGACACACGCAACGCCTATTCCCTGAGTACACAGCTGTTAAAAGACATGGTAGAAGAACTAATTGTTCTATATCGTAATATAGCCCAGTTGAAACCACACGCTTATTTACTTTACCTTTTATATGAGGCCAAGTGAAAATAGTCACACGTTGTTTTGCATTTATGAGAATATTCGTGGATATAATACGTTAAAATTAAACTGGCAAAATGCGAAGTTTTAAATAAATGTTTTTTTTTTTCTGATCCAACAGTCTGTTCAACAAGTTTAAATAAATCGACATTTTTATTCTCAGAGTTATTCATATTAAAGCTACTCTAGGAACATTGATTAGGACAATATTCTGACCCATCTTGTGTAGTTTGTGGCGGAATTTTGAGTGATATGCACATGATATCGAGTACTTGTTAAACATTTGATTAACAGTTTCAACCCACGTTTCACCCTTTGGGTAGCCGTACAATAGAATATTTAGTACCAGGAGTGCAAATGAAAGATGTAGTTAATTACGGTTGTTGAGCTTCTTCCTCTGCTTGTACGCACTTGACTACCGGGCGAGTTGGCCGTGCGGTTAGGAGCGTGCGGCTGTGAGCTTGCATCCGGAAGGTAGTGGGTTCGAATCCCACTGTCGGCAGCCCTGAGGATGGTTTTCGGTGGTTTCCCATTTTCACACCAGGTAAATTCTGGGGCTGTACCTTAATTCAGGCCACGGCCGCATCCTTCCCACTCCTAAGCCTTTCCTATCCCATCGTCGCCATATAACGATGGTCGGTGCGACGTAAAGCAAATTCTAAAAAATAAAAAATAAAAAAAATAACACTTAAATGAAGCGTTCGCCTCTTCGCCACCAAGCGTGCGTCCAGCGCGCGCTTTAGACTCCCTGCGTCAAATATTTTGCATACAATACAATACAATACAATCTTGTAACAGATGTCGTTTATCCTGGACTATACACGCATTGTATCTGAAAAACACATTCTGACTGATGAACGATGCCAGTCACAATATCGCAGTCATTCTGCTGAATCACCGCGTTCAAAACAATGGGTCCGAAAAGTGTAAACCTGTACGGATTGAATTTCAGCAGCTTTGTTACTTTGTGAACAAATCGAAACCCCTACTTGTGTGAATTTCGGGAGAAATATATTCGGCGATTGTTCAAAATTCTCCACGAATTTCGTCTAGCCTTTCCCATGTTAAAGCTTTTCGTTTGAGTTTAACTCTCTTGTTTTCCACTGAACAAGTATCGCGAAATTTATTCAAAATATTTGAATAGATGATCTAGACGGTTGTACTTCAACAGAAACGTTCTGAACAAATTCAATGGGCAACCGACATATTGATTCGTATTTAACCCTTTCCGGCCCTTAGCGCCCGAAAGCGCCCGACTGTTCATTTAGCCTTCCGGTCCTTAGCGCCCGAAAGCGCCCGGCTGCATTATCTGCATTCGTCTGCGATCTGTGCGAGAGTTTTTTATTTTTCTCATCAGTGAAGTGTTTATAAGGCATTCATGAACACGCAGTGCAATCTAAAAGTCTTAGGGAATAAAGGAAGAGAGATAATCTGTCTTGACGTTGCTTAGGCAACGGTCTTGAACTTTCGCGAGCGCGGGTCACCTGTTTCGTCCGTAAACATGGCGGGATTGAATGTCACGTATATTGAAACTGAGCTGAATATGGGCGAAACAAATGGCACAGAATCCTTGAGTAGGTGTGCAGGTGTTTTTTTATTGAGTGAATAATGTATCAACGAAGATAATTTTAGTGATAACAGTGATATGAATGAAAACGAATATCGATAAATCGGACCTGATGGCGATGCCACGGCAATTCAGGTAACACAAATAGTACGTCTCGTTACTTCGAATGATTAAATGGATGATGTTGAACCTGCGCATAATTCGGAAAGAGTATTAGGGAAAAGAGATTGTTTTAACGTATGTTAGGAGGAGAAAAACTATTCAGTGACATAGCCTGTTGCTTATATAATAATGCAGCCTTCAAACAGTCGCATTCCGATAAGATAAAAGCAGATTACGAAGACCCTTGCCCAGATGAAATAAAATCTTATATACATGGGCATCATTCCACTTCCAAAATCACGTGATTTGAGGGATTCATACAACATGGGAATGTGACAAATGCAGACTGTCTCTGTGTCGGGTATCACGAGGAGGGGGGGGGGAGGGGTGTAAAACACATTATGACTCAATAAACAGAGAAATGGATGTGATGGTATATTTTCTGATGTTATTGAAAATTTGAATTCATTGTGATCAATAGTTTTCACTGTATTTAACTTTTTTCTGAAACAATAGGTCTGTTTCAGTTTTTGCTAAATAATAGGTTGAAACCTGGGGATAAGCGGAGTGAAAATGCGGGGGGGAAAGGGCTAAAACTGATTTTCAGCACCGAGTTGCGCTGCTGCAATGAAAGTATCTTTGTAAATGAGCAATCCAGGCCTTCGACCTTTGTTTGAGCACTGCTTAACATTGATCTCTCACTCTCGAGGGCTACAGATCAGCTTTCAAGGACAGAACCAGTGCTATCGCGGAGATAGTGTGTTCGAATCCCACTGGGGGCAGCCCTAAAGGTGGTTTTCCGTAGTTTCCTAGTTTCACACCAGGCAAATGCTATTATTATTATTATTATTATTCCCATTCATAGAGTGCACCGAGCTCGATAGCTGCAGTCGCTTAAGTGCGGCCAGTATCCAGTAATCGGGAGATAGTGGGTTCGAACCCAACTGTCGGCAGCCCTGAAGATGGTTTTCCGTGGTTTCCCATTTTCACACCAGGCAAATGCTTGGGCTGTACCTTAATTAAGGCCACGGCCGCTTCCTTCTCACTCCTAGGCCTTTCCCATCCCATCGTCGCCATAAGACATATCTGTGTCGGTGCGACGTAAAGCAAATAGCAAAAACAAAAATTCATAGAGTGTGCTGGAACTTGTTCATTGGCTTGATGACTTTCGATTTCCTATTCTTCCAAAATCTCTTCATGAACTCACTGTGTTGCCTCTTCCGTTCTCTGACCGGAGTGTACCAGTCCTGCTACTAGGTTTGACCACAAATGAGTGTTTATTTACTGACGTCCTGAAGACTTGGCGATTTTTCATGATGTCTTCCCCGATTTTCAATTCATTCAGGTCCCCTCTTGTTTCCTCCGGCCAATTTATTCTCCTCTTTTAAGAATGTATTACATTGAATAACCATTTTATGAGTCCATTACTAACGATCTTAAAAAGGTGCCCTCCGAGCAGTATTGATGAACCAACTCTGTAGCTATAGAGGTGTGCAGTTCGCCTTCCGATCCAAATTCCGTTGTCTTTTTTGGGGCCGATTTTTTTAAAAAAGAATTTTAGGTTCTTGCTTTTCAATTTTTTCAATTTTAGAATGACCTCCTAAAGTTAAGTTTTCTGTTGCATATAGAGCTTTCGGTAATAATAATAATAATAATTTCGTGTGGCTATTTCTAGGCGAGTGCAGCCCTTTACGGCAGACCCTCCGATGAGGGTGGGCGGTATCTGCCATGTGTAGGTAACTGCGTGTTATGTGTGGTGTGTGAGTTGCAGGGATGTTGGGGACAGCACAAACATCCAGCCCTGAGCCGTTGTAATTAACCAATGAAGGTTAAAATCCCCGACCCGGCCGGTAATCGAACCCGGGACCCTATGAACCGAAGAGCAGTACGCTGACCATTCAGCCAACGAGTCGGACAGAGCTTCCGGTTGAATAACTGTTTTGTAATGTTTCATTACTCGTTTATTTTAGTAAAAAATGAAATGGCGTATGGCTTTTAGTGCCGGAAGTGTCCGAAGACAAGTTCGAATCGCCAGGTTGAGGACTTTTTATTTGACTCCCGTAGGTGACCTACGCGTCGTAATGAGGATAAAAATGATGAAGACGACACAAACACCCAGACCCCGTGCCAGAGAAATTAACCTATGATGGTTAAAATTCCCGACCGTGCCGGGAATCGAACCTGGTACCCCTGTGACCAAAGAACAGCTCGCTAACCATTTATCCATTGAGCCGGACGTTTATTGTAGTGATCCGATGTCTACCTGATGCCCTCTGAAATTTTGAAGCCCTTTCTGAATCGGCCAAACTGTCTAATCCCTAAGGAAGAATTATTTCTCATAGGTATTTAAGACAAGATACCTGTGAAATTGTCTCATATGCCGTTCCAATTATATCTCTTTTGCACTTTTGGTGAAAATTCTGCATATACTTGGTTTTCTCGAACGATTTCTGAAGGTCAGTGATGCAATTATGTGTAATATCTCGATAGCATACCTAGTATCCTCCTTGTTCGTAGTGATGATATCTAGGTTATTATTATTATTATTATTATTATTATTATTATTATTATTATTATTATTATTATTATTATTATTATTATTATTATTATTATTATTATTATTATTAAACCAAATGTGCTCCTAATTATCTGATACCGGGCGAGTTGGCCGTGTGGTTAGGATCGCCCTGCTGTGAGCCTGCATCCGGGAGATAGTGGGTTCGAATCCCACTGTCGGCAGCCCTGAAGATGGTTTTACGTGGTTTCCCATTTTCATACCAGGAAAATGCTGGGGCTGTACCTTAATTAAGGCCACGGCCACTTCCTTCCAACTCCTAGTCCTTTCCTATCCCATCTTCGCCATATGACCTATCTGTGTCGGTGCGACGTAAAGTCCCTAGCAGAGAGAATTGTCTGATAAAGGAACGAATTATTCATCTTTCTACCAGCGGTCAAGATTTTAATGAAGCCTTCATCGACAAACGTGAGTGGAGATGTTGATTAATGTTGAGCACAGACCGGTGTACGATTGAGGAAACTGGGAGCTTAACATTCACGGTCCCGCAGTTAATATCCGGTATTGGAAATATCGCTAGAGTTTAAACCCGGCCAACCAAAAGTTACAAAATTGGCACAGTATGAAGTTGAATGGAGCGAGTTGTCGGCCAGCTCTCCTCGCATACATCATTCGCTTTTACGATAAACGAAATTAAAACAGTAAGACTGATTACATGTTGGAACATCACCAAGCTAATTTCAAGGTTCCTAATGCAGTTTATAGCAGAGTGTCTCATTTCTGGTTCGTCATTACCACTGATTTGGACTCTAGTCTGCTATAGCGGAAATGTGCATTACTGAGCAATTCCATACGTTGCAAAATGAGTTGGTAGTGAGTTATTTCCAGAGAGCGAGCGTATGCTGCCCTTTAACGAAGGATTGCATGTAATGAGCTGGTGGAAAGATTCCGAGTGATTTTGACTGGTATGCTTTAATTTAGTTCATTTTTATTTATTTGCAACCAAAACAGAATATACAGTGTAAAAATTATTATTATTGCGATGGCAGGCAGATAGAAGGTCAGAGTTACAGGGTCATATGACTGGACGACGTAACAGAGAGAAGAAAACAGTCCTATTTCTTTAACCCTTTCCACTCCACATTATTTCGTGTCATGGGAAAGAAATATCAACGGTTATATGTTGGACATAGAGCTAGAAATATTTACTATTTTCAGAAACATTAAACTAATGCAACATCAAAAGGTAGATTTAGTATAAGTTTTAATGACAGTTATTCAATCATGCGGAGCAGGAATATAATTTTAAATCTTTTAATCGTCGGGCCGAGTTGCTCAGAGGGTTGAGGCGCTGGCCTTCTGACCCCAATATGGCAGGTTCGATCCTGGTTCAGTCCGGCGGTATTTGAAGGTGTTCAAATAATCAGCCTCGTGTCGCTAGATTTACTGGCACGTAAAATAACTCCTGCGGGACTAAATCCCGGCACCTCGGCATCTCGTACAACTTTAGGAGAAGTTAGTGGAACGTAAAGCAAATAACATTATTATTTTTTTATTAAATCTGTTAATCGAAGTATTCTATTAATAAGGGATAAATATTGTTACAGAACATGTATGGAAGCAAAGGGAATTGTTGTGAACAGGAGAAGTAGAATAAAACAGAGGAGCCGGAAACATACGGGCAAATAATTTTTCTAAGCAAAGCAGAAAAGTACAGAACCCGAAGAGGAAACCAAAAACTGTTCCTAGCTAATTCATAATTTGTTTTTCCTGTGTTTAATTAGGAATAATTCTACATATTTACAATTAATTTTATTTCCATTCTAAGACAATTTGACGTGAATATACATTAATTTTACAGAGTTTAAATGATGATCTTTTGAGAGTAGTGTCTTTGGTATATGCCGTCAACTCTGAAAATGCTTAAGTAATTTAGATTATTCCCTTGCTATACTATTCATCAACACCACAAAGTAAATTTTCATAATATCATACGACTTCGCAATTTATTATAAGTGGACTAAAACATTGATAAATACTATATTGTGATTCCAAATAGGATTATTGAGGTGGAAAACGTTAAAGATATATTAATGCCAGAAATCTTTAAAACTCCCATATTCTGTCTTTCCTTTTTTCTTGTTTTAAAAATGGTAAACAAGGATAACAAATTTGCAAACCTACAACCTGTTTTCCAATCAATGACCGGGTTAGGGATGGGATGAATGAAGCCCCCAACTTGCGGCGAGAATAGGAATTGTGCCAGCTGCCGAGGCCTGTCGCACTCCTCTGGGGCAATGATTAATGACTGGCAGATGAAATGAAATGATAGTGGAGAGTGTTGCAGGAATTAAATATGGTATGGAAAACCGGAGTACCCGGAGAAAGACCTGTCCCGCCTCTGCCTTGTCCAGCACAAATTTCACATGGAATGACCGGGATTTGAACCACGATATCCAGCGGTGCGAGGCCGGCGCGCTGCCGCCTGAGCCACAGAGGCTTCGATAACAAATGTATTTACTATGAATAATCAAATATATTTTTAAGAAAGCTTCAGTAACGAATTAACTGATATGTTCTCTTAGAGCGGTTGATAATTGTTAAAATAATGCGTACGCATGAATGTGACTCCAATACAAGGATGTAAGAGGCTACAACCGTTTGCTGTCTCAAACCAAGAAGGGGAGTATTCCGGAAACAAAACATCAAAAGGAATATTTTCCACATAACAGGAGATAGGCTCACGCTATATCTTCTGGCTAGAGATAACGTTAAGGGGAGCCATGACTGACATTTGGAAATTCTACAATTTACCACTTACCACAAGCAAATTTAAATACAAGAATATGTAAATAAGATATAGCACCACACAAAATGCGGAGTTGATTAGTTAGTTTATTGAAAAGTTATTGAAAATTAATATTTACTTTTATACGTTTCATTGAAAAAGTTTCTTGCGGCACAGTTTTCGTTACTTTTAACTATAAATTGGTAGACTTGTGACAAATAATCACATACTTAGTAATTACTCTGTGTTTTCAGCCAGCAAATAAACTATTGGAGATATACCATGCCGACCCAAAGTTTCCGGACAAGCACTGAACTGTTAAATAATGGACTGAGATTAGAAGAAAACATCATACCTATGCAAGGAAATGAGAAATATGTATTGTAAAAGTAATATTTTACAACAAAACTGCGCTTTTACATTATATCTGAGCAAGAAATAGACAATATGTACACATTTACTCTCACGGATCAGCAGAACACATCAAACACTCTTCTTATCAAGGAAGCCCCGCTTTGCTGCAAGTTCACGTTGAACTATTGTCGGCATTCTCAGAACAAGTTGTTTTTCTTACGCAGATGCAGGTGTAGGCCTACTTGGCCAGGCATTCCGCAACATGTCCCACAGCTTTTCCGATGAAGATGGACACTCTTTTAGGCCTTGCCGATCCACCTCCTTCCACAGCATCTCAATTGGATTTAAATCCGGGGATTTCGGAAGGGGGGGGGGGGCATTCTATTAAAAGCAATTCTCCAGAGTTTTGTTTGTTTTTGCAGATAAATCATTCAAAAGCGATACGTGTGTCCGGGTCATTGTATTTTTGGAGGACAAACCCACGTTGCTGTCCAGACGGACGAGCTTAACGAGACAGGATGTAACTGTGGCCGTTTTTGTTCAGTGTTCCTTGAATTCTGTGCAGTCTGCCAACTTCACTGAATGTGAAACCAACACAGAGCACCGTCTCCATGTTTCACTTTAGGTGTTATACAGTAGGATGCATTTTTCCGATGCTGAACGTCGAACATAATCTCGTCGCCCTTGCCCGAAAACTTTCGAAACTTGGTTACAGTAATATGTTCTGCAATTAAACAATCATTAAACATATTTTTGCGAATACATATGTCTCGTCCGGAAAAGTTTGTCCGGCAGTGTAAGTTTTTCAATATTCATACAATAAAATCTAGTTTGGTACTATTTTGTGTGCAAAAATATGAAGGTTGCATCCAACGGATAATAAAACGCAGAACTTCTTTTGATTCCTGTACGCATTGAAACATTATTTGAAAATTTTAGGTGAATCTGATGAGTACTCTGTCGCAAAGAGCATTTTGTATATGGCTAAAAGCTGAAAATATTTAGGCTGGAAAAACGCAATTGAAAGTTTTAACCCAACGTGCTCTACAGAGTGTCGACATGTTGCCTTGGCCTGTTCGTTCCCCCAATATGTCCCCAGTCGAGCACATATGGCGCATCTTTGGGCGACAACTCCAGCAACATCCACAACCGACATTAACCGTCCCTGTATTGACCGACGAACTGTAGCAGACATGAAACTCTATCCCACAAGATTACACCCGGTACCTGTACACACAATGAATACACGTTTGGATGCCTGCATTCAACAGTCAGGTGATTACACCGGTTATTAATGGACCAGCATGGCACATTTGTGATGGCTCTCTTGCGCTTATATTAACCTGTAGTCTTGTATCTTTAATCAATTAAATATGTTAACTTGACAAATATATTGCCAAAATTTCCATATCCTACATTCCTTATTTCATGGTGTTTGGATATATTTTACCACCAGTGTAGTATTATTATTATGAATGACTGATCCTTCACAATTCTCAATGATGACACTACATCCGCACCTACTTTTTTCAACATGAACTGTTGGTTTACAGCTGCTGTGGTATGAACTATGAATATCGTTCCTGACACGTCCTGTGAAAAACGATGAGCTATTCAAAGTATAATTGGCATGAAAATGAAGCCTCTAGTAATGAATCATTTCCTCCTGTTGGACTGTCAAATACAATAAATTCTTGTTAATAGTATGTTCGTTTGATGGAAATACTGAACCAATCGCAATTGATTGCTTGCATATTCTGGTACAATTCATATTTTGAATAGACATGTATTTTAATTAAAACATTATACTCACAACAGGTCACCATACCCTCGTTTCCCTTATTCACTTTTCTTTGTCGTGACAAAGTTTCCTAACTCTAAATTTATTTCTATTGTTCGGACATTAACTTAATACTGCCTTAGTCACCTAGTAGTAAGGGTTATCCTCTGTGTCGCCGAGACTTCTGTCCTAGTAGGTTTTATGACAAGTCATGTAACAGGATTGCTTGAGGTGTTCAGCATCCCTTTCTTTTTGTTCCCGGCCCTTTGATTAACCGTTCATTTTTCTATCCCTTGGGCGTCTAGTATGAGCTTAGGCTCCTGCGTTTCTGCATCTTTCGATCCGCAATTTGCGTATGGCTTCCCTATTAAGTATGGGTAGCGAGTGTAAAAGTTGATCTGCTTTTAAGAATAATAAGGTGTATTCTAGTGTGAACTCTTAAATGAGATTTGAGATACGGCTCTTTCGGCTGTTGAAACTGAAAATTATAGCTGTGGGTTCGACACTCTTCTGACATGTCACTTCTTAAGGTTGAAGGTTTTATCCCCGTCCAATATAACGTTGTTTTGGAAGCTCTGAATTGTATACATATATTTGCAGACTGTAGAAGTTCTAATATCCCTCTGAAGGGTAATCTTGTTAATAGTGGCCCTAGCCTCAAATGTGAGACCAATTATAATGTAAAACAATTCTTCCGTTGAAGACCTTCGAAGTCTTGTGTTGTAAACTGCGAATTTCTTACCCCTGATCATAGCTTATGATACTGAAAATATCCTTCTAAATTCAACTTGTTAAAGATTGTTACCGTTTGTTAAATTTTTTGTTGCTTTGAAAATATTTCCATAGGGAATGAATAGATAGATTTTAAAATTAAAATATTCTTGGCCTGATAATTTCCAGTGTCTGACCCGACGCTTCTTCTCCTCTAAATGGCCATCTTCCGCGCAGGCCATGTGTTGAACTAGTCGGGAACACTCGTGATCAATATATATCGTGCCGGCCATCTGTCGCGATAGTTGAGAATATCATCCTTCGAGCACTGATGCCGGATTTGTTTCACACTCAAGTCCGCATGCGGGATCATGTAGTAATTTCTGATAAAACCATTAAAGGTATATCATTATTATCATTATCTTAATTTCTGTAATGCACGCCTTGTAACGAGGTACTTCTTGTAAATACTGTTTGCTTTCAGATTTTATCACAGTACTCGTAAATGTGTACACATTGTCCTGCACTTAAAAATATTATTATATCCATAAACAAACATATAGAATTGTATAAAGTAACAAGGTAAGATATATTGTAAGAACTCATTCGCTCGTTTCATAAACGTACTCGTGTGTTATGAAATGTCATTATAGGTCATTTCCATAATATACTATTAACTAACTATAGTTAGGAATAATAGAGGTATAATTTGTTGAATTATTTCAAATTAAAGACCTGTATAAAATCTTTCTTTCTTTCTTAATCTGTTTACCCTCTAGGGTTGGTTTTTCCCTCGGACTCAGCGAGGGATCCGACCTCTACTACCTCAAGGGCAGTGTCCTGGAGCGCCAGACTTTGGTTCTGGGGATACAACTGGGGAGGATGACTAGTACCTCGCTCAGGCGGCCTCACCTGCTATGCTGAACAGGGGCCTTGTGGAGAGATGGGAAATTTGGAAAGGAAAGGCAAGGAAGAGAGAAGGGAGCGGCCGTGGCCTTAAGTTAGGTACCATCCCGGCATTTGAGAAGTGGGAAACCACGGAAAACCACTTCCAGGATGGCTGAGGTGGGAATCGAACCCACCTCTTCTCAGTTGACCTCCTGAAGCTGAGGGACCCCGTTCCAGCACTCGTACCACTTTTCGAATTTCGTGGCAGAGCCGGGAATCGAACCCGGACCTCCGGAGGTGGCACCTAATCACACTCACCACTACACCACAGAGGCGTCTGTGTTAAGTGATAATCTAAAACATTCCCAGACTAATCAAAGTATACCATCAGAATTTACTTCAGTTAAAACCTTATTTCGCTGTTGCGCCAGGAAAACCGCTATGTGACAATGTTTGACCTTTGAACTCTGAACAGAATTGTTCTGTCATCAGAGGTTCAGTATTTCATGAACTCTGTCAACGAATTTTCGTTGTAAGTGATTCCTGTGCTGCGGGTTAGTGTTTCTCCCCTCAACATTGTCGTATAACAGTATTACGAAGCGTAACGACGATTTGTAGTAGCGACTATAATATTCCCAACGATTGACTTCACCGTATATGTACAATGTTACTGAAAGGGATGACATATGTGCTGTATATCAGGTTCCCGATATAGCCTATCCTCCTGAGGCCTGGCGTCCTATTAAAAGGACACTGTTCAAATATGGATAATTTATTTATATTTATATTAAAAAAATTAAATAAATAAAAATTTAGCAAAACTTTGTGTTACCAGTTTTCGTAAATTCATTGACCTTGGTGTGGTATGCTTCTCACTTCACTATCACCCACCCAGGCACTGTTAGGGAAGTAAACACTTTTATGAGATTTGACCTAAAGAAAAATGGTCTGGGCCTCAGGAGGCTATATGCACGTTAAATATAAAGACCTGTACCAGGCGAGCCGAACATGTCCTCGGATACTCCCGGCACTAAAATCCATACAATAAATAAATAAATAAATAAATAAATAAATAAATAAATAAATAAATAAATAAATAAATAAATAAATAAATAAATAAATAAATAAATAAATAAATAAATAAATAAATAAAACCCGACGAGAAAATGTTCAGTCCGTCTCTGTGGTGTAGTGGTTAGGTGATTAGCTGCCACACTCCGGAGGCTCGGGTTCGATTCCCTGCTCTGCCACGAAATGTGAAAAGTGATATGAGGGCTGAAACGACGTCCAGTCAGCCTCGGGAGGTCAACTGACTAGAAGAGTGTTCGATTCTCACCTCAGCCATTCTCGAAGTGGTTTTTCCGTGATATTCCAATTATCCTCCAAGCAAATGCCGGGATGGTACCTAACTTAAGCCCACGGCCGCTTTCTTCCCTCTTCCTTGTCTATCCCTTCCAATCTTCCCATCCGCATCACAAGTTCCCTGTTCAGCATAGTAGGTGATGCCGCGTGGGCGAGGCACTGATCATCCTCCCCAGTTGTATCTCGTGACTCAAAGTCTCACGCTCCAGGGCACTGACATTGAGGCGTTACAGGTGGGATCCCTCGCTGAGTCCGAGAGTAAAACCAACCCTAGAGGGCAAACAGATTAAGAAGAAGAAGAAGAAGAAGAAGAAGAAGAAAATTTCCATGATTTATATATTTTTTACAATTTAACGTTGCAACGACAAAGCTACGTCCTATGGCGACGATCATGATATATTTAAATAGTGCGTATTTTATGTCATTTTATATTCATTCATGAAGATAAAATTTATGAATGCCTTTTTCTTTTTTTCTTTTTCTTAGAAGGTGGGCACCTCTCTGAAACCCGCCCCGTCCGCTTACGGCCAAAGAGAAGACTCCGCCAGTAGTCACCTCGCACGCTGAATTCTAGTTATGTTCATGAACCTATTAATGGTCACGTCATCAGCGGGGAGTGTGTTGTCATGTTGCGTGCTCTGGTTGCATTACCTCCAAACGGCTCTTCATTGTGGAGTCTAGTGACAAAGCCGTAGTCACGGAGAGCACGCTATACCCGTCAAAACATTTTACAATTCACTCTGTTTCAGTATATCACCAGTCACTAATCCTCATGCTCTGGTATTACAGCTACGATCAAGCGTTTGAGCTATTTGCTAAATAGACTGAGTTGTTTAAAATACGTGCTGGTAGTGGTTCAAAGAAGTTGTGGCTAGAAAACAATTTGTTTAAATAATTCTTAAAATTTAGTGTTTAAATGATGTAGCAAAGCCTACGAAGAAGATCCGTGAATGAATACTATTTCTCTTGAAATCATCCGAGATGAATTGTTAATAATTTCAAGTCTTTTTTGCAGATTGTCGTGGTCGATAAAGTGAATCGAGTTATGCAGCTGGAATGCAAAATATATTGGAGCGGTACGCCCCGAGGAGTTACCAAAATAATGAACTCTTAAGTTATGCAATCAATGTTATAATTTCTCTATATATTTTGAACGTCCTTGGCTCTGACGGCAGTGCGTCGGCCTCTCACCGCTGGGTTCCGTGGTTCAAATCCCAGTTACTCCATGTGAGATTTGTGCTGGACAAAGTGGAGGCGGGACAGGTTTTTCTCCGGGTACTCCGGTTTTCCCTGTCATCCTTCATTCCAACAACACTCTCCACTATCATTTCATTTCATCTGTCAGTCCTTACTCAAGCCCTAGAGGAGTGCGACAGGCAGGCGGCACATTTCCTATCCTCGCCGCAAGATCGGAGCTTCATTCATTCTATCCCTGACCCGGTCATGGACTGGAAAACAGGTTGTAGGTTTTCATGTATATATATATTGTGCAAGTGAATATATCTTCCAGCTTCTAACCGTATATTTCTGTGCTCAGCATCGCCGGGATACGAAAGAGCTACTACTTGAATGGTGGCATATATTTCTTTAGTGTAGGCACATTTACCTTTTATAAACATAGTAAATGATGGAGGAAACATCCATCTTCCGAATTCAAGCTTACAGCTACGTAAACCAACTTAAGTCGGCTGTCGTTAAGTGATATTTATTGATGTCCGCTTCTGTGTTGTAGTGGTTAATGCGATTAGCTGCCACTCCAGTAGGCCCGGGTTCGATTCCCACGTTAACCATCCTCGAAGTGGTTTTCCATGGTTTTCTACTTCTTCTCCTGGGAAATGCCCCGATGGTACCTAACGCAAGGCCACTACCAATTCCTACCCTCCTTTTTGCCTATCCCTTCCAAACATCCATAACCTCCCCCCCCCCCCAAAAGGCGCTGTTGAACATAGCAGGAGATGTCACCTGGGCGAGGTACTGGTCCACTTACTCAGTTGTATCTAGCCGACCCAAAGTTTCTCACCCTGGAACACTGGCCTTAATGCGATAGAGGTGCGAGGGAAAAACCGACCCTACAGGGTAAACCGATTAAGAAAGAAAGAGAAAGACAGAAAATTCACCCGGAATGACGTGGGATCGATTCCCAGTCAGTAAGTCGAAAATTAAAGAAACGAGATTTCCATTTCCGGAAGTGCACATGGCCCTGAGGTTCACTCAGCCTACATCAGAAATGAGTACCAGGTTAATTATCGAGAGCAAAGGTGGCAGGGTGTAGAGCTAACCACTCTACCCCATTAAGTGCCGAGGTTACAGATAGTCGACGCCCTTACCTTACACCCCTCCAAGGGCCTTCATGGCCTCTACGGAGGAGACTTGCTTTACTATGTTTTATTAGTGCCAAAAGGTGATTGCACAAGGAATCCACCAAGCAGGTGGCTGCGCGGTTAGGGTCACGTAGCTATTATATTGAATTCAGGAGATGGTTCAAACCCCACTATCGGCAGCCGTGAGGATGATTTTACATTGTTTCCCATCTTCACGCCAGGCAATACCTGGGGTTTAGTAAAGTCAATGATTGCTTCTTTCCCACTTCCAGGCGTTACCTACCCCATCGTCGTCATAAGACCTTTCTCTGTTGGTGCGACGTACAGAAAAATATGTTTTTAAAACACCGAGCGAGTTGCTGTTGCGTTTGGGTCACGGAGCTAACACCTCGTATTCGGGAGATATTGGGTTCGACCCTGTAACCGTCCAGGCTTCTCCAGCCCTACTAATTTAATAATATCATTTTACTCGATATCATTTTATATCAAGTTTATCCGCCATCGGCAATTATTCGTAATAACATATTTATTCAACGTCAAGCATTTGTAAATAAGGTTTTTGCAAACATATTGTATATATTATAACATCATTTATTATTTATTATTATATTATGTAGGATAGGAATTCATTATGTTGTAAATACGGTCAATATGTTGAGACATAGTTGTTTTCATTTCATCTCATACTTGTGTATACGGAAAGTTATTCTTAAAGATGGGATTTTGCGTGACTACTGGGTTTGGCGAAGGCAGTAAACAGCGACCCGCGCGCGAAGCTTGCATACCAGCAGAGTACATCATCGCCACGCCTACTGGACTCGACAAGAAAGAAGAGAAGGGGAGATGATAATGCGATCTACGAATCAGATGTTTCGTTATATAGAGATCTGAGATTGAGCTGTTACCTAGAGTGGGGGAGCCCGGTGATATTATCAAGTGCGGAGCGAGATACTTACGGATACTCCATCACTACTACTTCTACTGTGAACATCTACTTTGAACGACGTGATTTGATTTTTGAAACAGTGTGTGGTCGCTCCGCGACATAGTTATTTTTGTACAATGTGTTGTCGCTTTGATACAGTACTTAGGTGCGGAAATGTTATCGGATCTGCGTGAGACGAAACAAGCTTACGGCTTGTGTTATTTTCAGTAAATATTCTGGACGAAGAACTATGTTTAGTTCAAGTCTACGGAATTTGGTACAAGTCTGTACCGTATAAATAGTATAGCTCAGTTGGATTGAGATTTCTACTAATATGGAAAAATTCATATCTCTGAATTTTCTCCTCATACGATCAACGATGATCAGTTTTTACAAGTATAGGGCCAATGTCTAATTTAAATACTAGGCAAGTAGGGAGTGCTAGTCCAGATAGCCCGTACCATATCAGAGAAGGAAGGAAGGATGTCCATGGAGCAAATTCTACATCGAGAAGAAGAGAACGAGTAACCACGGAAACCAGATGACTTCAACGGAAGCTGCAATTGGTGAGCTTCAATTAGATAAAGCAAGCAATAATAAATTCAGTAAAGTAAATTATAAATTCCTCCACGCTTTAAGGAACTTTTCCGATTCATCTCATTTTTTTGTATAATAAATTCATTTGTATTTTATATTGCGTTAATTTTCTTTCTTAAGAGATACTTAATGGTTAATTATTTAAAATCCTACCGCTGTGATTTAAGTATAAGTCTCCATGCTAGTAAATATAAATTTTGGTTTACAGTTTTGTTTAAAACTGGGGCTCGAAAACCATTAAGTATTCGTGGAAAGAAAGCAGTAAAAGTAGAGTCTGTGTTTATGGGGGTTAAGTGAGTGTCCATATAATTTGTATGTGTGATTTGGGGGGAATCATGGCTGCACAAGGTGAAAAGGACATGAAATTACGTAGCGGAAACTTAGTAAAGGGAGGCGAGACGCTAAATTCTAGGAATGTTGTAGATAAAAATATTGAAGTAGATAAAACGGTACAGAGTGGTGGGAGCATGGAAATTAGCACAGAATCTGATGTAGCTAGGATGGAGGGCGAGAAAGAAAGTGATACGAATAGTGGAATGAATATTCGACAACTGTTTTAATGATGCAAGGGATATTAGAGCAAACGGATGAAATTAGAAAGGAAACGAAAGGACGCTTTAAATAATAAATGAAATGAATCACTAGGGCAGCAGAAACGTTTTGAGAATCAGTTAGCGGAACAGGAGATGAGACGTAGCCAACATGAGAAAGTCGTAGATAGTAAGTTAACTGAACTTAGGAGCGAAGTAGACCAGCAGATCACAGGAATTAATTGTAAAATTCAGGAACAAGTAGGAGAAGTTAGTAAAGTTAGAGAACAAATACAACAACAATACAATGATCTGTGTGGTAAGGTAGAGACTAATGCTAAGATATGTAATGAAATGTTGGTGAATGACGTAGAAACTAAAGTGATAAATGCACGTATTGATAGGTCGGAGGCACAAATACGTAAAGAAATCAGAGAAAAGCAAGGTAATATAGGAAGTCAGTGCCATGGTACTAATTTCATATATGAAACAGAACTACCTAAATTTAATGGGAGACAGACAAACCCTTTAGATTTTTAAACACTGTTAAGAAACGGTTTGAAAAGCGAATCGAAGAAGGAATCATTGAATGGGAAGAAGCGTTAGAAATAATTGGTAAAGCTTTTATTGGGGAAACGAATTCATGGTTTGCGGTGTATAAGAGCAGCATGACCAGTATCGTGGAATTCCAGAAATATTTCAAGGAAAAATTTTGGAGTGAAGCTATACAAAGCAGGGAAAGAGAACGCATTGTCTTTGGGAAAATTAGGCCTCACGAAGGAGTTTCTATGACCGAATATTTTCTAGCCCACGTTATGATTTGTAGAAACGTAGATGGGATGTCAGCGGAGAGAGATATTGTGAAGTTATTACTCACATTTTCCCAACAAAATCCGCGAAGCTAGCTGTATGCAACAGATAGAGTCTATTCAGGGAATGGAAAGATTGCTAGCAAGTTTCGATGCGTTAGGAAAGAGTAGTAGTACACGAGAGCACACAAACTATCAACCACCACCCAGAAGACAAGAACACAATCACCGTGGTCAGTTTCAACCGAGACAATAACCTGTAGGTAATCAGTCACACCAGCAAAATAGGAATGTTCAGAGGGAACGCAATGTAGAGGAAGGTACAAGCCGAAATCAGGATACAAGGAGACAAAGTAATTTAAACTGATAGTAGACGGTAATGAGAGGTCAGATTATCAGTCTTCAGTACATGTTACGAGAAATTGTGTAATGACGCACATGGATTATGATCTCGATGTTAGAGATGAGTTATTAAGGGAGGTGGAAATGGATCAAGTCGAAGTTGGTAGTAAAAGTGATAACCCCGTTGTTACGATCGTTATATGGAGGGCGCAGTATCAGGCTTTATTGGATTCAGGCAGTCAAAGATCATGTGTAAGTTCGAAGTGGTATGAGGACAGAAAGAAGGAGAATATTGAGATTGAAGAAATGCCTGTGAAATCCACATACACTAACTGACAGTGACAATGCAACACCAAGGATGAGCGGTTCGAAAGGGATGAAAGTTGGGAAAAAACAGAGGCGGAACGGATGAATAATTGATCTTTATTTCAAACCGAAATGCAGGTTACACAATGCGCACGGCATCGACTCAGTAGGATGTAGGACAACCGCGAGCGGCGATGCACGCAGAAACACGTCGAGGTACAGAGTCAATAAGAGTGCGGATGGTGTCCTGAGGAATGGTTCTCCATTCTCTGTCAACCATTTGCCACAGTTGGTCGTCCGTACGAGGCTGGGGCAGAGTTTGCAAACGGCGTCCAATGAGATCCCACACGTGTTCGATTGGTGAGAGATCCGGAGAGTACGCTGACCACGGAAGCATCTGAACACCTCGTAGAGCCTGTTGGGAGATACAAGCAGTGTGTGGGCGGGCATTATCCTGCTGAAACAGAGCATTGGGCAGCCCCTGAAGGTACGGGAGTGCCACCGGCCGCAGCACATGCTGCACGTAGCGGTGGGCATTTAACGTGCCTTGAATACGCACTAGAGGTGACGTGGAATCATACGCAATAGCGCCCCAAACCATGATGCCGCGTTGTCTAGCGGTAGGGCGCTCCACAGTTACTGCCGGATTTGACCTTTCTCCACGCCGACGCAACACTCGTCTGCGGTGACTATCACTGACAGAACAGAAGCGTGACTCATCGGAGAACACGACGTTCCGCCATTCCCTCATCCAAGTCGCTCTAGCCCGGCACCATGCCAGGCGTGCACGTCTATGCTGTGGAGTCAATGGTAGTCTTCTGAGCGGCCGCCGGGAGTGCAGGCCTCCTTCAACCAATCGACGGGAAATTGTTCTGGTCGATATTGGAACAGCCAGGGTGTCTTGCACATGCTGAAGAATGGCGGTTGACGTGGCGTGCGGCGTGCGGGGCTGCCACCGCTTGGCGGCGGATGCGCCGATCCTCGCGTGCTGACGTCACTCGGGCTGCGCCTGGACCCCTCGCACGTGCCACATGTCCCTGCGCCAACCATCTTCGCCACAGGCGCTGCACCGTGGACACATCCCTACGGGTATCGGCTGCGATTTGACGAAGCGACCAACCTGCCCTTCTCAGCCCGATCACCATACCCCTCGTAAAGTCGTCTGTCTGCTGGAAATGCCTCCGTTGACGGCGGCCTGGCATTCTTATCTATACACGTGTCCTGTGGCACACGACAACACATTCTACAATGACTGTCGGCTGAGAAATCACGGTACGAAGTGGGCCATTCGCCAACGCCGTGTCCCATTTATCGTTCGCTACGTGCGCAGCACAGCGGCGCATTTCACATCATGAGCATACCTCAGTGACGTCAGTCTACCCTGCAATTGGCATAAAGTTCTGACCACTCCTTCTTGGTGTTGTATTTGCTCTGTCAGTCAGTGTATATCGTCACTGTTGTAGGTAAACGACCCAAGCAAATATGTAAATAAGTTGCCATACCTATTTGTATTAACGGGAAGTCGAAAATTCAGATCTGTCTTGTTATTCCGAATGTTATATTTGATGTTATCTTGGGATCTGACTGGCTAAGTTTATACTCAGCTCGGTTAAATTACAATGAGGCGATAGTATATTTAAGGTGGGATTATGAGGATGTTAAAGTCACGTGGGATGCCGAAGTTCAGACGAAAGTGGAGGTTTGTAACATGTGGTGTGTTAATGAGGTTTCAAAAGATGAAGAAGAGAGAGAGGATTTTAAGTTATGTGAAGTGTGGTTAGAGGAGAACCACGATGATGCTTTGAGAGAAGCGGTAGATAGTAGCAATTTGGAAGAAGGTCAGAGGGACCGATTGTTGTATGTGTTGAGAGAACACAAGGAAGTATTTTCATCGAAACCCGGCAAAACACATGTGTATGAACACTCATTTTCAGTGCTGGATCAAGGTATATTCGCTGAACCGAGATATCCGATACCACATAAGTATGCTAAAGCATTAGAAAATAAAATTGAAGATTTGTTAGAGGATGGTATTATTGAAGTTTCGAGTAGTCAGTGTGTCAATCATTTATTGAGAAAAGCGACAGGTCTTAGTTGCAGTAAGATTATTAGTGACAAGTATGTTCAGGAATTAGGTACGCCTAGGAGGTTATTATCTGATAGTGGATCTAAATTTACATCGAAGAAGTGGAAGGCTGTGATGACAGACTTAGGTATCACACATGTTTTTTCCTCAATTAGGAATCCGCAAGGGAATATGTGTGAACGCACGATGAAGGAATTAGGTAGGATGTTTCGATCTTTAGTTCATGACAAGCACACTGCGTGGGTTGGTTCTTTAGCGTTGATTGAGAAATGGATTAACATGGTTCAGCATGATAGTACGAAATTCACCCCATTAGAGGTTCATTTTGGCAGCAATCCAAGGAATGAGCTGACAATAGTACTAGGTATTACACAGGAACCTCAGCGGGACTCTCAGATACATGTCAGATTAGCGAGAGAGAATTTGATTAAAGCGGCTGAGAAGCGTAGCAGACAGCAGAAACGTCAGGTGTTAGACGAATTTCAGGTAGGAGATTCTGTTCTGTTACGTGTTCCCATGCTCTCGTCCAGTGAAGAGAAGGTGGCGAAGAAATTATTTTTGTTGTATCAGGGTCCATTCCAGATTCATTGTCGGGTTGGTCCTTGTGCATACAGATTGAAAGATGGTAATCGTGTCATGTTGGGCACTTATAATATTCGCTCTCTGAGACGATATATTCCTCCGAATTAAGTGCAATGTCTCCCAGGTGTTGTTTTGATAACATTAAATGTACTTGAGTTAGAAAACGTGAATTCATGTATAGGTTGTGAACCTAGACCTGATACCATTGTAGAAGCCACGAGTAACTTGGGATTTTTTTTAAACTGCAGAAGGAAATTAATGCAATAATTTTCTAAGTAGTAATATTTTTTGCAATGAAAACAAGAAATTGCTTGCGGCCATCTAAGAGAGGTAAGCCACGTGTGATTACGTGTGTGTGTGGTGTATATATTATGATAACCGGGAACTGCCGAACACTTTGATGGTGAAGTGCAAAGATAGAGTTATTTACCTGTTGTTATGTTGTAAATATTATGAGTGTTAATGACAAACTTTCGCAAGAAAACTGGCAGGAATTATTACTAATGTTATCTGGTATCGTTGAAACAGACACTCTACAGTGAGATACAAGATTCGATTATGTATGTTTTTTATTAAGTGTTTGTAAGATGTAATGATGTATATATCAGCCGTTTTGTTGTAGTGTGTTATTTTCATATATGTTATATCTGTAAATAACAGGAGGGCGTATATAACCGTCCAGGCTTCTCCAGCCCTACTAATTTAATAATATCATTTTACTCGATATCATTTTATATCAAGTTTATCCGCCATCGGCAATTATTCGTAATAACATATTTATTCAACGTCAAGCATTTGTAAATAAGGTTTTTGCAAACAAATTGTATATATTATAACATCATTTATTATTTATTATTATATTATGTAGGATAAGAATTCTTTATGATGTAAATACGGTTAATATGTTGAGACATAGTTGTTTTCATTTCATCTCATATTTGTGTATACGGAAAGTTATTCTTAAAGTTGGGATTTTGCATGACTACTGGGTTTGGCGAAGGCAGTAAACAGCGACCCGCGCGCGAAGCTTGCATACCAGCAGAGTACATCACCGCCACGCCTACTAGACTCGACAAGAAAGAAGAGAAGGGGAGATGATAATGCGATCTACGAATCAGATGTTTCGTTATATAGAGATCTGAGATTGAGCTGTTACCTAGAGTGGGGGAGCCCGGTGATATTATCAAGTGCGGAGCGAGATACTTACGGATACTCCATCACTACTACTTCTACTGTGAACATCTACTTTGAGCGACGTGATTTGATTTTTGAAACAGTGTGTGGTCGCTTCGCGACATAGTTATTTTTGTACAATGTGTTGTCGCTTCGATACAGCACTTAAGTGCGGTAATGTTATCGGATCTGCGTGAGACGGAACAAGCTTACGGCTTGTGTTATTTTCAGTAAATATTCTGGACGAAGAACTATGTTTAGTTCAAGTCTACGAAATTTGGTACAAATCTGTACCGTATAAATCGTATAGCTCAGTTGGATTGAGATTTCTACTAATATGGAAAAATTCATATCTCTGAATTTTCTCCTCATACGATCAACGATGATCAGTTTTTACAAGTATAGGGCCAATGTCTAATTTTAAGACTAGGCAAGTAGGGAGTGCTAGTCCAGATAGCCCGTACCATATCAGAGAAGGAAGGAAGGATGTCCATGGAGCAAATTCTACATCGAGAAGAAGAGAACGAGTAACCACGGAATCCAGATGACTTCAACGGAAGCTGCAATTGGTGAGCTTCAGTTATATAAAGCAAGCAATAATAAATTCAGTAAAGTAAATTATAAATTCCTCCACGCGTTAAGGAACTTTTCAGATTCATCTCATTTTTTTTGTATAATAAATTAATTTGTATTTTATATTGCGTTAATTTTATTTCTTAAGCGATACTTAATGGTTAATTATTTAAAATCCTACCCCTGTGATTTAAGTATAAGTCTCTATGCTAGTAAATATAAATTTTGGTTTACAACCCTGGCGCCCAAACATCACATAGAGAAATGGGAAACCATGGAATGTTAATTGTTTCTATTTGCGTGGCAATTTGCGGGCAAGCCACAAATAGTTTATTTAATATTCATGTGTCCCAAGATAATAACTTTCATCTCCCCAAGTGTCTTGATGAGGGGTCGAACAGTTACAACCCCACTGTCCACATCCCTGAAGCTGGTTTTCCATGGTTTCCTATTTTCACACCGGGAAAATGTACCTACACCTTAATTAAGACACACGGTCGCTTCCTACACACTCCCAGCCCTTTCCTATCATATCATCAACATAAGACACATCTGTCTCGGTGAGACGTAAACCAGATCGTACAGAAATATACAATAAAAAGTATAAGGAATATTGTATATAAGGACATCCTTCAATAAATATTTACCCCATTGACCGTCATGTATTTCCGGTTTTCATTTAGTTATTATTATTATTATTAATAATAATAATAATAATAATAATAATAATAATAATAATAATAATAATAATAATAGGTACCGTGGTTTGGTGGATTAGCAGAGGTGAAAGAAGGTGCCGGGGTGAATGGGTCTAACTACAAGACCGAGATATGAATTAAAATTTCATTAAATGTTATATTTTCGAAAATAGCAAAACTTAACAATTTTCACATAAAATTTCAAAATCTAACAAATATCAACAAGTCAACAAATTACCGACACTCAGGTACAATTCCTGAGCTCTCAGCTCACAAACACATATTTACCAAAGGTCAGAAATCCCCTCCATACATGGAGCACTTACTCCCAACTTTGAATATCAAGCCTCTCTGAGGCACGTTTAACACAAATAAAAGACCTGAACCGCTCTCAATTTTCTGAGACTATCAAAGGCCACAACAGACTTTACCATTAACTGCCCTCAAGGCACACTTACAAAGAAACAGGGGTATCTTGTACCTAACCTACTGGGCCTTAGCAGAAAAGAACAGGTTAAATAAATGGCCCAAAATACCAAGATGAATGGAGGCGTGTACTTGCACTCCTACATGAAACTTTTTAAAACCTACGAGGCACTAGGCCGATGAAACAGGGGCAATTCCCAAACTATGGAGGTGACTCCTATAGGAAAATTTTAAGACATTACAGAAAGGAAGAAAACCAGTTACAAAACGTAGTCACCTCCAAGCAATATGAAGGGGAGCTCGAGAGGGTAAAGCACTCTCTATCCCCGAATTGCAATTACAGATTTTAATGAAGTTTATACATCAAACGGCAAGGAAAAATTACATGTCGAAAAGATAGCTTATATAGTAAAGGGATTCGGACATTTCCCGAGGACTAAACTGTTGAGCTAGCAAGAAAATAAAGATGTTAAAGGGCCATTACCTTATTGAAGAGCTGCTGCCTGATGAAAGAGGCGCTTCCCGCCTCCTGCTATATGTCCATACACTAAGTTAGAAGTTGATGAAGTGGCCCAGAGACAAGAAAATCAGCAGTTTTTATACCCTCGGGGAAAATTCGAGACCTTTCATGAATAATTAAGACACTCCCACAGGCGTTTATTGGCTACAGTATACAGTTACACACAAAATCGAAGAAGAAGAAAGACACGATTGGTAAAAAATTAATTACAGAAATAATTGATTGGCTACCTTCAAAACTGGCGGAAAGAAAAGACTAATATTGCCAACCCACAAATGAAAGAACGAAATTTAGTAATAAGAAAACTTATGAGTACAAAATATCTTCAAAATGGTTCCCTCACTTCGCACCAGGGTGCATGATCATAGTTTGTTAGTAGAGACATCTATGAGACAATGTCCAAACTTCTTGATAAATAGTAAACAAAAACACGTCGAAATGAACACAGTGACATCTTCAGAGCAAACGTTTAAATAGATCCAGTTTTAAGTTCACAGTTTCTCCTGTAGAGGAGTACTTTAAGGCGGAAAATTCGAATGTGCGGCGTAGAGGTGTACCAGCCGGTACAATAATAATAATAATAATAATAATAATAATAATAATAATAATAATAATAATAATAATAATAATAATAATAATAATAATAATAATAATGCTATTTTGCTTTACGTCCCAATAACTACTTTTCGATTTTCGGAGATGCCGAGGGGCCGCAATGTTGTCTCGTAGGTGTTCTCTTATGTGCCAATAAATCTACCGACAAGAGGCTGACGTATTTGAGCATCTTCAAATACCACCGGACTGAGCCAGGATCGAGCCACTCAGCCCGGTTTATTATTATTATTATTATTATTATTTTTATTATTATTATTATTATTATTATTATTATTATGCATGAATGGTCCCTATCAGAACACACGAAGCTTTATTTATGATTTCGTTTGCGGAGGATTCAGGATGCTTTCATCTGTTCACTAAAGAACCTCTTCCTTTCTTCCGTCCACTTGATACCTGCTCTTTTTTGTACTTCATTCTCTGGAGTAACTTCCCATTTGTCAATTTTCTTTCTATGTGTATTTCGATTCAAAATTTCTTCAGGTTGAATTTGTGTGTTCTTCATGTCCGCTTTTGTTTGTTGTGTCGAAGGGAAATTCTTCAGTTTATGAACACTTTCAATAATTTAGTGGGATAGTCTGGTTTCTGGAAGCCCCGTAACATGTCCATGAAATTTTAGCCTCCTTTTCCTGAAGTCTGCCGCAATATTAGATAATTTTTCTTTGGATTTCCGGGATTGGAGGCGGTACCCGTCTTCCATGTGTCTTGGTCCTAAAATATTCTCCATGATTTTTCGCACTTTGTATTGAGACTATGGATGTCTAGTTTTGAACAAAAACATTCAGTTTTCTGGAAGTAGATATGAAGCCCGACCTTTTCGGCACATTCTTGGAGAATTTCAACGTGATTTATCGCTGGACAAAAGGGACCGGTGGTGTAGAGGTAGCTTGCTGGTCCCTTATTCCAAGATCCTGGTGTCGTTTTTCGGCCAGTTCGGGGATTTTAATTCTGGACAGGGGCGTAGAACGGGGTTCATATGATAAGCGATTTTTCTCAAACTCTTAGTTACGGAAGTAAAGTGCGCAGTGAGGGGATAACCCTTTGAACTACTATACATAGACAAACATCGGTTACCATGGTTACTATGGTATTGGGAAACTGATAACGCTATTACCAGATGGACGACAGCTCAAAGATATCCGTGTTAAAAAGGACTTGCGATCATATACAACACATGAGTGAATCCGATTGTGCATTAGAGTTCAGAAATGTGGTCCATTCCTGTGGATCGCAATGAATTTCCGTTTTCCTCTTCCTTTCTCCCTCCCTCTCCCGTAATATTTCCACATTGACCAAACTAACACTAGACTTCACTCAGCTCCTACTGCTTCTCTCTATGGATAGCTTGGGATGAATTCGGAGAAACCAAAGTTATACAATAAACAATGATATTTTCGGTGTGAAATGAAGACAGGTTCAGGAATTGCTATTTGCTATTTGGTATTTTGGAGTGGATAAGTACTGTATCCTTAAATAGCAAAACAGCTACAATATGATTATTTCAGTGATTTCTCCTGAAGTAGAGAAAAATTCAAGTACAGATTTTACCTCTGTCAGAGAGGCTTGTATTGCTGTAGCGACTGCTGATTTGAGACATTTCGATATACTTAAATATCCGATAATAATAATAATAATAATAATAATAATAATAATAATAATAATAATAATAAAATACCAGGCGAGTTGGCCTTGCGATTAGGGGCGCGCGGCTGTGAGCTTGCATCCGGCAGATAGTGGGTTCGAATCCTACTGTCGGCAGCCCTGAAGATGGTTTTCCGTGGTTTCACATTTTCACACCAGGCAAATGCTGGAGCTGTACCTTAGTTAATTCCACGGCCGCTTTCTTCCAAATCCTAGGCCTTCCCTATCCCATCGTCGCCATAAGACCTAACTGTGTCGATGCGACGTAAAACCACTAGCAAAAAAATTATATGTGTAAAAACATACTATTTGCTTTACGTCGCACCGACACAGATAGGTCTTCTGGCGACGATGGGACAGGAAAGGGCTAGGAGTGGGAAGGAAGCGGCCGTGGTCTTAATTAAGTTACAGCCCCAGCATGTTCCTGGTGTAACAATGGGAAATCACGGAAAACTATCTTCAGGAATTCCGTCAGTGGGGTTCGAACCCACTATCTTCCGAATACTAAATACTGGCCGCACAAGCGACTGCACCTATCGAGCTCGGTGGGAAGAAATTAGCCGTGGCCTTAAATAAAGTACATCCCCAGCATTTGCCTGGTTTGAAAATGGAAAACCATCTTCAGGGCTGCTGACAGGTTCGAACCCACTGTTCCCCGAATGCAGATACCTGACCCAAACCGTGCAGCCATTCGCTCGGAATGGGTGAAAGTTTGACAATGTCTCGCCTCAGCTATGTTAATTTTCTCTATCATTCTCATATTTACATTTTCACAAAACCTTTTCTTTACAGATTCTACAATCTTTCAAACCTTGATCTGTTCAGTGTTGTTACAAAAAATGGGAGCCGGCGCCTTCCATTTTATCACCATCCTAAATCGTGCTTCCTATTTGGGACATATTTTTCGCACGTAAGTGTACTGTTAGACAGTCTGGTCTTTTAACGGGTAGTAAGTAGAGCAACGTAGAAACCTATTCAAAATTGTCGTTGGGGGTAATAGTGCACAGTCTTCTGTGGCCAGACCAGAACTACGCCGCGTCGTGAAAACCTCGTGACGATATCACTCCGCTACAACGACCCTTCCGGAATCGTGTAGGATGGTGAATGGCGATTGATAACAAATGAAACATATTTAGAGGAAGTCCGTAAACTGTCATATACATTCTTCAGCATATTTCAGGGATCACTGAAAAATTCAGATCATTTTGGTTCTTTTATGGAGATTTAAGACAGGTTAACCTTCAAGCCACTCAAAATTTTTGGATGAAAATTCCAACGGAAGATCAATATTGGATCGAATCTCGATTGAATAGGTGGAAAGTCAGCTGCTAGGTCATTATGTTAATCATAGGAAGTGTCTCTAAATATATCAAATATCAAGGCGGGTCATTTGCCCGTACAATGTCAGTCGCCTTTCCCTGATACATGTGAGTATGTCCTCCTGATGTTCGTAGATCTCGTTGTTGTGCCTGATCCTGTAAGTGCCATCCTCCGCTCTTATGGATCCTAGTATCCTCCTCAAGATCTAAGTTCTAGTTTTCTGAGTGGGCCCTTTCGATTTATCAAGAAGCAAGACTGATAGCAAACGAAATGGAAATTAATTCCTCAAGGCTATGGGAACAGAGCCTTTAGAGGACTGATTATCAAACTAGGGGTACACCTGAGATTTTTAGTGGGGTAATTGACCAGCCTTCAAGGAAAAAGAGGTAAATAAAATAACGGAAAGAAATACGAAGAAAGTCAAATATATTTACTTTAAAGAATCCTCATATCTCTGGGCTTACCACCAAGTTCGTGATACGTTTTTTAATAATGTATGTATGCAAGAGAGAGTTTTAATTCATGGTCCACTTAAAAATTAATTACAGTTCCACTGTAAGCTAAATTTGGAACTGTTCCTCACTGGACTACCATATATCGGAAAACTTTGTGGCACTAATCCCTTTGAAATGTTGAGATGGTTCGCAATATATAAAGTCGGGAATTATGATAAAATAATATGCATTCTTATCTACTACTTTGATGTTGAGGCTAACACCTACAGTTTTGGAAATCAGTGTTATTTTATTACCAGTGTGTAATAATTTATATACACGAAGCCTTAAATTTCGTGTGATATGTTATAAAATTTGTAGTACGTTTTACGATCTTGCCTCATTTACGACATGTGTTTAAAAGAAAGGTTCATAATCAATTGTGCCAGGTTCTCATATTTTTAAATCCGTCTTTTAGGGATTTTTCGTGGAATTTTCATTCATGAGTGACGGGTACGATCTTAGAGAAATTTTACAACTTCTGCTGAAGAGGGGACTTCACCTATTTTCTAATGGCAGGCGGTCAACTATGTCCGCGATTAAGACATTCTTCTCAGATATTATATTTATTTATATTAATCGTATTTCATATTCTGTATTCAATACTTGGCTGTGAACTTGCATCCGGGAGATAGTGGTTTCGAATCCCACTGTCGGCAACTCTGAAGATGGTTGTCTGTGTTTTCCCATCTTCACACCAGGCAAATGATGGGGCTGTACCTTAACTAAGATCACGGCCGCTTCCTTCCGACTCCTAGGCCTTTCCTATCCCATCGTCGCCATAAGACGTATCTCTGTCGGTGCGACGTAAAGCAACTAGCAAAAAATTGATATGGTGCCATACACTAGATAAAAACACATTGCACATGTCTGTATAATTCTTGAAATTTATTAAGATACGTAATATATTACGTTAAAGTGCAGAACATTACCAAGAGCACGGCACGATCCGACCACATGTTCGTGTAAGTTGATATTCGTTCTATAAATTCAAACTTGATTCTTTCAACTTATAACATGATACTGGTCGTGATTTCAGGCGTAGTTTATCGCAAAGCCTGGCATTTTCATCCCGACAATGTATCGGCTCCATATTCTCATGACAGGCACAAAGCACTTGTCAATCAAACAGAGGGTGAGGATATGGAACCAAGCCAGCGTGAAGCGATGAATAGTAGACATCACCAGCGCGCCGGATACTAGAATGTGCGTAGTGTCCCTGCTGCATGACCGGACATAACCGATTTTACCGTAGGAAATACGGTTCATTTGGCGAGAACTCTTGTGTAGTGAAGGGATACCTGTGCTCATGTTTTATTTTACACAATAGACATGCAGCTTTTTCTGGATACAATATTTGATTCTCTGAGTAATACATGTATACAGCTAAATGTGTGTAAAATATGTATACGAGAGGCGTTTTTTGTATTGAATTATATGCCTCACAATATTTACTGTATTGAAGTACGTGGGTCTCGCCATTTCTCAGCTCGTTTTCCATATTTCTCTTGTCAGAGTTGTAGATAAATACAGTGAAAGCCTCCTTATCTGGTCTGCTCTGACCAGTCCCTTGGTCGGTTAATGAAGTGGCCGGTTACAACGGCGATACAAAATTACAGGACTTATCCAGAAATGTATAGCACTATAATTTAATTTAATATGTTTCATAATTTTTAAGCAACGTTTAAAAATAATTATTAGGCGTGTAAATGTTGTACGTTAAGATAATCAATCAATCAACCAATCAATCAATCAATCAATCATGTGCATTTAGGGCCGTCGCCTGGGGGGCAGATTTCCTTTTAACTGATTCCGTATCCTTTTCTTAAACGTTTCCTAAGAACTTGGAAATTTATCGAACATTCCCCTTGATAATTTATTCCTAGCTTTCACTCCTCGTCCTTTAAATTATTTGCCTCGATTTTTCCTGTTCAATTCCAACTTCATCTTCATATTGTGATCTTTCCTACTATTAAAATCTCCGCTCAAGATTAATGTCATTCATGCCATCTCTCCACTTACGGATCGAAACATATACCACATAGTCGAGCATTACGTCTCCTTACTCCCAAGTCTTCCCAGTCCAAAGTATCCAACATTTTCGTAACACTACTCCTTCGTGGGATTTATTTAGCGTACTGCCTTTTGTATACATTCTGAGAAACGTAATTACATTAATCACTATATTATAAACAAACATCTACTTCTTGGATGTATCTGATGGAATTCGGGGTTGGCGTTAGGAATTCCTCACACTCTTCTCCGTAATCTCTATTTCTACAGTCTTCTCTAATATGTTGAATGGTCTTCCGTGATGCGCCGCAGTCGCATGCGGGATTATTTCCAAGGGGTGAGGAGGATGTCTTGAGGAATGCACTCCCCACTTGAAAAGTGAGTCTCCACATATTCCATGCTCTGTTCTCAACCGATTGGGCGCTGTCCATACCTTGCGAGGTTAATCAAACTCAGACACTGTCTCAGAGATTCAAGGTAACTGCTCACAAGCTTATAGAACATTTTGAAGCCATGTTAAATCTGTTGGGTTTCTTTCCCAGTGTCAGAAGATGATGTCTTGAACGAAGTCTGCTCATTCTGAGGTCAGGAATACATATCAGAATGCAGTGGTTATCCAAGCTTTGCTAGAATCGAATTGTATTCCCTAATCAATGCTTTTTTTCTTCGAAGATTTGGGGGTGGTATATGACTTAGGAGAGGCAGCCAAATAGTGGGTGTAGACCTGATTTTTCCAGACATAGTAGGCCTACGCATTTATTGGACGTCATTTTATTTGCATGGGCAGTGCTCAACCATACCGGTGCACAATATTCCGCCGCAGAGTATACAAGGCTCAATGCAGAAGTTCTCGTATCAAGTAGCCGTGGTGTGGGTCCCTTACAATGGAACCATACTCTAATTGCGGTTTTACTAGACTCAAACATCCTCACAACTGAGACAATGACGGCCAAGTACAGGGCGGTCGGTAGTAATGCCAATGAGAGTTCATATTTCTGGTGCACTGAGGCAAATTGAACGGGATCTTCAGCTAACCAAACAATACCGCCGGTGAATAGACACGAATGTTCTGCAGGCTTATGTAAATAGTTCAACTGGCGAACGCCAGACAGTCTTCAGTATGTCATTCTTGAGGGATCTCAAATCGTGAGTGAAAGCAAGCAGTTATGAGAAGGTCGCTAGTCCATATCGAGTCATTCATTGGGCAAGAGTGCGTCAGACGGCTGCGTGAAGTTCGACAATTCTTGTTGGTTGCAAACCCTTCAGGAACGACGCTGGGCTGTGATAATCCGTGTGGATAACGGGAGTTTGACACGTCGGTGTGCAGCGTGATCACCAGAGTTAATGTGTGTGTGAGTAACAAAAAGTCTCTCTCGATCGGAAAATCGAAAATTTAGTGAGATTTTAATTTTAATGTGGAGAAAACCAGGTGTCTCACCGTCCCACATCATTATCATCCTCTGATTTTCTCCCCATACTTTCCTTCCATTCAACAGCTCTGATTTATTCCAACCTTGTGTGTTTCGTTTAATTTTATTTTATTTTATTAGTTTCTGTTTTATTTCTTCTACCACATTCGTCCCTGATTCGGCTGATATCATCTCTGATACTTCTCACGCGCAGACAGTGTGATAGAACATCTTAATTGAAGCTTAATAATGTCAGCTCCCGCTTGAAGCGCTGTGCCAGCGTACAGCAAGCCACCTGGTGACGGAACAAGCGTACCATTACAGTTCCCACAGTAAAGCATTCTTAAATTCAAACCCTCATTATTATAAAAGACTTCCTGGTAAACATTCGAGATTTTTTTCGTAAGGCGCGGAGCAAAATTCTCTGCGAAACGTAGAGAGTTTCACATTCTTTTCTTGACACGACATAGGCCCAAAAGCCTATCATGTGTATAAGTACGGGTCGTGAAAGCTCCATTGTTAACACATCGTAAACATTTAGAGCTTTTTGTTGTAGGAAAGAAGATTTATTATTGCTAGGGGCTTTACGTCGCACCGACACAGATAGGTCTTATGGCGACGATCGGATAGGAAAGGCCTAGGAGTTGGAAGGAAGTGGCCGTGGCCTTAATTAAGGTACAGCCCCAGCATTTGCCTGGTGTGATAGGAAGGAAGAAAGGAAGGGAGGAAGCAATGGAAGGTCCTAATATGTGATGCCTTGTACTAAACACGTTTTTTCCACAAGTGCAGGATCTCATGATTTGTCTCGCTGAGGAAATGCCTACAGTACAGCGATTGCCGTCCTGCGATCTGCCTGCCACGGTTTTTACCGCGCGTATATTAGTCTATATTTTTATCGCAACTCTCCATTCAGCGCTGTTCAAACCGTCGTGTTTACTAACCCAGTTTTTCGCCGACATATATTCTTGATATTGTAAGACTAATTTTCCCTTCTGAGATAAAGTACACAAGTTTTTGTATTCTCAGCTTCAGAGTTCTTCACGGACATTTGTCTTTTTATCTTCTTTTTACAGCGATCTTCATAGGGACAGAACTCGAGTGTTTGCAAGCACCGTTTGACTTTGTTATTAAGGTCCCATGTGTGAGCAATATAAATGTGCTCTTGGCCTTAAATTTGCATCAACGATTCTTAATTATTTTGAAAGAATACCTCCCACTAACTTCGAAAGAGACTTAGACCTTTATGTTGTTCTTCCCAACGTACAGAATGCCATCAGGAGTGTCTGATGAAAACTGTAAAATTTCCTTTAAGGAACATTTTTGTCCGAATGTCGCGTATGAGAAAAACTGAATTTGCGGATTCCTAAGTTGTGTGGTTTGGAATGTGTCTGTCAAAGTTGGGCGAACGAATGAGAAAAGTTCAGCAAATTTCTGATGCAGCTATACTAATTATGTAGTGGTTAATAGGTCAAGATTTGTTCGTAGATGTGTTATTAATTTTATATGGTCGAATATTGCAGAATCATGCAACGGCACTCCTCGATAACATATTGTCTGTATTACTGCTATAGTTGGTATTGCATCATTTGATTGCAACGCTATCCTTTGGTGACTAAGGTTCATTTTTAATTAATGAAGTTAAATTTTCAGACCAACATTTTTAAACATTCGTGTTGCGTTTTCATTACGGTGTGCTCCCGCTCTTGTATACTTCCATATTATGATTGTGTCATAGCAGATATATTAGGAATCCCAGATACGAGGGAATAGCCAGCTCTCAGATCCAGGTAAGAATCCCTGACCCGGGGTCTACCAGTAAGAGACAGGCACGCTACCCCTACACCGTCGCACTGGCTGTGAATCATCATCTTCTTCTTCTTCTCCTTTTTTCTTTTACTACTACTTTTTCCCACACCTGTGGGATCGTGGGTGCGAACTGCGTCGCACATGTGGATTTGGCCCTGTTTGACGGCCAGATGCCCTTCCTGACGCCAACCATTTATGGAGGGATTTAAGTACTATTTTGTGTTTCTGTGGTGGTTGGTAGTGTGGTATGTTGTCTGAATGTGGTGAGGAGAGTGTCGGGACGGGCACAAACACCCAGTCCCCGATCCAGAAGAATTAAGCAGAAGCGATTAAAATCACCTACACGGCCGGGAATCGAACCCGGGACCCTCTGAACCGAAGTCCAGTACGCTGACCAGTCAGCCAACGAGTCGGACTGGCAACGTTGCTGTGAATGGACAACAACATTTATTTTTCTGTCGGTCCAGTATACCTAAGATATGGTATAATCTTGAAAAATCGTCGTAGTGTTGCACAGATGCTTTCGGCTGTTTCTCCTCTATTCCTGATCAACTCAATGTGAAGTTGATTTTATATTTTCCAGAACACGGTGGCCAATTGCGGAGTGAAGGCGTGAACTTGACCTCCGTTCCGATTAAATACATTCTTTCGTAAAGAGTCCGATTTCAGTCTCGTAACAGTGCACTCATTTTTCTTAAGAAGGGAGCGAATCTCTTTCAGTGTCCACTTAGATAAGAAAACTTATAGTTTTCCAGTCTGTCTAAAACACGAAGTGTAACACCACAATATTCGACACGTGATGGCTGTCGCCCTCAAAGAGAGATTATTTGGTCTACAATGAAGTGTCTGGATTGGCGGAAAATGGAAGCACCGTTGTCTTTAAACCAGAAAACAAGAACGGATTAACGCAACGTTGCGATTTGAATCGCATTCTGGTCAACCGGAAGAAGTGGATTTAGAGAGGAAGAGTATTTATGACCCTACAGTCTTGTATTGTAAAGAAAAATATGGACTGCAAAATACAGGATCTTTCACTCAAAGCGCGCAGCGCAACGGGTAGATGGGAGAGCTGGTCAGGCGAGCACATGGCAACTCGCTGAGCTTGGGGCCGGGAGTGCGCCCGTATGAATCGCATGGAAATAACAAGCACACATAATAACGAACAATCAAAATAATTTCTCACCTCGTCACAGAAGATGTTGAAGATGTTCTCCACCTGCATTTACACATTTCTGGCTTCATCTAAGGAAATTTTCAATCATACGCATTAGTTCATCTACTGAAATAGCCTCAATTTCTTTCGTGATATTTTGTTTGAAAAAACTATAAGTTTGTAGTCACTCATATTCAATCACTGGTTAGGACAGTTTCAATGTAGGCGTTTCCATCATTAAACTCGAGCAGATTTGTTTAGAGAAATGAAAAAACAAACCGTTAAAGCTGCTTTGTGAATCCCTTTGGCACCAATCGTGAATCTATTTTGTGATGGAGAGTTCTTCAGGAATGATATGGTTAGTTATGATGTCGTATGAAATGCTTAATTATATAGCAACTCCCGGAAAGTTCTTCATCCTTAAATGACTTTTTAATTGACAGCATTGTTGGTTGGTGATGCTGTCGTGATTGTCATTGATGACATTTTTGGTTCCAGCAGGGAACATTATGTACCATTCTCTATGACGCTGCAAACTTATCGCTAGGGGAAATTATTTGAAGGTGGAAATCGCGGTCAGAAAATGGGAGGAAACGTTTCTGAAAATACATACAAAAAGGTTCAAAAATGTTTTTGGTGAAATCACGTTATTAATGTTTAAACCAGTTACATGACCTTTTTCCTATCCAGTTTGCAGGGTTATGATAATTAATAAACTTGTTATATTGGATTGTACAAAACATTTCAATATTTTTGTCGCTTTGAGGCCTGTAGATTTTTATATAGTGAGAGTAACTCTACTCGATGGTTACAGAAACCAATGAAACATATATTTTCAGCACTCGTAAAGGAAATTCATTCAATGTAGCAACGAATTACACATCTGCATTGTTCTTCACGTTTAATTCGAATTTCATTAGGAAATCCATCAAGTTCCTCCCGAACACTCTTCAACTTCTTCCAAACTCTGAATCACATCAGATAAATATTTGTAGCTAAGTACAGCAAAAAGTTCTAACTCTAGGTCTTCGTTGTTGTGCAATTTATGGGCCTGTCCGATGGCTTCTGCGTAAGTTGAATCTAGGGTATACATAGAGCATTTGATTTTATCAAAATTTTTATCTCAGAAAATCTGTTGAAGCAGAGAAAAGTGGATTACTTCCAATCTTTTAAAAACCATGATACAAGTGGTAGGAAAAGTGCTGAGCAGGAAATAGAATGGGAAATGTGCCAACATGTAATAATCTCACGAAAGACGGTGCTATTTATTTCACTTCACTTCATGTCTCCAAATATGTATACCGTATTGTATTGATCTTTCTATATGAATATAGCTATATTTTCGGAACGGTAATTCACCTTAAAATCCATTCATTATATATCACACGCTCGCAATAAACCTTTTGTCACTTACGTGTGCCTTTTGATAATACACATCTACATCCCATAAGAATCGAATTACAGGGTGAAATTCCACATGGAACTCTGTTGTAAGTTGTATCGCAATTAGCCTGTGGATAAAGATTATTTTCGATTCGCCTCTGTGAAATCATTGAAATTCTGTGAAACAAATACATTATTTTGTGATTTCTTAGTTGAAAATGAAATGTCGTATGGCTTTTAGTGCCGGGATATCCCAGGACGGGTTCGGCTCGCCAGGTGCAGGTCTTTCTATTTGACACCCGTAGGCGACCTGCGCGTCGTGATGAGGATGAAATGATGATGAAGACAACACATACACCCAGTCCCCGTGCCATTGGAATCAACCAATTAAGGTTAAAATCCCCGACCCCGCCGGGAATCGAACCCGGGACCCTCTGAACCGAAGGCCAGTATGCTAACCGTTCAGCCAACGAGTCGGACATTTCTTAGTTAATTTACAACAATATTTTCCTGGTGATGAATATGTAGCAAATAGTTAAACATTTTAGGCCACAATTTTTAACCGGGAACATATAGCAGGAATATATTTTAATGCTGGAAACCTTTCATAGCAGATAATGTACGGGTCCCCATAGTAAGAAAAACGTGAACTTAAGCAGTTTCCTGATTTGTGCCGAATGTTGAAGGGATAAAGGGCCCGGAAAAACGTCCTAAAATCGCTTGTTTCTTTACTCGTTTACTTTTTTCATTCAAATCCTATCCAATTTAAGGGGACACGGAACGCCCTATGCTTATAATGTTAAATCATGCTTCACAAAGGTACATTTTTCCGAAACCCTATTACAGCTATCAATTTGAAAATTTGCACAGAATGTACCTGCATACCTTGGCTTGGTACTGAAATAACTTGTTTTGAGTGATATGAAATACTTTCTGATTTTTGAACTACTATTTGAAAGTTACAATATTTTTGCAAATTTTTGCCGCATTTTACTCGAATAAATTACTTAATACCTGACCTACATCCAATAATAATTCTTTCAGCATGTGCACAACAATATTAGAAAGGAACACTGAAAGTTTGAATCCTCTGTATCTCACAGAAGCTGAGAAAATATTCCTCATGTATTAAAAACGATTACTACAACGAATTGTCTTTTAAAGTCACAGCTTTAGTGCATGCCTGTTCTATAGCTTGGATTATATCTATCCTGTTCAATTTCATCTTCTAGCCTTCTTTTACTAGCTCTCCTGACTTGTCTGGTCTTCTGAGCAAGTTTCTTTTTACAGCTATTTCAGCATATCTTAGTCTTTCAAAGTCGAGCGGCAGCATGGCGTCAGCAGTATGAGAGCCAATGCTGTGCCTCAGTCTTTGCAGCACTTCACATTTTGTGATATTTTCGTAGTTAAATGATGCCACACCATAATATACACCAAAATAAAGTGTCCTTATTGACACAAACACAGTTTTTGCAAACGGCTCCACATAATGCTACGAGTATTTACACATTCATTAGGATTTTGTTTGCGGCCTTGGAGGCACAGTTTCAAAAGGTTAATGTCTGACAAATCCCTGAAAATAGGTATTATTTCCTCCATATTAGCCTATGGCAGGCTCTCAGGATGTCTTGTCTATATTCTTGTGTTGAACTTACACCAGCTCTCTACTCCCCCTGGACACAGTCCAAGCTGGGGCTTTTCATCAATTGATGACATGTGACAGAATAGTCCCAGACAGCCCTTCTCATTTCCTCAATACTGTCAGTGTTCTGTCTAATGGCCACTCCATAATAATTTGCTGAATCTGTCAGTTTCTTCCTACCATCCAATGTTTTGCCATCACTCAATTTCTTTCCTTTCATGTTGATCTTTAGTCGCCTCAGTCTGGACCCCATTCGCTTCTGGACATGGCCCACGCAGTCAAATTTACTAATGTTGAAAGAATCCCCATAAGTTTTTAGTTCCTCAACAGCTTTGAAAGCTTTCGTGTCTCCATCTCCCAAATAATTGGCATATCTAACATTAAACCATGACACAGAACGCTCAAAAATAGTTTTCACTCAGTCACCTCCATTCCTCCACTAGATCCACTATAATTAGCAATACAGGTTTCTGGATGTTCATTGTTGACACCAGTACAACTACAGTGTTTGTACATTACAGCCACATCAATAACCTTCCCTGTGTCTATACTCTTAGTTGAAACATCATCATTCAATGAGGTGCGCCCTCTTTCATTTTTGCCAGGAACCGACAAAAGCATTGTTGTTCTGTACAACAGCTTTCTCTGTGCCACATCATTAACAACAGATCCTATCACAATATTATATTTGTAAAATTTTGAAGGAGGACTTGGTTGGTTCATCACAGCACACAGCATGTCACCTACAGTATTTCCTTTACCAATTTCTCTTTGTCCATAAACTAACATTAAATTTACACTGTAATATGTATCACTGTTCCTTCTGTTGATGTCACTGTTACCTATTTTAACAATAGAGGAACTGAAGAATGTAGTACTCTATGAACAATATTTACAAAAATTTCTAGCTCTCAAACATTGTTTACACAACACAAGTATATCTAATAATATCTCACAGCTTTCATTTCCAGTGTTCAAACTATCATATTTCTCCCTAACTTCATCCTCGTTGTTCCTTCCAGAACTTACAAGTACACTGAGTTCACTATTGGAGTTCTCTGGTTGGCTTGCAAGGTTTTGGCAAACATTACTAGTAGAGGGACTGGTTATTAAACGGTCAGCAACAAAGTTCACTCCCAGTCTGGCCTTCTTTGTCCAATGAACACGCTGTTTGAACACTCTAGTATTAACATGAGGCATACTGGATCATATGAATATCTTAATTAAGAACACCGAAGTAAACAGAAACACATATAATCACATCAATGATAAACAAAGCAAACAAATGACAGTTTATCGGGAGGTTGTGGGTTCGGATCCCACTGGTGTCCGGTTGGCCATTTTTGTTCTGCACTTAACATCTCTCCTGCGTGTACTAAATGTACGTAACACTACCTAATAGGTTTAAAGTCGGTTTCAATAACAATGCGCTCGTGAAAATTCAATATTCATCAATATTCAAATGACAGTCAACAACCAAATCCATGACATTACTGCCAACACAGAAATTCCACAGCAATATATTTACCTTATCAAATTTACCACTCTCTTGGCTTATAAGTAGAAAATACTGCTTCCATCAGTCTAGGTATCAAATTACCTGTCTTGCGGGATCATGAGGCCTATGTATCATACTACAAAAAATGAAATTAAAAATTCTTCCAACAGGAGGATTATCATAATTTATACACCACTGGAAAGTGAAATGGTCAGAGATACGAAATTCAAAATAAAAAAGGTGATTTTCCATTTCTTTTGTTCCAATGCTGTGCGGAATAAGTACGAGGTTGTCCCAATCAGAGACAAAATGCGTGAGGCCACAGTTGCAAAGACCGCCTTTAAATAAACGTGGAGGGTCGGCGACCTCAACTACGGCGGCTGGACCGAGTAAGAGGTGACATGCAGCTACACCAAACTCAGACCCCGGGACGCTATGGATTGACTGAAGTGGAGGAATCATTGCGAGAAGGTAGACCCTACATAAATGAGAATATGTAAAGAAAATGATGAACAGCTGTATAGGTATGTTGTCGTCAGCCGAAGGATTGCTCAACAGCTCTACCGTTTGCTGTCGTAGATGGCCTAGGCATCACTGGAGAGACGTACGAGGAAATGAGGAGTGAGGCATTTTCCCGTTGCTTTCCTCACTGAGCCAGAATTTGCTATTATATATCAGTCTGCCATGAAATGTATGCACCAACTGACCCTCTGAGCAGGGACTGGCTGCATAAGAAATGGCATTATTAGCATCGCTCATACCTCCGTCACTTTCACATTGTCAAAGCCAAGGTTAACACTGTGAGAGATCAATGAAAGTAACAAAATTCCTCTACTCCATACCAGAATATATGGAGCACTGTGAACACTAGGGCTCGCCAGCAAAGCCGTAATAAATAACAGTTATATAATAAATAATTAAACAAAGTGTTAATAACGAGTATAACGTGGCAGAAGGTTTGCTAGATAATTGACTTAGGCTTTAAGGTGGCGTCATTTCAGCAATAATCTAGCGACGGTGACCAGTGTCTTACATTGTGACACCGCAATAAAAAAATGACGTGACCGCTGGGATCCCTTTTTATACACTGGAAGTAGTTATCTGTTAGCGAGCCTTGTTTTGTAACCGCTTGGGGCACGTCACTATAAAATACCAGGTCAGTTATTTGTTTGATCCCATCAATTCATCACAATGTGGTGGGCAGTAATCGATAGCTGTGTTCGCGTAATGACACGAGTGGTAGTCACGTGAACGGAATGCAACTGCTTGATAAGTATTTGCATTGCAGTGCCAATGCATGCAGCATTTTTACTGCTTTGTATGTGTCCTATTTAAGTCCTAATTCTGAGATTTGGCAGAAACCAAAAGTGTTTTCTTTTGTTGTGACCTAATTACAACCTAACCGATTAGTACATGTCACAGAGAATAAGATATTTTCAAGCTGTTAATTTAGAATAGTATAGATATATAATATTGCTGAAGAATTCAGAGCTTTCTGATTAACGTTGTATGATATTACATTCACGAAGCCAGATTAAGTAACTAATCTATGTATTTTGACAGATAAGTGAATTTATGATTTTAGTAGCATATTAGGTCGATAAAAATGAATTATTCTCTCTTAACTGACCCACCAATAATTAGTCTTTGTTTGTTTTTACAATATTGGCTTTACGTCGCACTGATACAAATAGGTTTTATGGGGACGATGGGGTATGAAAGGGATAGAAGAGGGAAGGTACAGCCCCAGCATTTTCCTGGAGGGAAAATGGGAAAATAGGAAACCACGGAAAGCCATATTCAGGGTTGCCGACAGTGCAGTTCGTACCAATTACCTCCCGAATTCAAGCTCATATCTGCACAGCCAACTCACTCGGCATAGTTGGTTGTAAGTATATATATCTTTATAACACGATAACAGTTACAAAAACTTTATTTTATACGCTAGCCTGTAATTATTATACAGCACCCAGCGAGTTGGCTGTGGGAACAGGGACTCGGAGCTGTGAGCTTTCACTCGGGAGATGGTGAGTTCGAAGCCCACTATCGGCAGTCCTGAAGATAGTTGTCTGTGGTTTCTCATTTTCACACCAGGCAGATGCTGGAACTAAATAAAGATTTTACTGCAGCCAATGGCCATTAAGATATGTTTTCATGACGAATTACATCAAACAGAATTTGGTTAGTCCCATCTGTCTTTTAGTACACGTCATCACATGATATAAGTCGCAAGTTTTCTCGCACAGAACACATATACATTCCTTTCTCGGGGAGTGGAAAGTTTTGTTAGCACACACACGATGATGAAAACCGTGAGTTGCTAATCTAGTCACTATGTGCCTGAGTTCATAGTTTGCCTTCATCCAATCCGTACTGGTCATAGCCTCTGTGGTGTAAAATGTTTCCCATATATCTCTCTTCTTGGTTTGCAGCTCTGTTTGTAACTGGTTGAATGCATCTGTAGACGGCAATATTAGTTTGTGACGTAGTTCTTCTGTATAAAAGAGTTCTCTTGTTAGCTCGTAACATAGTCTTGAAGGAGTGAATTTGGACAAACATAATACCTTTTTCATGTAGATTGCTTTTACACTTTCAATGTCTCGAATATTTCCTTCAGTGAGATGTTCCCATATCAATTCTAGTCCATATGTCATTATCGGAGATATTTTTGCATGGAACAATTTCATAGCGACTTCAACCGAAAGTTTGCGTAAGATCAAGATGTCATTCATTGCTATTACGGCCGCAGCCACTCTATCCTTGATGTGTCTGGTATAAGTAGTTCCTGACGTCTGTAATGTAATGCCCAAATATTTAAAGTTGTTTACTATTGGCATAGTTTCTCCTCCATTTTCATACTGAATTGTCTCTTTTAATGCTGTTCTGCCTCCCTTGCGGAAGATCATCTGTACCGTCTTTTGTCGATTAATTCTGAATTTATTGTCTTCTGCCCAAACGTTCAGCTTTTTGAAAGCAGCCTGTAGTTTTTCGTGTGTTTTTCATACGAGTACCATGTCATCTGCATACATGTATATATGAACCTCGTCGCCTTCGACCTTTATAGTTGGCGATACTGAGGAGGTGCAGTGAATGGCTATAGTCTTCGTCATTCTGGCACATGCAACGACAATACCTCCATCAATAGCCTCGAAGAAGAACTCATCGAGCTGTGTTTGGCGAGTAACAACTGCAAAATATTGATCGTGGATGTTTCGTTGCAGTTATTTCCATGGAAGAGAAATGGTCTGGGTGGTGTGATGTTACTTTACATGTCGTAGCGTATGAAGCAATACCTCGCATGTCACAATGATCTTCCTATCCGTTATTCTCCTTAAGGTCACGCCTCCCAGCCACTTGTGGATAAGCCATAAGAACAATTTTCGTTGTGTTCATTTTCCCATGATTACATGTAAATGAAAATGAGCCATACCATATACTGTATGGATGTGATGTGTGTTTGCATGATGTACGAAATTCGATCAAATATGAACGGGACTTTTGTTTCTGAACATCAACAGGTGGTAGGACTTGCCCCGCGCTTCTGATATGCTTAGGCGGGACCGTTAGGAGTGGAAAGGCGTGCTGTTAGATATTTCCCGCCGTTTCGTTAGTAACGCTCACAATGTCGGAGCAACATATGCATCCCTTTACTACGCAACGCATAATTATAAAATGTCTTGCTCGTGAAGGAGTTACAGCGGCGGAAATTTGCCATAGATTGCCTGCACAATTCGGTGATCAAATATTGTCAAGGACGTGTGTTTGCCTGGTATGAAAAGTTCAAGGAAGGGCGAGAACGAGTGGAAAATCACCAACACGATCGCTGTATTCGGACCAGCATTACAGACGAAATCATTCGTGCGGATAAAGACATTACCGACGACGATCGACGGGCATGAGCGACGCACTATCAATGCTGCTTACTACTGTGCGCTGTTGAACAAGGCGAGGGTTTAATATCGCCGCAACCGATTCGACAGGTCATCCTCCTCCTCGACAGTGCGCGGCCCCATACTGCAGCTCTGTCTCTAAGCTGCAGGAAATACACTGGACTACACTTGATCATCCTCCTTATAGCCCGGACTTATTCCCTCCGATTTCCATTTGTTGGAACCGCTTAAAGAAGCTCTAGGAGGGCAACGTTTGAAGATGACGAGAGTGTGGAAGACTTCGTGCGTAACTGGCTGGTGACACGATTCTATTCTTTTTACGATGAGGGCATCGAAAAGCTGTCCATATGCTGGGACAAATTCATTGCCAAAGCAGGAAAATATGTGGACAAATAAATTGTAATTGCCTTGTGTTTTCCAATAAACGAATTTAAATGAGAAATGCAATCCCGATTATATTTGACCCCTCTCGTATTTATGCATTCCTACAGTATACTGTAGGCTATGTAAAGTTAATTTTTCTTTACACTCTGGCATACCAAAATGAACCCAACGAAAACTGTTCTAATGGAATGCATATCCACACGGGGCTGGGATCCGTGACCAGTCTTAAGGAAAATAATGGACAGGAAGAGCATTCTGAGACACGAGGTATTGCTTCTTAAGTGACGATACAGTAATTTCCACTTTCAATGTCTTTTCACGAGAGTTTAATCGTGATGTAAACATGGTATGTACACGCCCCCGCCAAAGAAAGAGTTGTGATTCGCTGAGCGTGTAGTACCGACCTCCACCCAGTCAACGTCTCGTGTTCGGGCGTACAGTGCTACGCATCGCATACGACAACAGTGCGAAGATCTGAACTTCTGAATAAACGACTAAACCTGTATTCTGTTCACTTAGTTTATTGAACACATTCACAATGCACGGCTATGGTCACTTCTGAGCGGTTTTCCTCTTTTGTGCTTCACTACACGCGATGGTCCTACCTCTTGCTCCAATTTTTTCACCATAAATGCTGACACTGACTGCTGCTTCAAGATGCAACACCTTATCTCCATGCTCTACAGCTTGGGACTTTCCCTCACTACGAGAAGACTTCCTGTATTACACCACGCCTTGTGCCTTCATTTCTCGTTATTTAATCACTATTTTATATATAAAAACCATATATATACCGGTATATATGACAACCATTCGATTACATACCCTTCCAAACTCTCTAAATGCAATGACATAAAATTAAATTAAATTAATGCCACGTACTAATTTTCTTCCAGCTCGCATGCAGCCGAATGAGTGCGAAGGTTGCTTCCCCAATCAACTATGTGTGTGTGCACGTGTAAAGCCAACGTGCTCCGCCTATTTGTTTACATCAAGATTAAACTCTCGCGAAAATACATATAGTCTTCTATATAAATAAAATCGTAACGAACGTGTGTCTGTACATTGATTATTTTGGCGTAATTTCCCTACAGTTATCCGATTCAGGTGCAATAATGACCATATGCATAATTTTTAGCTTTGTTATCTGTTTGTCTGTTTGTTTGTCTGTTTGTTTGTCTGTTTGTCTGTCCCTCTATAACTTGAAAACTACTGGATATATTTCCACCAAACTTCATATTTAGAATCCACCTATCCTTGGGTAGGTTTTAGCGCAAATATCGTTTCTAAATCCCTGAACTGAGTGGGGATTTTTACGAAACCGTGATTTTGCAGTCCCTCAAAGTATACACAACCGAACTTAATGGAAATCTACCTGTCTTAATGAAAATTAATTTCTAAACCTTTTTTTCTCATGTGCAACATTTCGATAACAGGATTTAATAAGGGAAATCTACCTGTCTTAATGAAAATTAATTTCTAAACCTTTTTTTCCCATGTGCCTCATTTCGATAACAGGATTTAATAAGGGAGATATCATTAACGGACCGTTTTTCGGTACAAATCCCAGCGGACATGACGCAAAAGCGGGTGCGTGTAAAGCGTATTACCGAGTTCGATAGCTGCAGTCGCTTAAGTGCGGCCAGTATCCAGTAATCGGGAGATAGTGGGTTCGAGTCCTACTGTCGGCAGCCTTGAAGATGGTTTTCCGTGGTTTCCCATTTTCACACCAGGCAAATGCCGGGGCTGAACCATAATTAAGGCCACGGCCGCTTCCTTCCAACTCCTAGGCCTTTCCTATCCCATCGTCGCCATAAGACCTATCTGTGTCGGTGCGACGTAAAGCAAATAGCAAAAAAAGAGTAAAGCGTATTTTCTTACAACTTGAAAACTACTGAAGATATTTGAACCAAACTTTATATATAGCATCCATATGTCCAAGGGTAGATTTCCTTTGTGTCTGTTAGTTAGTTAGTAAGTTAGTTAGTTAGTTTGTTTGTTTGTCTGTTTGTCGGTTGGTCTGTTTGTCTGTCAATCTATAACATAAAAACTACTGGATATATTTCCCCCAAACTTCATATTTAGAATCCGCCTGTCCTTGGGTAGGTTTTAGGGCAAATATTGTTTCTAAATCCCTGAACTAATTGGGGGTTTATACGAAACCGACACCATGATTTTGCACTCCCTCAAAATATACACAACCAAACTTAATGGAAATCTACCTGCCTTAATGGAAATTAATCTCTAAACCTTTTTTTCTCATGTGCATCATTTCGATACCAGGATTAATAACGAAGATATCATTAACGGACCGTTTTTCGGTACAAGTCCCACCGGACTTAACGGAAGAGCGGGTGCGCGTAAAGCGTATTTCTTACAACTTGAAAACTACTGAGATATTTGAACCAAACTTTATATTTAGCATCCACCCCTCCAAGGGTAGGTTTTAAGGTTTATACCATTTCAAATTCCCGGAATGGACTGGGGTTTTATAGGGGACAGAAGTGGTGATTTTTACTCTCCCACAATATATAAAGTACAAGACCAACCTGATTGGAAATCGATCAAACTGTTCGGAAATCCAATTCTAATTTCATTTTCTCATGTGCAGTTTTCAACGGGAGGATTGACAAGCGAGATAACATGACAGGTCGGTTTTCAGACTAAGTCTAGCGGACATAGCCCAAAAGGTGTTATATGTGGAGCAGATTCCTTATCTATCTAGATAAATCATATCGTAACGACCGTGTGTCTGAGCATTGACTATTTTGGCGAAATTTTCGTACAGCTTTCCGTTTAAGGGGTAATAATAGCTATAGTTCCCTGGAAGTCCGAAATTTTATCCCCCCCCCCCTCCTCGCCCAAAATCAAGATTGCCTCACAATCTAACACACGAGCTGAAAAATTGAAGTTAAGCGAATTTATAAGTTTTAGCCGGTAACCTACGGAAAACTTCCAAGACCTTTAAATATTTCACTATTTATGTCGAATAATATCGAAATATAGGCAATTTAATGACGGTGCAGACTTTCGTTTCGAGGTATTTCGCGGCTAAACGGCAAGTCCTATCACAAAACGGATGGCACGATCTCCGTTCAATTTCGGGTGATCTACAACTTTGGTCCTGTGATATTTTGTCGTATCCCTCTCTCTCCCTTATAGGGTAGATTTGGCTGTATATTTCGATGGTTCGTAAATTTTGTGCTTTTTACACGTGTATTACTTAGTTTGACACACTTATAGGAAAGGTAGAGTCATCGAATTTGGCACGCACATTGACACGACCAATGGCTATATGCGCACCCACTTTCGTGATTCTATCTTCCACATAAGTATGTGAAAAATAATGTAAAGTGATGAAAATGTACCAAAATTTCACCCCATTCAAATATCGTAACTCAATCGAACACACAAATATGTGAGATACGAGAAAATATTTTAACACCAAACATGTATAGCGATAAAAGGGACGTCTGAGGGTGCAAACCGTTTGTTGGTATGATGTACTGTTTAGGAACAGTAAATTTCGAAATGAAGGTTTGCACTTTCAAACGTGCCCATGCTTATCTGTCATCTATATAAATATTATCGCAACCACCGCCTGTCTATACATTGGCTATTTTGGCGGAATTTCCGTTCAGTTATTCGTTTCAGTTGTAATAATGACCATCTGCATATTTCTTAACTTTGGTGTCTGTCGGTTTGATTGTATGAGTTTTTATAACTTGAAAACTACTGAATATATTTCTACCAAACTTGATATTTAGAATCCACCTGTCCTTGTGTAGGTTTTAGGGCCAATATTATTTCTGAATACCTAAATTTACTGGGGATTTATCCGAAACCGGAACGATGATTTTGCACTTCCTCAAAATATGCACATCCGAAATTAATCGAAATCCACAATCCTTAATGGAAATCCATTTCTAAAACTTTTGTTCTCATGTGAATTTTTCGACAGGAGGATTAATAAGTGAGATATCATAAACGGTTGGTTATGCAGGTTAAGTCCAGCGGACGTAGCCAAAAGTGTGTTGTACGTGGAGCAGATTCCTTATCTATCTACATAAATAAAATCGTAACGACTGTGTATGCCTGTACATTGACTATTTTGGTGAAATTTTCGTACAGATACCCGTTTGAGGGGTAATAATGATCTTCTGCATATTTTTTGGTTTCATTTCCTGAAAGTCATATTTTTTACCCCCTCACCCAAAATCCAGATTGCAGCATAATCTGCCAGACAAGCAAGAAAATTGAAATTTGGCAAAATTATAAATTTCAGCCTGTAACGAACGAAAAACTTCACGGATCTTTATTTTTTTCATTTTATCCCCAAAGAATATCGAAATATGGAAGCAATTTTAATGATGGTGCAGGCCTTCGTTTCGAGGTATTTCGTGGGATAAACGGGAAGTCCTATCACATAACGGATGGCACGATCTTCGCTGAATTAGGAGTGATTTTCAACCTTGGTCTTATGACTTTTTGTCGTATTTGTATCGCTTATACGATACATTCGTCTATATTTCTCCACTTTAAGTAAATTTTGACTCTTTACCTATATAATTCATACTTTCAATTACTTACAGGAAAGATAGTATGATCAAACTCTACACGAACATTGGCTCACCCAGTACCCATATGTGAGCCAAATGCTATGTCACATAATTATCCTAAAAGTAATGCAATGTAAGATAATCTTACACAAATTTCAACCTATTCAACGTTTCTGACTCAATCTGACGCATGAATAGATGAGATGCGAGAAAATATCATAGGACCAGCCATTTAGATCGCTAAATACTGCGCCTTACGGTACAATCCTTTGTCAATATGACATACCGTTTAGTAGCAGTTAATCTGTAAGTGAAGGTCTGCAATATTGTAAACATGCATATACTTTCGTATGTCCATCTATATATATTCATTGATGTCGATTTGTAGCGATTGAGAAAGGGTGTATCTGCTATTGTAATCAGTACTCCCTACACCGACTTTGACTGCTGGCAGTAGGAATGGGGTTCTTCTCCAACTCCTGTGTAACTGGCATTAGTAAGGAGGGCCTACCATTTTAATGAATAATTCACTTCTCGATTTGTCTTGCAGAAGGCAAGGGATCGTACAGTTTTGTTCGAAAGTTCCCTACCCTATTGTGCTTGGCTCTAGGCCAGAGTGCCCGCCATTACAAACAAATGTTCGAATCTAAAACTTGACTAGCATTAGGCATAGTGGTCTGCTATTTTCATGGAAACTCGCTAATTCTGTGTGACTGGCAGTAAGCTGGCTGGCAGCAGTAAAACGGGCCTGTCTATAATGATAACTATACAACTCAATTTTGACTGGTGGTAGGGAAGTTGCCTGCTATTATAATAAAAACTCCTCAACTGTAATCTGTCTGAAAGTAGGAAATGGGTCTGCCATTGTAACTAAAACTCCTCAAATCGATTGTGACCGCGCAGTAGGCAATGGGGCCTGCAATTATAATGTAAACTTGCTAACTCGATTGTGAATGGCAGTAGGCAAGTGAGCCTGCCGTTATCATCACAACTCCGCAACCCTCACGTTACATTGGAAACAACGTATGGGGACCTCTCCATGCTATTTCTCGGATAAGGCTAAAAGACATGCAATTTTAAAACAATCTAATTTACTGCACGTACAGTATTTACGCCGATATCCGTATACAATGTAGAATACCGTAGCGAAGCACGGGTACATTTGCTAGTACTAAATAATATTCAACTAGTATTATCCTCCGAAAATTTACAATTTATTCCCACTCTTCGCGTCGCTGAGTGGCTCAAACGGTTGAGGCGCTGGCCTTCTGATCCCAACTTAGCAGGTTCGATCCTGGCTCAGTCCGGTGGTACATGAATGTGCTCAAATACGTCAGCCTCGTGTTGGTAGATTTATTGGCATGCAAAAGAACACCCGCAGGACTAAATTCTGGCACCTTGGCGTCTCAGGAAAGCGTAATAAAGGTAGTTTGTGGGAGCGTAAAGCATATAACATTATTATGTATTATTTATTTAGTCTTTATTAATTTAGTCTCAGTGTATTGAACCTCAGATCTACCTCTAATGAGATATAGTGGTTACTGGGGACAAGCACAATATGAAGAAATTATTAAATTGATTACGTTAACAGCATATAGATGGATCGACCTAGTAAGGAAGCACAATTCCTTACCTAATCAGCAGACTTTAAGAATCTATGAAAACCGTCAAGGATGGAGAACTGATGTTAATACGGTCATGACGCTCAAAAATGAGGGGATCGAGTAGTGATGAATGTGATTATGTGAAAAAATATGAGAAATGTGAAACACTTGCCTTAATGCGAAAATTTCTTCAACCTTAAACCATTCACACCAGGTTTACATCATTATTTACAGGCCATTATAGATTTTTCTCTATTTAATATTACGATACCAGATAAATCACAATAATGGTTTAATCTTTGGTCGTCATTGAACTTTTTTTTTTTTTTTGCCAGTTGTTTTACGTCGCACCGACACAGATAGGTCTTACGGCGACGATGGGACAGGAAAGGGCTAGGAGTGGGAAGGAAGCGGCCGTGGCCTTAATTAAGGTACAGCCCCAGCATTTGCCTGGTGAGAAAATGGGAAACCATGGTCATTGAACTCTTACAGTCTTCTTCTTACTGGTCATGTTACCAATGAATTTCAACTGGAACTTCTTGCATATGTCCCAGTTTTACAGTCGGATGCCCTTCGTACACTAAACCCTCGTCAGGAATGTATTCACTGCTGCGTGTTCCTGTGGTACTAGGTTATGTTCTATGTTCTATGAAGATGAAGACGAGTATGAGGCGAACACAAGCACCCCATCTCGAGCCTAAAGAATCAAACATACGTAGTTAAAACTCTCGACCCTGCCTGTAACCGAACCCATGGCCCTCGGAACCGAATGCCAGGACTCTTGACTATTCAGGTAAGGAGCGAGACACATGAAAACCTTACAATGAGGGAACCAAATATTAATTTGATTACTTTTCCTGCACACACTGGTTGCAATACACCTACAAGTAGTTTTTCGAAATATCCCATGAAAAAGTTGCGTCTTGTGTCAGAATTGTTTTGTACGGCGAAGTAGACCGTACAGATGCTGTGGGGCACTCTGAGGGGTTAAAAAGAGAAAGTTACTTAATATAGCCAGACTGTTGTGTAGAGTAGCTTGGGCTTTCTAGACGTTTTTCCTGGAAAAAAGTCATGATACGATATCTGGAAATCCATATTCATTGTTGGTGAAAACATTAACGGAAAGAAAATAAACAGTGTCGTACAAGGGTACAATTCTATATGTATAAAGTTAAAAATCGTACATATTAAAAATATGAAGATTTTTTAAATAACAATTTTACCCGATCACCTGTGTGGTTTACTGGTTAGTGTGATTAGCTGTCACCCGCGGAGGGCCGAGTTCGATTCTTGGCTCTGCCCTGACATTTTATAAGTAGTAAGAGGACTAGAATGCGATGCACTCCACCTCGCGAGGTCAACTCAGCTGAGGAGTTTCGATTCCAATCTCAGGCATCCTTGAAGTGGTTTTCCGTGGTTGCCCACTTCTTCTCCAGTCAAGTATCGGAATGGCACCTAACTAAAGGCAACGTTCGCTTCCTTCCCTTTTCCTTGCCTGTCCCTTACTATCCTCCCATACCCCAGAAGGCCCCAGTTCAGCATGCCAGGTCATGCCCCCAGGGCGTGGTGTTGGTCCTATCCCGAGTTGTATACCAGAAAATGTCTCACGCTCCGGGGCACTACAATTCCTACGATAGAGTTTGGATCACTCGCTGAATCCCGGGTAGAAACCAACCCTGGACGGTAAATAGAAGATGATGATGATGATGATGATGATGATGATTATTATTATATATATATATATATATATATATATATATAATTCGCTAGGGCCATCAAGGACCACGTTAAGTCTTGTTGCATTTGACACTGAACTTGGCCTTCTTTAGAGCCCAAATTTCCCTCATTCTTTGTGAGTGGGCCTGCTTACGCTCCTGTGTCCAAGGGGCACCGTGTCTTCTCTTCGGTTGCTCGTCTTGGTTTAGCCCGTTCGTCAATATTTTCCTGCGGAAGAGATCTCTGTTAAAGGCGTCTTCAGCTGAGATATGTAGCATTTGCAGGTCTTCTTTGGTATTTCTAAACCAGGGAATTGTGGTTTTGGGGTTTGAATCAAAAAAGTGAAAGATTTCTTTAGTTAACTTTCTTCTGTCCATTCTTTTCAGATGACCGTAAAATCGTGCCCGTCTTTTTCTGATTGTGTCGGTAATTTTCTCTATTTTGCTGTAGACTTCCTTGTTGGACCTCTTTTGATGGATTCCATTTCTGTACTTTGATCCCAAGATTCCTCTCACAATTTTGCGTTCTCTTTTCTCCAGTTCTTCAAGGAGTCCTTTGTTGTCATTTAGAGATAGAGTTTCGGCTGCATATAGAACTACGGGCTTCAGAACTGTTTCGTAGTGACGTATCTTGGTGTTTTGGGAAAGGCATTTTTTGTTGTAGATTGTGCGGGATGTTTGGTAGGCTATTTCCAGTTTGCGTACTCGCTCCTGAAGTGCTTCTTTGTCCAGTCCATTTTTCATGATGATCTCACCCAGGTATTTGAATTTGTCTACTCGGGTGGTGTCCCCGTATTTTGTATGGAGTTTTGGTGGAGCCTCTTTGATGTTAGTCATTACTTCTGTTTTCTCAAACGATATCTGCAAACCAGTTTGTTCGGCAATTTCCTTTAAAATTTCAACTTGAGCTCTAGCGGTTTCTATGTCGTTTGAGAGAACAGCAATATCATCGGCAAATGCTAAGCAGTCTGTTGTGATCCCCTTGGATTTGGTTCCTATTCTCAATGGACTGTAGTTGGTTTCCTCACCCGCCAGGTTCTGATGATCTTTTCAAGAACACAGTTGAAGAGTATCGGGGATAGCTCATCACCTTGTCGGACTCCTGTTTTGATGTCAAAGGAATGCGAGAGACATCCGTGGAACTTCACCTTGGATTTTGTATCGGTCAGGGTGGCTCTAATTAATGCCAGCAGTTTCAAATCAACTCCAAATTCATTTAAGATGTTTAGCAGGACTTCCCGGTCAATGGAGTCGTCCGCTTTCTTAAAGTCCACAAAGACAGACACATACTGCTTGGACCTAAGTGTACAATATCTGATGATCGTTTTGAGATTTTGGATCTGTTCAGCTGTTGAGCGACCTTTTCTGAACCCTCCTTGGTATTCACCTATTTGATGTTCGACTTGTGCTTCCAAACGCTCCAGGATGGCAAGTGATAGAATTTTGTAAGTCACGGGTAGCAAAGATATTCCTCTGTAGTTGTTGATGTTCTTCATGCTGCTTTTTTTGTGTAATAGATGGATCAAAGGTATTTTCAAATCTTCGGGTAGGGTCTCCTTGTTCCAAATTTCTTCTATTTGCTTTTGCAAGATATCAAGTGATTCTTCTGGGGCATATTTCCATTGTTCTGCTACTACGGAGTCTTCCCCCGGCGCTTTGTTATTTTTGAGACGGGCAATGTGGCGCTTGATTTCATCTCTGTCGGGTGGTCTGGAATCTGGGTACGTGAGTAAGGGTTCCTCGGTCTCAATGGCGCTTTGCGGTTTAGAGCAATTAAGTAAATTCTTGAAGTAATCTGCCAGAATGCTGCAATTTTCTTCATTTGACGTCGCCAGTGTGCCGTCCGTTCGCTCAAAGCATGGAGATGGTGGTTTATAGCCGGCGAGTTTGCGTTTGAAGGCTCTGTAGTACTCTCTGCTTTCATTCTTCTTAAAGTTTTGTTCTATCTTTTCAATGAGAGATTTTTCGTATTTACGTTTCTCAGTTCTGAACACCCTAGCTGCTTGGGCACGTTGGGTTTTGTAGGTTTCCCAATCATTTTCTGATTTCGTAGAGTAGTACTGTTTCCACGCATTAAGTCTTTCTTGGAGGACTGATTCGCAGGTACCATTCCACCAGGCATGCTTTTTGCTTCTCTTGATTTCTGCAACGTCTTTGGCGGCCTCAACAAGGAGATTTTTGGCGTTGTTAAAGTCACAGTCATTTGGTCTAGCCTTCTCCTGGAACTCCTCGACCCTTTGCCGAAGTTTATCATTGTCGAAGCGTGTGATCTGTTTGGTTGTCTTCCTTGTGTTTGCGGGAATTGGTTTGAATTGGATAAGAAACATATAATGATCTGAGGCCATATTGATGCCTTTCTTTACCTTCACATTCATAATCTCAGGGCTGTTTCTCCTGGAGATCGCAACATGATCAATTTGGAACTCTCCGAGAGCTTGGACGGGAGAACGCCAAGTCATTTGCTTTCTGGGTAGATGGCGAAAGTGGGTCGACATGACCTGCAGGTTGTGATTTTCGCAAATGGTCACCAGTCTTTTGCCGTTGGGATTGGTTCTTTTGTGAGCAGGTTAATTTCCTATAACTTTCTTGTACTTCTGCTCACGACCTAGTTGGACATTGAAGTCACCCAAAAGAAGCTTGACATGGTGTTTGGGGATTTTGTTCAATTTTTATCCAGTAGGTCCCAGAAATTATCAACTTCGTCTGGATCAGACTTGTTCTTATCGTTTGTAGGAGCATGTGCGTTAACTAGGGCGTAGGTTTTGTTCGCGCATTTAATTGTGAGAATAGACAATCTGTCATTCACAGGTTCGAAATTTGCAACCGATTTAAGGATCTTGGTTCTAACAGCAAACGCGGTTCCAAGCATCACAGCTCCATTGAGGATTCCTCTTTGCGCTTTGCTCTCGAAATATCGGTAGCCTTCAGATTCAAAAATCTCTTCATCTGGGTACCTTGTTTCCTGTAGGGCCACTATGGATATCTGATTTTCGTGAAGAGCTTTGGTGAGTGTTTTCAGCTTGCCAGTTTGTGTTAAGTGAATTTATGTTGAAAGTTGCTAGAAAGATTTTAGATTTTGGCCTGAGTTTTAGACTCTTCTGGGTACACCGAGACGCTCCGACTCGTCTCTTGCATGATGTCGAGTCTCCCCCAGAATCCGAACGAGACTCATGCGCCGTGGCATTCACGACGAGGGATTTATCCGAAGATTTACCCCCTGGGGTATGTTTCTTGAAATGTTGTGCCATCATGCTTTTCGACTTGACTTTGCTTTGGACGGGTACCCATCCTTTTACAACTAGGGTTGTTAGCCCTAGAGGTTGCCTCAAGATGTTTTCTGGCTTCTGGTCATTTACCAGTCTTCGCCGTAAGCCTGGCAAGGGACCAGTTTTTTTTCACAATGGTATTTTATTTCCCTACCACCCTCTGACTCTGCTGGCGGCAGAGCCAGCGAGCTTCCCCTATTCCAATGGGACGCGCCCGATGGAGGTAACCGGTAAATCCCCACACGGGTATTATTATTATTATTATTATTATTACTATTATTACTATTATTATTATTATTATTATTATTATTATTATTATTATTATTATTATTATTATTATTATTATTATTATACAGCTTTTCCCACATCTGTGGGGTCGCGAGAGCGAACTGTGTCGCCCCCTATTTTACAGCCGAATGCCCTTCCTGACGCCAACACTATACGGAGGGATCTAACCACTATTGCGTGTTCCAGTGGTGGTTGGTAACTTAGTGTAGTGCGTTGTCTGAATATGAAGAGGGAAGTGTTGGAACAAACACAAACACCCAGTCCCCGAGCCGGAAGAATTAATCAGACTCGATTAAAATCCCCTACACGGCCGGGAATCAAACCCGGGACCCTCTGAACCGAAGTCCTCAACGCTGACCATTGAGCCAATGAGTCGCCTTTTACTTTTATTATTATCATTGTTATTTAACCAGTTAACCATCCAGGGTTGGAATTTCCCTCAGACTCATCGAGGGATGCCACCTCTACCTCCTCAATGGCAGCATCATGGAGTGTGAGACTTTTGGTCGGTAGGATACAACTGGAGAGGAGGACCAGTATGTCGCCCAGGCCACCTCACCTGCTATGCCTTGTGGGGGTTGGGGAAATTAGAATGGTTTGGGAAGGAAGCGGCCGTGGCCTTAAGTTAGGTACCATCCCGACATTTCCCTGGAGAAGAAGTGAGCAACCACGGAAAACCAATTCGAGAATGGCTGAGGCGGAAATCGAGCCCCCGTCCTCTCAGTTGACCTCGCTAAGTGGAGGGGAACCAGTTTCAATCCTCGTACCATTTACCAAATTGCGTGGTAGAGCTAAGAAACGAACCAGGGTCTCCGGGGGTGGCCACTAATCACGCTAATCAATAGACTACAGAGGCGGAACGGTAAACTCATTAAATAAATTAATATTTCATTTTCAGACTACATTGTATTCGAAACGAATTTTCAGCGTATTAGATCGTGTTCAGTACATATAGTACGTATTGATGATATATCTAGTAGAGTACCCAAATGGCCCAATGAACACCATTGGGATCCGAACCCATAACCTCCCATTTCGCGTTGGTTGCTATACCATTGAGCAATGGTGATTAAATAAAGATAATTGAAAATACACACATATTATGAAATATGATTCATTTTTCACGCGAAATGAATTTACACAGTGTACATCGTAGATATTCCTATTCTCGTAGCACTAGGAGTTATGCAATTTCATCAGTTGCTGGTTACATAACCCAGTGCACCGGAGTGAAATTGCTACTTTCATCTAACTCGTTATGTCCTGTCCTTGGGTCTGATAATATGTGACTACGGTATAAACCAAACTAGTAATTATCATTCGTAATATGGACAGTGCCTGGGATGAAAGTGTCTTTTGCAGCGTCAGTTGGTGCACATGTCCCTGTATTCGTAGAACTCACAATACAGACTCCTAAGGTTGTAGACGAGACTGAGAAGCTTTCTGAATAAGAACCTGTGTTCGAAATTTCGTCCCCCCTAGGGATTTCCAGTTTGCACGGTTGGTACCTAATGTTTAGCCATGTGCACACGCGTAGCGTCATTTCCCTTGTCTTGTTGTGAGAGCTGGTTGTTTGCACGACGTCTATTTTCCGTGTACAAGGAGGATTAATTTTTCATACTAAGCTGAGTAGTGTAGCATTCAAATCAAGAGCCTGTTGTTCCTAGAGTGAGCACTGATATGTGTGTTAAATACTGGACTGCATTTCAGTCGTGTGGCGAAGTTCCTGGCATGTAATCACTACAGTGACGTTGTTAGCGTGAGTTACTGTAGCGTCCATTGTAAGTCGGGGAATGTTTGTAATTTCGTCCCCCTTCATTATTTGTCTTTTATGAAGTTTAGTATTAAGTCGCAAACAGTGGGGACAAGGAGTCTATGAAAAAGTCTTTTAAAGCGGCGAGGGACAAGATAATGGGTTACAAACGTGCAAGTAAAGCTTTTAACATCCCACGAGCAACGGTGAATGACTATGTTAAAAAGAATATAAAGAATATTTTTCGTAAGTGGTCATCGAATAATTCATTATAGGGAAAGTGTTTAGTAAGGTTAGAAACGAAAAATAGATTAATATTAATTGTACTTTTCATAAATTGGTGGGGGACGAAATTACGAACACATTTTTGTAGTTTAGTTTTTGTAGTGTTCTTGTCAAATATTTACTACCTTATGTTATACGAGTTGTATGGTAACTTGCTCCTAAGTGGAGAATATATTCTGTAATATACAGTATATACACACCAATTTATAGCCTTGTCCTGAATTTCTACCAGTCCAAATCTGCTAAGGGGACGAAATATGGGTCCCCTAATCTACCGTTTCCGTGCTGTAATTATGACAACTTAAAATCAAGTATTTAAATCTCACGCTCCTGATGTTTGTATTTAATACACCTGTGTAGCAAGGTTTCCTGTGTTGGTATGCAAGCGGGTTGACGAGGTTCGCGGGTCTTAGGTTACCTCAATATAGTGCGATGATATCGAATGTCACGTGATATCTACCCTGCCTCTCACAGTATTGCTTAGAGCTGTACGACTCATTCAACTGTCATTGCATCTCCGATGAACATGGTTGAATGCACGGTTGCAGAATACACACTAATAATTTTATTACTATCGCTATCGAATGTATGTCAGAACATGTACACGGACTTGACAAAACTCAATTGAGAAGGGATATCACGCATGACAAAATTTCGTCCACTAACAAGAGAACGTAAAACTAACGAGAGCACATAAAAATCTATCTTGCTTTGATAAAAGTGAATAAATGCTGTGTTTAAAACTGATCAAGCGTAAATAAGATACTTATAAATATCTGCATCACGAGTCTAAAATCAAAATAATTATAAAAACAACAGTGTTTGAAAAATACATATTTCTAAATTTTAAATTGAAGTATATTGAATTAAGAAAAAATATGAAAAGGAACTGAAAATTGTTGGTAGTAGTCAAAAATCAAGTGGAAAACAAGGTTTACAAAAGTCATGAATTATTATTATTTCTTTCCTAATCCGTTTCCCCTCAAGAGTTGGTTTTTCCCTCGGACTCGGTGAAGGATCCCACCTCTACCGCCTCAAGGGTAGCGTCCTGGAGCCTAAGATTTTGGGTCACGGGGATACAGCTGGGGAGGAGGAACAGTGCCTTGCGCAGGCGGCCTCACCTGCTATTCTGAACAGGGGCCTAGTGGGAGATGGGATGATCGGTAGGGATAGACAAGGGAAAGGTAAGAAAGCGGCCTGTTGTGTTCTGCCATATATTGAGGTGTATTACTTTCTTACTAAATTTTAGTATATAACATACAAATTAAGCGGGGGACTTGAGTTGGGTACCATCCCGCCATTCTCCTGGACTAGAAACGGGAAACCCTTCCGAGGATGGCTGAGGAGGGAATCTAACCCCTCCCGCTTATTCGGTTGACCGCCCAAGGCAGAGTGGACCCCGTTCCAGCCCTCATACCACTTTTCAAATGTCAGAGCCGGGGGAATCAAACCCGGAATTCCGGGGCGGCAGCCAATGACGCTAACTACTACACTACAGAAGCGGTTATTATTGTTATTATTATTATTATTATTATTATTATTATTATTATTATTATTATTATTATTATTATTATCTGTGCCTAGTAACAAGCAAATGCATTGTTGCCGCCTGTTTCTGGATTGATTGGAGTTAGCGACTTCACCCTAGGTATATACTTAATCTTGCAGGATCAGGTGATAAGTTACTACCACCTGCTTATCTCAAAGTATTACTTCGCGTCATAAAGTACAAAGGCTTACACTGGAACCGGACAGTGGGTCACTGATCTTCTGCTTCTCTAACCTGTGTATCGCGCCTCGTTTCACGTCAATTTCTGTTGTAATTGATCATAAAATCAATTCTTTCCACCAGAATGAAGTTGAGGAGCGCGGGAAATGGTACCGTGTGTGCGTTTGTTATGACACTGTTATTCCGCCAATTATGGCAATTCGGATATAATTGCTCATCGCTTCTAGAGCATAAGCTGGCAATAGAATTGCGTGCTTCGAAATGAATTACGACTCCAGGAGCGAGATAAACCTGCTCCGCTATTAACCTGCAATAGTTACTTTTCCAACGCACTGCTAGTGTCGGAGGAGCTTACTGTGTCGTACAGGTAGACTTGGTACTGTTTTACTACTGGATGCCCTTCCTGATGTCAACCCTACCTCGGAGTGGTGGAGATATATTAACAGTTGTGTTCTTACGATGCTTTGTAATGTGGTGTGTTGTGTCTATATCGGGGACGTAACGAATATGATAGGGGGCCCGCCAGTCAAAATAAAAATTCGGGCCCCCTCAAATAAAATGTAAAATCTTGAATAACTCAGCAAGTAGAACGAATGCAATATATTGTTAAATAATATGAACAAAATGATCATTCATTAGTGTAAGGTGATTAAAAGATAATGTTCTAATAGGTTTTATTTATTTGCTCCGTGGGTTGTCAGCTAAGCTGTTGAACTGAGAGTCGTACACCACTTAGATGTTCGTACTGAAAATTAGTTAATTTTTTAGTAACTACAGAATTTAACTCTGTAACCGGTACTGAAGTCACAGTTATAATAATTTATTCGATTAAAACCCAGAAAATTATACGAACAAGATTAAATTAAATCCAAAAGTGTTCAAACAAAGTTTGAAAAAATGTCAAATTGCACAAATGATAATAGCAAGTACACCATATTATTACCTTCGCGCAAAGAGAGCCTGTTCTAAATTGAGTTGACTGATTGTTACTACATGAAGTTATTGTTGGAATTATGCATTGTTATCGAATAAATGTGTGAAAACAAGTTAAATAACGATAATCAAAATTTTTGCATAACACGACCTCAGGAACGCTACACATCAAGCATGTAACATTTTCTATCTAGAATATGATATTTTAAAATCAATTTTCATTGATGTAATTAGGCAAACTTATTCACCGTGCACGGCAAGTGTGGAAATATTCAAATTCGGCTAAGAGTTTAAGGTTGGATGTCCTCATTGGTGGCAGGGTAAAATCCAGACGGGTATCTACCGGGATTTCAACCTCGGTCGTCCTCGTGGAAAGTCAATAATTAAGTTACTGCGCTAATCATGTTCTCTCTATACTTCAAATCGATCGATTCTAAAATAAAATAACAACTGGATAATCCCTAGAGGGAAAACTTGAGGCCATATAATTCAAAAGCTGGCTCGACTTAAGATATCTAAACTGAATATTTTTGAATATTGCACTGCACTGAAATTTCCACGCCTCTTCTTTTGAATGGACCATCTCAATTTCCGTAGAAACCTCGCAGGCGGCGGGAGGAAGAATACGAGTCACCATTTCCAGCCACTGCCGCTGCGCTGCGGACACCAGGCTGACTGACTGACCGGTATATGATTGCTACGTTATGGATCTCTTGCAAATGCTCTTATTTACTTGTTAAATACCCTTACTTTAAAGAAAATAAATGGGGAAACATTTCTTTATGGCCTACGAAGTAATTATATCATTAATTTCTACTATTAATTTCCCTTAATACATTTCTCTGAATATTCGTAGATCAATTTTCTGAGATTATTCGAGTTGAGTCTTCTATGGTCTATTGAAACGTAGATCAACGCTTTGCTCCAGGGAGCAAGCACTACTTTTTTTACTAGTGCCTTTACGTCCCACCGAGCAAGCACTACTTGTTCCGTTAGTGACAGCTGGCTACTGTGGGAGAACGGAGAAGCAAATACGATTCATGCATACCTACAGTGCCGTAACTTAAACCACATGGACCATGCTAATTGTAGTGTGCGTATTATTATTATTATTATTATTATTATTATTATTATTATTATTATTATTATTATTATTATTATTATTATTATAGTTTCCCTTTGATGTTGTCTTCTCTTGAAAGCTTAATATTTAAAAAAGTGATGTTATTGTAAATTTATAAATCTTCAGTAGGTTTGACTGAGTGGCTCAGGTGGTATTTCGCTCACCTCCTGAATTCAACTTAGCAGATTCGATCCTGACTTAGTCCGGATTTACTGCCAAGTAAATGCACTGGTGCGGGACCAAATTCCGGTACCTCAGCGTCTCAGAAAACCACAGAAAGTAGTTAGTGTGACGTAAAACCAGTAACAACCCCGAAGGGCCATGGCCTACCAAGCCTACGTTGCTCAGCCTGCAAATTATGAGGTGTCGTGTGGTCGGCACGACGAATCCTCTCGGCCATTATTCTCGGCTTCCTCGAACGAGGCCGCCATCTCACCGTCAGATAGCTCCTCAATTGTAATCACGTGGGCTGAGTGGACATGAAAATCAGCCCTCAGATGCAAGTAAAAATCCCTGACCTGGCCGGGAATCGAGCCCGGGGCCTATCCCTACACCGCGGGTCCAGCTTCTTCAGTGGTAAGGAAGATGCACATTTCGAGGAACAAAATGCGGGTGTGGAAACATTGAATCAACTTGACTGGATCGGACAGTCCCTTAGAGATGTGTAATGTAGCTGTGTCATAGTGAGTTTTTCTGTATGGATATATTTATTCAGTTCTCGGCTTTCCTCTTGGTTCTTCCTTCCATTTTATTTGGAAAGAAACTTGAAATAACTTGGGATAGCTGGCCCTTCTCACCACACCTGCCTTCCCTCCCTTTCAACCCATCTAGCTCCTGCAACATCTGTGGCCAATGTAACATATCAGCCATAAACAAGACTTAGCTCTATACACGATACACAAACCATCCGGAGATGTCTGTCATATTTTATGATATATTGGTTGAGGATATTTTAGAGCCACTCCATGTCAAGCGTATCATAAAGAAAAGGGAAGGTTTGTATTGCTAGTATATGTGACTGTCCTGTGACCTCACAAATAAAGGAACTAAACACACTATGAATATCTTTCGATATAGCTTCAATTTCTGCAAGTAGTATATGTAAAAATCATAATAAAAATTTAGATGGAATGTTTGGAAATTCATCAGACTCGAGTATGGTGATTGCAAGTGGAAGTCACCATCGTCGTCATCACCGTCACAGTCACGTGTGGCTACAAAGCTATTTTATCAGTATCTTGGTCTTCGGTACTCCGGGCTCCGGGTTCGATTCTCGGCTGCGTGGAGGGATATTTTCTTAAACGATAAATTCCTTTAGCTCCGGTCCTAGGTATTTGTGGTATCTCTAATATTCCTACAAGTTATGATTCACACACAACACTGCCCTCCACCACACTAACATCAGTTTCCCATACATGGCAGACGCGGCCTACCTTCGTCGAAGGCTCTGCCTTACAAGGACTGTACTAAACTAACAGTAACTTCACGAAATCATCATCATCATCATCTTCATCATCAATATTACTAACAATTTATTACCGCAAAAGTAAAGGAGTATATATTGTACTACTAAAAGATAGCCCGACCTAACTGATGAATTAAAAAATCACGGATGAATGTTCTCAGGGCAATTCCTAGGTAAAAATAGCTAGGGCTTGGTACAGGAGGATAGATCCTATCTACACTGAGTGAAGATTTATTTTAAAAGTTAATTTATTCAAATGTATTGGCAAGTTGAAATTTATGTCACCTTGGTGCAGTGTATCGCCATCTCCCGTATCACCTTCCTGAATGGTTCTCCAGGCAAACTCGTACACCCGGATCCTTTCGTCACCAATGAATTGAGCTCGTACTCCCGGATCCTCTCGTCACCATGGAACTGGACTTATACACCTAAGTCTGTTCATCAGCATGGAGTCGAACGCGTACCTCGAACCTGAAGGTCTCGAAATTCTTGAAGGTCTGCGACCATCTCGATGCGGGGTAATTACTCGTGATTTAACTTTATACGAATGTCCACAGTCGTACAGTCCCCCGACAAGTTCAGAATCACTTGACACCAAAGACTGATTTTAGTACTGATGTAGGCGCACAACGCGAAGTTTGAAGTATGCCAAAAGTTCACTAGACACTTGCAGATAGAAAATATTGAATGTTACTTTAAAAGTTGAAATGCGGATAGCATTGATTTAAGAAATACACTGAGCAAATGTCATGGGATAGCGCAGCACTGATGCGCAGGTGTGTTGTCTGCGCACCACACGCCCCCTGTGCCAGCGGCAGTTGTATAGGGGACCTTGTGAGCAGTGGCTGTGCATGTGACAGGTGTAACATGGAACGTCGTCGTGAGCTGACACCGCTCGAACGGGGTATGGTGGTCGGTGCCCGACGGATGGGAAGTGCGATTTCGGAGGCGGTGCGGGAATTCGGCTTCACACGATCAGCTGTGTCCAGGGTGTATCGTGAATGGTTGAATGCGGGTGGCACCGTCCACAACAGACGAACGACTGCCCGTCCAGCCACCCTCGACGACCGTGACCGGCGACATCTGAGACGGATTGTCAATAATGACAGACGGGCAACCGTGCAACATATCACGGCTCAATTCAATACAGGTCGTGCTAGACACGTCTCCCAGTGGACAATCCGTAGGAACATGGGTTCTATGGGGTATGGGAGCCGGCGCCGCACACGGGTGCCACTGCTAACCCTACGTCATCGGTCACAACGACGCGCATTTGTCGCCAGTCACCAGGGATGGACACTGGAACAATTGCGTAACGTGATATGGTCGGACGAATCACGGTTTCAACTGCACCATGCCGATGGGAGGCACCGTGTATGGCGCAGACCACTTGAAGCGATGGATCCCGCCTGCCTCGAAGGTGTGGTCCAGGGCGCTGGTGTCTCTGTTATGGTCTGGGGGGTGCATTTTTCTGGTATGGAATGGGCCCACTAGTTTTTCTGGAAGAGACTTTGAATGGTACGCGGTAGGTTGAGCTGCTCGGGGACCATCTCCACCCATTTTTGGCCTTCCAGCGCCCAGACGGTTCTGCGGTGTTTCAAGATGATAACTCGCCGCCACATCGCTTCCACGTCGCCCGGGAATGGTTCCAGGAACATGCAGCGGAGGTCCAACGACTGCCATGGCCACCCAGGAGCCCCGATATGAGCCCTATCGAGCATATCTGGGATGTCCTGGAACGCAGGCCCCGTGCCATAGATCCTGCACCAACTAACAGACCAGCATTGGTAGCCGCTCTGCAAACGATTTGGTGTCAGCTGCGTCCAGAGGACTACCACAGACTTGTCGACTCACTTTCACGGCGTCTCACTGCTGTTCGCAGGGCCAGAGGAGGTCCCACACGCTATTAGTTGACTATCCCATGATATTTGCTATGTCTGTGTAAAAGAATAGAACACAGTTCATGGTTATTTACCATTGAAAATGATGAAACTAAATATCATTCACTTGGAGTGGTTACTTTCCACAATAAATAATATTGTCTCATTTGACACATAATGGCTATGTAAGAGTTTATCCGAAGGACACAGCTAATAGTGATGAAATGAATAATAATTTGTTAGTCACTCTTACTACAGTGAGTTTCGTGAAATAATAAGGTCACTGAATAATGGTTGGAAATATTTATGTACAGGCATGAGTTCGAATCCAGTAACTGGATTATCGCTCACTTTAACAGTGCGGTTGGCACAGTTTATCGGACAAAAAATTAATCACTTGTTCAGGAACTCTTAAGTGTCGAATGGGCCAACACTTAAATTATTACGATGAAATACTTTCAGTACTTTTCAAGATCAGATTTGCATAGCAATGAAATAAATTCGACATTTCACTGGGTCCCCAGATCAAAGAAATGCTAAGTTAAATACTCGTATCACAGTTACTGAAATAATGTTCCAGTGTTTCACTTGGAAATAATTAACACCTTTACGACACTTTATGGTGTAGATTCTAAGTTACACTGTCTATCAAAGTATATCAAAGAATCGACAATTTTCTATGTCCTCGTTTATACACGAGTGTCTAAGGTCAGTTTACTCAGTGAATTCTATGTTCACTCGAACAGTATTTCTAGTAGACTTCCAACAACACTTCGTTCGGACGAACAATATCGCGGCGTTATGGAGCGAGCCTGACAAGTCAGAACTCCCAACAATGAATGCCTGTCCACTGCCGAGTGGCCTTGCCTTTTGTATGCTCGAGTGTTACACGTCATCAGACAGCGTGATTACTTTGAAGTGGAATTAAACAAAAATCCCTCGGTGGATTTTCTTGACATGTAATATTGGAGACGTTCTTGTAATTCGCTACAGCATGATGTATCTCCCGAAACGATACGAACATTATTAACCCTTTCCCGCCCGCATTTTCACTCCGCTTATCCCCAGGTTTCAACCTATTATTTAGCAAAAACTGAAATTGACCGTATTGTTTCAGAAAAAGTTAAATACAGTAAAAACTGTCGTGTACCGACCTCCCACGGACTCGAACCGGCGGACTGCCAGGTGGAAGGCAGCCGGGGTTCGCAGCCGAGTCTCGAGCTCAAGGTGTCAGAGGAGATTAATTAGTGTCAGAATAATGATAGTCATCGACATGAGACACCTTGTAGTACTTGAGTAACTGTATAATAAGTATAATAATTATAGTTAGATTTAATAATTGGAAAGCAGAAGGAAGCTTTCAGTTAAGTATTGGAGAGCGGCTTGTGAAACGCGCTAGCTTACGAAAGCTGTTGACTACAATAAGATATTTACTGTGTGTCAACAAACAAAGTTGGTAGTATGCCGGCGAGCCAGGCGGCCGCCCGATAAACCGACAAAGGGACAAAGTGAGTACACGGCCAGTCAAGGCCATTACAGATGCGCTTTAGGAAAACAAGGAAAGATGAAGACAAAGTAAGACAGAAGACAGTAGTGCCTAGGTAGCAGCACTTACTGTGACAACTATTGAGAATAGCCACTTGAGGGCGCTAGTGACTGGATGATCAGTTTAGCAATGCTTGTAAGACCCAATCCCTTAGTAGGAGGTAGGGATAGAACTTTGAGTTCAGGAGCGGAGATATAACCCCTGGCCAAGATGGCGCGGGGCCTTCTTCCAGCCAGTAGTTCGTACTTGTCAGGACGAGATTCTGTTCGGGCATAGCCCAAGTGCCGCAGGGCAAGATTCAGATAGACGTGTAGTAGAACAGTAGGCGCGTGGAGCAAGCTCGCTCTCTCTACAGATCATTACATTCAGACTTGTAAATGTACTGTACATAGTAGTTTTAGTGTCCTCAGTAATAAAGGACAGGGAAATAATAACATCTTTTATTTCGGGAGTTGCGGGACGAGTCATACCTACAAATTACCTTCCTACATTCCGCTCGGCAGGTCAGGTAATACTTCAACATCCAACGGCCTGGTGACCAACCTACGAGATCGTCTCACAGGACAGGTAGGTCACGACAGGCACGTATAAAAATTTGGTGTCAGGTGTGGGGTCCCGAGTTCGATCCTCGAACAGTGTCAACTCGCCGAAATAACGTGAGAAAACCGCGACTTCGTAGAAGATTGTCCGTAAGAGAACCGCGACTTCGCAGAAGATTTCCGTGTGAGAAAATCGCGACTTCGCAGAAGATTGTCCGAACCGCGCTACCGCGTAGTTTCGTTCGTGTGCCGCGCATCGCAGAAGAGGAGCATCACTACCGCAGCCTACTAAGCCAGCCCAGCAGAGAGGTAGCAGTCCAGTAGCAGACAACGCCATCCGGTGGAGACGCAGCACTACAGCCGACTACTCATCCAGCCCAGCAGTGAAGCAGCATTGCAGATTAAGGTAAGCTGAATATTTATTTCAAATGGCACGACAAAATAGTTCAGTACCAGCAGACCAAGGCACTGAGATGCTTGACGAGGTGGAATCAGTAAGTATGAGTGGGCCTTTTGTTACAGTAGTAGAAGGACATCGTCTCATTGGACGAGAGTTTGATGGCAGTCAACCAGATAGATTGCATGAGTTCATAGCTAACGTAGATGCTGCTGTTCATATGATAAAGGATGAAGATCAAGAGTTGTTTTTCAAGTACATTTTAACTAAGGTTACGGGCAAAGCCCGAGATAAGTTGTTGTACAGACGTGATATACATAATTGGGAGAAAGCCAAGCGGGCATTGATAGAATATTATGGCCAGCAAGGCACATTAGATTTGTACATTTGTCAAATGTTCCAAACAGCGCAGGACCCGCGAGAATCAGTCGCACTTTGGGCACACAAAATAGAAACATTGTCAGCTTCTTTTAGAGAGGCCATACTTGAGGATGAATTAGAGGAGGATCGTGACGCGCAGTTGAAAATAACGAGAAAAATATGTGTTGCTAGTTTCATACAAGGGTTAGCCAACCCTCGAATAAAAGCTAGGGTACAGTCAGAAAAGGGCATTACTTTTGAGAGGGCAGTTGCACTTGCACAGCAGGAAGAAACCGTAATATTGTCAAAGAAGGCACGAGAAGGCCTACAACACAAACATAGTTCAGGGTTTAGCAAGCGCAAACCAGAACAGGAGCGCTGTGCAGCACCAAAGTGGCATACTAAGCCAACACATGCTAGTGTTAGGGTGGTCTGTTACAATTGTAGCAAGGAAGGCCACATAGCAAGGAACTGTAAGAACACAGGAACGCAGGAGGCTCACACCGCACAGACCGCTAGTTCCAATACAACTACAGGGGGCACATTCAGTAAATTAAAATGCCGCTATTGTGGGAAGACAGGGCACATTGAACGTGACTGTAGAAAGAAACAAAGGGATAAGGAAACAGAAGTACGAGAAACAGTGCGCATAGTACGTACACAACCAAACCCAGTGACAAGGGAAAACAGAACTTGTTATCGTTGCGGCCGAAAAGGGCACATACAGGTGAAATGTCGTCAAGGTGCACGCACACAAGGTGCACAAACTCAAGGTGCACACACACAAGGTTCACGCACACAAGGTGCACACACTCCGGTGATGCGAACGGATAGCCGTAGATGCTATTCGTGTGGCCAACAGGGCCACATTCAGAGAAACTGTCGAAAAGCCCAAGGCGAGTCCACAGGCAGTAGGGCCATGAAAGGCCAAACTCAGAGTGATCGCATAGCGGGCAAGGCCGTAAGATACCGAGCCCAATGCGAACATTGTGATAGGTGGTCACATCGAACCCAAGACTGTTGGTTCAAAAAGAAGGGCGGCAGTACGCAAGCCACGAAAGCCTCCGCGGCTCAGGCGGCAAACTAGAACGGGCGCGTAGCAAGGGGACAGTTACGGAGGCCCGCACACCAGAAGGTCCCAAGAATTCTGACATAGAAGGCACGGTGCTGATCCAGGTTGCGAACCAAGGAAGACCGTTGAGATTTTTGATAGATACCGGGTCCGATGTCAGCCTAGTAAAGAGGCAATCGATACCCAAGGAATGCATGATTGACGGGAGCAAGTCAATTGAATTAGCAGGTGTAAGTAAGGGAATAATTTACACTCAGGGTACTGTACGTTTTGCCATTGGAAACACAAGTCACACATTTCATGTGGTAGGGAGTGATTTCCAATTAACACAGAATGGTATAGTTGGGCGAGACCTCCTGACAGATAGCGTGATTGACTATAGGGAAGGTCATGTCACCATAAGAGGGCGACAATACCCTATGGGGGCGCGAGAGACGAAGGTGATCCGTCTCGAACCAAGGACCCAGAAGGTCGTTGTTATAGAAGTAGATCGGAATATACCCTTAGGAATTATTGAGAAGGAAGAGGTGATACCAGGGGTGTACCTCGCAGGGTGCCTAACCAAATCAGAGCACCATGAAGCAGTGGTTAGCATGATGAATACCACTGAAAAGGCAGTGACTTTACACAGTCCACGAGTGCACATACAGGAGGTAGATAAGACCTGCCTAGCACAAGTTCGAAAGGTAGAGCAGAACAGTAGAGTGGCAAACGGAAAACCGGCCACCCAGAAGCCCCGATCACAGCGGGTGATAGACTGTTTGCGAGTTGATCACCTCACGCAGGTAGATAAGGAAGGGATATACGCCATCTGTGCTGAGTACAATGATATCTTCCATCTTGAGGGAGACAAACTAACTCATACTGATGTACTACAGCATGAGATCCCTACACCCCAAGATCAACCTCCAATTAATGTAAGACCGTATAGACTTCCCGAGGCACAGAAGGGGGAGATACAAGCCCAGATAGATAAGATGCTGAATGATGAAATTATCACACCTAGCACATCAGCCTGGAATGCGCCATTACTTTTAATTCCGAAGAAATTAGACGCCTCAGGGAAACAAAAATGGAGGGTCGTGATCGACTTTCGAAAATTGAACGAGATAACGGTAGGATCCAGTTATCCCCTGCCATTAATTTCAGAACTGTTAGACGCCCTTGGCAAGGCGAGATATTTTTCAACTTTAGATCTCGCGAGTGGCTATCACCAGGTGTTGTTGAAGCCTGAAGACAGGCCAAAGACAGCATTCTCTGCGCTAGGACGCAAGTACGAATTCAGGAAAATGCCCATGGGTTTGAAAGACGCGCCAGCCACGTTTACGAGGCTGATGAACAATGTGCTCACAGGGTTAACGGGTATAAAATGTCTGTGTTACCTGGATGACGTCATTGTGTACGGGAGTTCAATCCAGGAGCACAATGCGAAGCTAAGAGATGTATTTCAAAGGCTGAGAGAGAACACGCTGAAACTCCAGCCAGATAAGTGTGAATTCTTAAGAACCGAAGTAGCATTCCTAGGGCATGTAATCACTGACGAAGGTGTCTTACCAGACCCACGTAAAGTACAGGCCGTTAAGGACTTTCCGAGGCCGACCACTAGCCGCCAGATCAAGCAGTTCTGCGGACTGAGTGGGTACTATAGGAAGTTCATACCTAACTACAGCAAAATCGCGAAACCGCTGTATCAGTTAGTGTTGTATGGGGAGACGATCAGGAACAAGCGTTCCAGATACTAAAGCAAAAGCTAATTGAGGAACCTATATTGCAGTATCCGGATTTTGAAAAACCATTCGTTGTTACCACTGATGCGAGCAACGAAGCGGTTGGGGCAGTATTGTCACAAGGACCTATCGGAAAAGACCTTCCAATTGCCTATGCAAGTAGAATGCTTAATAAAGCAGAAATGAATTATAGCGTAACTGAGAAAGAATTGTTGGCAATAGTGTGGGCAGTAAAGTATTTCAGACCATATCTGTTTGGTAGAAAATTCACTGTTGTGACAGACCATAAGCCGTTGAAGTGGGTCTTCAACGTGCAAGATCCGTCTTCACGCCTGCTAAAGTTCAGGCTGAAGCTGGCGGAATACGACTTCGACGTCGTATATAAGCAGGGCAAACAGAACTGCAATGCAGATGCCCTGAGTAGGAATCCCACTGAACCCAAGTGCCAAGCGCGAGTAGTTAACTCGGCTCAGCACAGGTCTCACTCAGAGACAACAGTAGAAACTCAGGCCTCAGACGAGAATAGAGAGGAGGTACTGTCTTCAAAACCCGAGGACGCTACGGCAGAGGGAGTTGAAGCGGACGGTAGCGAGGTTTCCGAGGACGCTAACGCAGAGGAGATTTCGCCCGAAGGTAGCTTATCTGAGGAAGAGAACGAACTAGGCGAAGCTGAAAAGCTAGCCATTTTGAAAGAATGTCATGATTCTTTGGTGGGAGGCCACCAAGGAATAGCGCGCACGTACGCCAGGGTACGTGAACGAATTCAGTGGAAGGGCATGAAAGGGGACATTGAGCGCTATGTACGCACATGTCCCTCCTGCCAAAAGAATAAAGGGACCAGACCAGACGTCAGGGCTCCCATGAGAATTACGGATACCCCGAACACAGTCTTTGAGAAAATATCCCTAGACGTAGTTGGACCTCTTCCGTTGACAGAGGCAGGAAACAGGTACATACTGACATGCCAAGATCAGCTGTCGAAGTACCTAGTAGCGAGTGCCATGCCTAATCAGGAGGCAGAAACCGTGGCACGGACGCTAATCAATAACGTAATAAGTATCTACGGGATACCAGAGCAGATTCTCACTGACCAGGGTAGTAATTTCATGAGTGATGTGTTTAAGACGCTGTGTAAAACGCTGGGCATTCGGAAAACACACACTACGGCCTTCAGGCCACAATCGAACGGTAGCATAGAAAGATCCCATAAGGTGCTCACGGAGTACCTAAGGCATTATGTCTGCTCAGGGGAGCAGAATGACTGGGACAAGTATTTGCCTACAGCTAGCTTTGTGTATAATACCACAAAGAGCACAAGTACAGGGTTCACACCCTACGAATTAATTTTTGGAAGGAAGGCAAATATCCCAGGTGTGCTGCAAAAACCACCTGAAATGAATTACAATGAACACCAGAACGTGGTGGAGGAACTGACGGCACAGCTTAGGCGAAATCACGAGGCCGCCAGAAAGACTTTAATAGAGCGAAAGGAATTAGAGAAAGAACACTACGACAAAAAGCAAAATGAGGTCAACTTTCAGGTAGGTGATAAGGTTCTTTTGCGCAATGACGCATTGCGAAGAGGAAAATCCAGAAAGCTAAGCCCACCATTCGAAGGTCCGTACGAGATAGTAGATGTTTCAGGGGTGAATTGCACCCTACAGATGAATAAGAAGGGAAAAAGGGTTAAGGTACATAAGAACCGTTTGAAATTGTACTTGTAGAAACGAGAACTGGGAAGCGAATGGTAACACACATCCTGTCTTTACCTTGCAGGTAGACAGCAGATATGGCGCGAATGCTAGGATTGTTGTCCATCGTAGTAGCAGTGATAGTCGTGACGTCACATCGCTACAGAATAGCCAGAGAAATACTGGATGTCAGGGTGACACCATATGAGAGTACTCCAGGGGCATACTTCGACAATCAGGGTGAGATACAGTTATACCATACGGAATGGACATTCGTTACCTATGTAAACCTGAATAAATTAAGTGATGTATTTTCAAATGTCAAGAGACACATACACTGGACTCAATTAATATGTACACAGTTAGAAAGAAGTACTAACCTAACATGTCAACAGGATGTTAAAATGCTAAGTGCACAATTAAATAGAATTAGGGAATCGAAGGAATTAATTACGAGGATTACTAAACCAATAGGGGAAACGGATAACACTAGGCGAAAACGAGGCCTAATTAATGCAGTAGGTTCCATCGCAAAGGCATTATTTGGAACATTAAGTCAAGAGGATGCCGATAAATATGAGTCAAAAATTAGTGAGTTAGAGCAGGAACAGCTTTCCATTATGAAAATTGCAAAAGACCAGATGATAGTAGTAAAATCAACACTGCAATCTATGAACAGCACCATTTACGATGTCACAGCCAATGAGCAGAGATTAACTCAAAACATTGCAGAAATTAGATCTTATCTTGCCAATAGCACGCTTCAGATTACAGAAGCACTTAAGCAAGTAGAATTAGAAAACTCAGTGAATAGGCATTTAATTGAGATTGAAGGCCTTCTCATACAACTGTATGAGCATTACAGTGTTGTATTATCAGGTATAATGAATGCTCACGTAGGAGTCATTCAGGTGCAAATAATTTCACCAGATGATATTATTAAAGGTTATAAGAAAGCTCAGGGAGATTTCCCTAAAGGATTGTCCTTGCCATTTGATTTAAAATCAGCTTACGCCTACTTGATTTACAAGGTAGCCACAGTGGAAGTGTTCGCTAACAAAAATTATCTAGTGTACATCATCAAGACACCCCTTACAGATAGGGTAACTTATACATTGTATCACATGATTCCATTCCCCACATATATGAAGAGCAATCCACACCATTTTGTTTATATTCAAGAGACCAAGGATTATATCCTTATGGACAAGGAGAAACAAACTTATGTTCAATTAGATAAAGATCAGGTAAATCAATGTAAGGTAGTAACACCCAGTTGGAAACTATGTCATGTTAAATTCCCTATTAATACAGTGTACACTCAAAAGAGTTGTGCAGTCCAGCTTATCTTAGGAGTTAGTCAGATTCCAGATTATTGTGATAAAAGAATACTTCCCGTTCAACAGCTCATGTGGATACCTATCAGAGCTAACAGATATATATACGTATCCCCAGAAGAAGTTAAAGTAACATGTATGTGTAAGGATACCACCAGTGATATCAGGTTAACAGGCACTGGTATTCTTGTTTTAAGTGCAGGTTGCACAGTATATGGGCCACATAGTAAAATACAAGGTGTAGGTGAAGTGAACACTACACAAAGTTAAGACTTTGTACCAGAAGTCACACTTGATTATGACTGTTGTGAACAAATAGGTAGTGAAATCAAGTTAGAACAGATACCCGAAATGAATAAGTTGTCCTTAAATAATTTGCTAAATCACATCAACGATTTACAATGGGCTACCCATGAGACACAAGAAGTGGAAGATATGGTGAGACAAATGGAAGAAGAACTGCAAAGACAAATGGTCTATCAGCATATTAATGTGTACAGATATATTGTGTGGATAGTTGTTGGTATCATAAGTTTAATTTTAATTTGTTACTGTTGTAATTGTTGCTGTCCGAAACTAGGGTTTCCAGCAAAGAGATGGTTTGATGATGCACGGCTCATTGCCCTAATATATGTATAAAACAAACGGTAATCACGAAGGGAGATAAGGTTAAGACTTCAGATGAGGATTTAACTATATTCCAACGTCCCAGGCGGATCCGGGGACGCCCGGAGATGTCTGCGGAGATCATGGAATTACACTCCAGGCCTGCTGGGGGACGCCCTAGTACGCCTGTGAGATCTATAGAAGCAATAGAAATAGACGCAAGTGATAATCAGAGTAGAGAACAACCTTCCCCTTCACCACAGGGTCGCCGATCCTTACGTACCGGCAACATCAGAGTATAAATAGTGTAGGACAGAAATGGACGCAACGTATGGTTGCATCCATTTCTTCCCTAAGGGGGGAGATGTCGTGTACCGACCTCCCACGGACTCGAACCGGCGGACTGCCAGGTGGAAGGCAGCCGGGGTTCGCAGCCGAGTCTCGAGCTCAAGGTGTCAGAGGAGATTAATTAGTGTCAGAATAATGATAGTCATCGACATGAGACACCTTGTAGTACTTGAGTAACTGTATAATAAGTATAATAATTATAGTTAGATTTAATAATTGGAAAGCAGAAGGAAGCTTTCAGTTAAGTATTGGAGAGCGGCTTGTGAAACGCGCTAGCTTACGAAAGCTGTTGACTACAATAAGATATTTACTGTGTGTCAACAAACAAAGTTGGTAGTATGCCGGCGAGCCAGGCGGCCGCCCGATAAACCGACAAAGGGACAAAGTGAGTACACGGCCAGTCAAGGCCATTACAGATGCGCTTTAGGAAAACAAGGAAAGATGAAGACAAAGTAAGACAGAAGACAGTAGTGCCTAGGTAGCAGCACTTACTGTGACAACTATTGAGAATAGCCACTTGAGGGCGCTAGTGACTGGATGATCAGTTTAGCAATGCTTGTAAGACCCAATCCCTTAGTAGGAGGTAGGGATAGAACTTTGAGTTCAGGAGCGGAGATATAACCCCTGGCCAAGATGGCGCGGGGCCTTCTTCCAGCCAGTAGTTCGTACTTGTCAGGACGAGATTCTGTTCGGGCATAGCCCAAGTGCCGCAGGGCAAGATTCAGATAGACGTGTAGTAGAACAGTAGGCGCGTGGAGCAAGCTCGCTCTCTCTACAGATCATTACATTCAGACTTGTAAATGTACTGTACATAGTAGTTTTAGTGTCCTCAGTAATAAAGGACAGGGAAATAATAACATCTTTTATTTCGGGAGTTGCGGGACGAGTCATACCTACAAATTACCTTCCTACATTCCGCTCGGCAGGTCAGGTAATACTTCAACATCCAACGGCCTGGTGACCAACCTACGAGATCGTCTCACAGGACAGGTAGGTCACGACAAAACTATTGGTCACAATGAATTCAAATTTTCAATAACATTAGAAAATATACCATCACATCCATTTCTCTGTTTATTGAGTCATAATATGTTCCCCCCCCCCACTCCTCGCGATACTCGACACAGAGACAGTCTGCATTTGTCACATTCCCATGTTGTCTGAATCCCTCAAAACCAATAATCACGTGATTTTGGAAGTGGAATGATGCCCATATATATAAGATTTTATTTTATCTTGGCAAGGGTCTTCCTATTCTGTTTTTATCTTACCGGAATGCGACTGTTTGAAGGCTGCATTGTTATATGCGCAATAGGCTATGTCACTGAAGAGTTTTTCTCCTCCTAACATACGTAAAAGCAATCTCTTTCCCCTAATACTCTTTCCGAATTGTGCGCAGGTTCAACATCATCCATTTAATCATTCGGAGCAACGAAACGTAATATTTGTGTTACCTGAATTGCCGTGGCATCGCCATCAGGTCCGATTTATCGATATTAGTTTTCATTCATATCACTGTTATCAATAAATTATCTTCGTTGTTACATTATTCACTCATTAAAAATTCACCTGCTCCCCTACTCAAGGATTCTGTGTCACTTTTTTCGCCCATATTCAGCTTCAGTTTCAATATACGCGATATTCAATCCCGCCATGTTCACGGACGAAACAGCTGACCCGCGCTCGCGGAAGTTCAAGACCGTTGCCTAGGCAACGTCAAGACAGATTATCTCTCTTCCTTTATTCCCTAAGACTTGTAGATTGCACTGCGTGTTCATAAATGCCTTATAAGCACTTCACTGATGAGAAAAATAAAAAAAACTATCGCACAGATCGCATACGAATGCAGATAATGCAGCCGGGCGCTTTCGGGCGCTAAGGGCCGGAAAGGATTAAAGGAAGTTTTTCACAATATCTGAATCGAATGTTCGAAAATGTGTGACGTTTTTCCAGAACTGTAGTTCTTGCCAAGTAGCGAGTTGATGATTTGGGCGGGTAGTTTACCTCGCTCCTGTACCTACGTCATTCACAGCTGTTTGCGCTCAGGCTGGCTCGTTCTGCTAGATGTAAACATATCGAGCTTGTAGTTCATAGCGTGCGTGACAATTAAATGGCATAGCTCTTAAAAAAAATACTGGTACAATATGAAACATTATATGGTCAATTCATTGCCTGGAAAAATTGAGTTCATTTCCTGTGTTCTAATGTGTCCATCTTTGGGGTTAAAGTCTCCAAACCACAACACTCCTCCGTACATACCATTTATTGAACTAGTCGGGAAAAACAGTGGGATTTAACTCTTAGAGTGCCGGGGAGTGCGATCGCGCTCCTTGTTGCAGCTGTCTATGTAAGTCGTAATAGTTTGCACATATCTGATAGATGGCTTCACTCTGTAGTAGATAATACATAGTTTCTAATTCTACCACCAGAATCTTTGTGCGACATGTTGTGTTGATGTTATGATTTTTTTCTATTTCAGCTGTTTGGCGCGTACCTGTAGACCATGTGTTCGTAATAATGGCGACTAGTTCTTGTATTATGTTTGAAATTGATTACGATTTGGTACAATATATTGATTAATTGAGTGATGATTCTGATTATATCGATTCAGATGATGCTGAGAGTAATAATGCCGGTAACGTTTCAGACAATGTGGTTATGTTATCCGACTTACTCGTGTGACAGTGATGCATGAAATTTCCGATAAAGACGGTAATGATAATGACGGAAATAATGATGGAATTGACGGAGACAGTAATGACGATGATGACCAGATTCCCGATTTCCGTAAAATTCAGTCTGATCACGACGTGCAATTTTAGCCCTCTCCTGCATACCTTGAAACGCCCGGCCCAAAACATCCACCTCCTCCTGATGCTAGACCAAGCCAGTATTTTAATCCATTTTTACAAGAACTATTATTCTTAAAACACTGATATTTTACAAACTAGTAAGCAATGCATCAGTGTGCATAGGGATACCAAATTTAGGTGAGTACTATCAAAGTACTAGGATGTACTGAGATCCAAATTTGAATTTTAAAATTTTTCAAAAATTGCATGAACATATTTAATTTTTTGCTCGGAAGTATGAATTATTTTCATGGTGTTAATATAATGATTGAAAAGAGGGATCACTTAGCTACAAGAAAATATAAACTACAATGAGATATCTTGAAAAGTGAGGATAAGATATGCTTTTATCTTCGGTGCTGCCTAATAGGCATTTTCTCTCTGGCATTCTTAGCAACCACGGCAGTAAGAGGCATGGGTCTTGTTTTGAGTTTAAATTCTCCTATCCATAGCCATGCTCCGAGCATGCCAACTGTTGAACTAGTCAGGAACACTCATAGTCATTATGCATGATGCTTGCTACTGTACCTCTAACAACAGTCCAGAACTATACAAGACTCAGAATTTGAAACCCTTTCGGGCTATCTAGCCCTTCAAATTTTGCCAGAATCATGGAAAAAGCTCATTTTCACGTTTTTAGTAGTATGTGGACTCCTCTTTTGTCTGCTAAGTAATGTTTTCAACCTTGAAAAAGAGAAAAAGAGAAAGTCAATCGTGTCTTGAATAGCGCCGGATTTGAATATGAGGACGTTGGGTCACTTTTCAGCAGTGATAGACCATGATAGATTGTTATTTTTTTATCGTATTCTAATACACTGCTACAACTCTAGATTCCCTTTACCGCCATCGATGATTAACTAAACATTACATCTTTTACTGATCTATAATTATATCATTTCAAAGATTTACTCTTTTGTGGTGGAGCACTATCCCTTTTAGCGTAGGCTGATAATACCTTTTACAATGCTAAAGACTAGGTACATCGCGCAGTAACAAAATAGTAACATGTACGCTTCCAATTAAGGGAACGACCCATCAGGTGGTGTAATTAACGCACGGTATAGATCTTGGATTCCCGGGGCAGTGAAGCAATTACATTGTTATTCTCCGAATCGTGGCTATGGATTTCCCACACAAGTGGAATAATGATATCCTGCCACCAGGGGAAAGCAAACAGACTCCAGATTTGTGCAGATTATTGTAATGCAGTTTAGAATATGGTGATGTGAATTAAATTTGAAGTAACTACTAACAGAGAAATATAAATAATCCCGTTAATTATATGTTCAGAGGAGAGACGATGATATTCGTGGTAATAATGCAGATAATGAATGGGAATTCATAATTTTTAATCGAGCTAGTGACCGCGCGATTTAAGTCACATAAGAGTCAGATTTAATTCGGGAGAGAGTGGGATTAAACCTCTGCCCCTTGTCAGTAGCCCTGAATATGGCTTTCTGTAGTTTCCCATTTTCACACCAGGCATATGCTGGGGCCATAACTTACCTACGTCGGTGCGAGGTGAAGAAAATTTAAAAAAATGAAAAAGAAAACGGCGTGTTGGTGTGGAGATCATCCAGACAACACTTTAAAGTCTTCGTACATGTCTCTGTACTTTATGAATATTGACCTGAGATTGTTATTTTTATTCCGGAAAGAAAATATCAAATTAACACCAGTAATAATGCATCGAACGTGAAATTGCCAAGGGCCACGGACAGCCAGGAAGCGATTGCGTCATCACAAGCCACTGAAATGGAGAAGAATGTCCCTCTACGTGCCTCAGACTCTCGGGAACATGAGGAGTCCACAGAACCTTAATCATACACATGCTAAATTACTGTTCGTTAACGATACGTACAAATGCTATAATTCTGAAGTAGTGTGACAAGAGTGTGAGAAAAACTTGAGTGGGGACAGTAGGAACTACAAGGAAAAGAACAACGTTATGTGCCATGTTTAATAACCACACGAATAACCCAGGTCCGGGGGAGGTGAACAGTAGACTGAAAAAGCCCGGTTACAAAAGTAGAACAGATAATCCGTATAAAAATGTAGATCGCAGGAATCTAACTATGGTAAATATTCGTTTGTAAATCAGAGAATTGATGATTGGAATGCCTGCAGCTGTCTGAGTGGGTTTTTTTTTTTCAAAAAATGTAATATACTTCAAGAATAGACTCCACCATTTTGTGCATTGCGTGCGAATTTCTATGTGATGGTGTCATGTTTTAGGTGCTGCCTGGCCGAGGCGGTAAAGGCGTGTTCGGTTCGCCCGGAAGGACGTGGGTTCGAATCCCCGTCAGGAAGTAGTAAAATTTAAGAAACGAGATTTCCACTCCGGAGGGGCATATGGCCCTGAGGTTTACTCAGCCTACACCGAAAATGAGTACCAGGTTAATTCCTGGGAGCAAAGGCGGCCGGACGTAGAGCTAAACACTCTACCCTATCACGTGCCGAGGTTAACAATGGTAGAAGCCTTTACCTCCACTCCGCCAAGGGCCTTCATGGCCTCTATGGAGGTGACTTTGCTTTGCTTTGGTGTCATGTTTTAATGAAGTGCTCAACCCACTGTAAACTATAGTAGGCATTTTAATTATTTAATGTAGGGACATGTGTGTGTATTTGTATACGATGATGATGGATTTATAATTTTTAACTAGTATTATTTCTTCCAGTCCGCCTCTGTGGTGTAGTGGTTAGCGTGATTAGCTGCCACCCCCGGAGGTCCGGGTTCGATTCCCGGCTCTGCCACGAAAATTTGAAAAGTGGTACGAAGGCTGGAACGGGGTCCACTCAGCCTCGGGAGGTCAACTGAGTAGAGGTGGGTTCGATTCCCACCTCAGCCATCCTGGAAGTGGTTTTCCGTGGTTTCCCCACTTCTCCTCCAGGCAAATGCCGAGATGGTACCTAACTTAAGGCCACGGCCGCTTCCTTCCCTCTTCCTTGTCTATCCCTTCCAATCTTCCCGATCCCCCACAAGGCCCCTGTTCAGCATAGCAGGTGAGGCCGCCTGGCGAGGTACTGGTCATTCTCCCCAGTTGTATCCCCCGACCAAGAGTCTGAAGCTCCAGGACACTGCCCTTGAGGCGGTAGAGGTGGGATCCCTCGCTGAGTCCGAGGGAAAAGCCGAACCTGGAGGGTAAACAGATGATGATGATGATGATGATGATTATTATTATTATTATTATTATTATTATTATTATTATTATTATTATTATTATTATTATTTCTTCCAATATGTTCTTTCCACACAAATGATTGTTGTTTATTTTTTGTTGTTTTAACTTTAATTTATTTTTACACTAATGTAAGTGATCATTGCCATCGAGATATTTCCCAATTGCGAAGTTTTTTAACAATAACAATAATAATAAAATTTTATATGATCAGCAAAATCTAATTTTGTAAACTTACGTGTTTAACGTCCACAGAGAGAAAATACCATCTTTATTTCATTATCTAAGTAACAATATCGACCACTTCGTTGTAGAGTTTGGTTGCTCTACGCTTCTCTCCTCCAGGTGTATTTTCTCCCACGTCGGCTTTGTGAACCTGTGTTAGACACGGCCAGGTAACTTCCAACTCCCACCGCTATGTGGCTATTGACAGATCTCAGATTGATACACATCTCACCTCTCCCACGAACCTGGAGGGAGCATTCCCGCAAGTCAACCAGTGTTCAAGTCAACAGTAAAGCTCATAGTTGACAGCGAAATATTACCAGAGTTTTAATATTCCATACAGTGCCACATAATACCAATTCAGTGTTGGAACATAAGATCCGAGAGGAATATTAGTACCTACTTGTTCGATGAAATATCTGATTTGAAAATGCTTTCTTCTATTGCACTGCTGTAGCTTCCCAAGTTCTGAGAAAATTGTAAATCATTATATATGAAATCGCAGAATAATAATACTTCAAGAAGCAGCATCATTATAACTAGGGCTTGGAAGTTTAAAACCTCTAAATTTCCTAAAAAAAGACCTGTCAATAGTCCTAAAATATCAAAAATGGTCTGAAAACTGGCAAAAAGACGTACATATGCGATCCAAATGTATTCATAATTTCAGTTTTAATTGCCTTTTTAATGAAGACGTATAATGTTTTAAAATGCATGCGGGAGATAGTAGGTTCGAATCCCACTATCGGCAGCCCTGAAGATGGTTTTCCGTGGTTTCCCATTTTCACACCAGGCAAATGCTGGGGCTGTACCTTAATTAAGGCCACGGCCGCTTCCTTCCAACTCCTAGGCCTTTCCTATCCTATCGTCGCCATAAGACCTATCTGTGTCGGTGCGACGTAAAGCCGCTAGCAACAAAAAAAAAAATGCAAAATTCTGGTGGTACGCAACATACGGTACAAAACTATATCACTGAAATACTTCTTCTTCCAAACATTATACATTTTTAGATTAAAATAATTTTTAGAAAGGTACTCCATGTTTGTTAAAGCAAAATAATTGCTGAATTTAGAATGAAATGTAATTTCCACCTAGAATAAATTCATCGAACCCGCATTGGACATCCTGGAGAAAGAAATTGAAATTTTTATAACTGAAATCATAGTTATCTAGCACACTAGGCTCACAGAAATTGTAATTCGGAAACCATACCTGAGTTGGCTTTTCCTCAACTATCGAGCCATAATTTTAACCAATGTATTGTAAGTTTATCATGCTTCTATTCCTTATGACAATAAAGACTAAAAAGGCTAACAGAATATTTTTAAAGTAATAATAATGTACCGTTCTTATAATTTGTTCAAAAAATATAAACGCAAAGGGCAGATATTTATAAAAAAAATCATTTACTCTGCATTCTCCTGCATAGGAGGCTCAGTGCCGTATAGTAGCCACCAGCGTCTTTGAAAGGTGTAGAATCCAACTGATGAGCCCACAGGCACACTTGAGCGAAACATTGGCAACTACGCCATTGAAAATGCCTAAATAGCTTGAATGTTTTCACTAATAATTTTATTTCTTTTACGTTGTATGTACTTCGATTTCCACTGCCGACAACCCTGAAGATTGTTTCCCGTCACTTGCAATTTTGACACCAGACAAATTCTGGGTCTGTATCTTAATTGAAGCAACGGCGTTTCTTTCCCAGTCATAGCTCTTTTCTACCCCCAACGTGATCAAATGACCTGCATGCTTCTGTGTGATATAAAACAAATATACTGTACACATACATGAAGGTGACTGAGCTAACACAAATGTCACGTTTCATGCAGTCAGACCTTGTTCATATTGGTGGGAAAGTGTCACTCAGAGGGTCGGTTGATGAATGCGTTTCAGTGGGATAGACAGACACATATGCAGTAGCACCTTCTGGACCAGTACGCAAAGCAACGGAAACTACCTCGCTCATAAGTTTCCTAGTACACCTGATCAACAAAACATGGGCTGTCTTTGATGGCTGATGTTGGGGCAGCTGGGAATCTAACGAGAGTTTGGGCTCAAAGCTTAGCATACGAGCTTAAATCCTCGTAAATTTCATACATTACCTTAAACGAGTGGGTATAATTAATACTGGAGAAGAAGAAAATGTTCCGCTTCTGTGGTGTGGTGGTTAGTGTGATTAGCTTCCACCCCCTGAGGCCCGAGTTCGATTCTTGGCTCTGCCACGATATTTGAAAAGTGGTACGAGGGCTGGAACGGGGTCCATTCAGCCTCGGGAGGTCAAATGAGTAGAGGTGGGTTCGATTCCTACCTCATCCATCTGGAAGTGGTCTTCCGTGGTTTCCCAATTCTCCACCAGGCAAATGCCGAGATGGTATCCTAACTTACGGCCACGGCCACTTCCTTCCCTCTTCCTTGTCTATCCCTTCCAATCTTTCCATCCCCTGTTCAGCATAGCAGTTGAGACCACCTGGGCGAGGCACTGGCCATCCTCCCCAGTTGTATGCCCGACCCAATGTCTCACGCTCCAGGACGCTGCCGTTGAGGCGGTAGAGGTGGGATCTCTCACTGAGTCCGGAGGAAAATCCAACCCTGCAAGGTAAACCGATTAAGAAGAAGAAGATGAAGAAGAAGAAAACGGAGCAGAAGAAGAAGAATAAGAATAAGAAGAAAATGAAACTGACAGTTATTTTATATAAATTCCCTTGTCTTGAGTGTGTAAAGTACGCACCGAAGATGTGTTAAGGACAGAATAAAAATTGGGTAACCGAACACCTGTGGGACCTGAACGCTTAACATCCCGATTTAATGTCGGATGTTCTACCAATTGAGCTGTTGTGGCCTACGTAACACTTGCACCTGTTGGAAAGGATTTTTTTTTCTCACAATTCAATTTACGTCGCACCGACACCGGCACAGATAGGTCTTACGGCAACGGCGACAATGGGATAGGAAAGGGCTAGATGTGGAAAGGAAGCAGCTGTCGTCTTAATTAGGATACAGCTTAAGCATTTACCTGGTGTTAAAATCGGAAGCCACCCAAAACCATCTTCAGGGCTGCCGACAGCGGGGTTTGAACCCACTATTTCCCGGATGCCGAATACAAGATCACAGCTGCGTGCCCCTAACCACACGGCCACCTCGCCCGATGGAAAAGATATTTGGCATGTACAATGTGTAATCAACACGAGCTAATAAGCTCTATTTCAGTTAAAGTACAATGCGGTCTTGAAAAGTAAATATTCACTTAACTATTACTACAAAGTGGTAATTTATTAACAATCCATTGCTTGAGCGAAAAGATATAAAAGGGACTGCCCATCTTAGGCGGTAACCCAGAGGATCATTTTTTACAAGGACGTACATAAATTTTGAAACCAATTCTACATATGTTGAGGTAGGTGGTTGACGGGTTAACTCCATCAAAAATTTGTACCAGTTCAACAATTACGGAACCTGGAGTTAACCGCTCTGTCTCACGAGTATAACAGATATCATGAATGAATCTCCGTCAAGCTGGCCACTATTAAAATTCAGACCAATAGCTTTTGAAATGAGCAACTTTCATCCCAGTGGATCAAGGTGCCGTCTACACAATCGTGATAACAACTACGACGTTAGCCTGCAAGTTTACTTTGCGTATAGTGCCAAGGTTGTGGGCAGTAGGCTATAAGGCTTTGGCAGGGGATAATATTCACGACATCACTCGATGCAGCAAATTGTAGTTTTGACGGAAGAACTTATAAATCGGTAACAAAGAACAATAAACTCGAGAAATTCCACAACTTTTTTTTTTTTTGCTAGGGGCTTTACGTCGCACCGACACAGATAGGTCTTATGACGACGATGGGATAGGGAAGGCCTAGGAGTTGGAAGGAAGCGGCCGTGGCCTTAATTAAGGTACAGCCCCAGCATTTGCCTGGTGTGAAAATGGGAAACCACGGAAAACCATTTTCAGGGCTGCCGATAGTGGGATTCGAACCTACTATCTCCCGGATGCAAGCTCACAGCCGCGCGCCTCTACACGCACGGCCAACTCGCCCGGTAAATTCCACAACTTACCGAACACTTATTATTATAAAGAAAAGATGGAATATTTATACTTGGTAAATCTAAAGAGAATATACTGTTCATCATTTCAAGTAGAATAATTGGATGGTTCGGCCGCCTCCTCCTCCGCCCGCGGCGCGGGAAATTTGAATTCTGGCATGAAATTTGAATTTTGGCGGGAAATTTGAATTTTGGCGGGAGATTTGAATTTGTAAACAAAGCCACGTGCTTTTTGACAGCTGTCATCGACAACAACGCATCGCTAACCTCACTGCTGCCATCTTGACGGGCCTAAACCTCACTAGTGCCAACTTAATCTAACTAGCATGAGGTAAACAAACCCACGTGTTTTTTGACAGCCACGTGCTTTTTGACAGACAACAACGCATCGCTAACCTCAGTACTGCCATCTTGACGGGCCTAAACCTCAGTAGTGCCAACTTAACCTCACTAGCGCAAGGTAAACAAAGCCACGTGTTTTTTGACAGCCACGTGCTTTTTGACAGATTTGTAAACAAAGCCACGTGCTTTTTGACAGACAACAACGCATCGCTAACCTCAGTACTGCCATCTTGACGGGAATAAACCTCGGTGGTACCAACTTAACCTAACTAGCTCGAGATAAACAAAGCCACGTGCTTTTTGACAGCCACGTGCTTTTTGACAGCTGTCATCCGCCATCTTTAAACTACAGAGCGCTGTGCTGCCCTCTTTAGATGTAAAATTCGTCACCTGTCATCGGCAGTGCTGCCATCTTGGCGGGCCTAAACCTTAGTGCTACCAACTTAACCTCACTAGCTCGAGATAAACAAATCCACGTGCTTTTTGACAGCCACGTGTTTTTTTGACAGCTGTCATCCGCCATCTTTAATCCATAGAGCACAGTGCTGCCCTCTTTAGCTACTTACCTTTGAAATGTGGTGGCGGATAATTTGAAAAATGCTTTTTGACAGCAGCCATCTTTGAGCGCCGTGCTACACTCTTTAGCTAGTTACCTTTGAAATGTGGTGGCAGGCAATTCCACATGACAGCAGTCATCTTTAATCAAGAGAGCACCGTGCTGCCCTCTATGTGGTGGTGGCAAATTGAAAAATTCTACATGCTCTTGTTTGGAAACAAACTCACGCGCTTTTTTGACAGCCGTCATCCGCCATATTTAATCAACAGAGCACAGTGCTGTACTCTTTAGCTAGATACCTTTGAAATGTGGTGGCGGCAATTTGAAAAATTCTACGTGCTCTTGTTGGGAAACAAAGCCACGTGCTTTTTTGACAGCTGTCATCCGCCATCTTTAATCAATAGAGCACTGTGCTGCTATCATGCGGGCAATTACCTCAGCTGTCATTCGCCATCTTTAATCCAGAGAGAACAGTGCTGCACTCTATGTGGTGGCGGCAAATTCCACGTGCTTTACAAACCCATGTGCTTTTCTAACAGCTGTCATCCGCCATCTTTAATCTAGAGAGAACAGTGCTGCACTCTATGTGGTGGCGGCAAATTCCACGTGCTTTACAAACCCATGTGCTTTTCTGACAGCTGTCATCCGCCATCTTTAATCTAGAGAGAACAGTGCTGCACTCTATGTGGTGGCGGCAAATTCCACGTACTTTACAAACCTATGCGCTTTTCTGTCATCCACCATCTTTAATCTAGAGAGAACAGTGCTGCACTCTATGTGGTGGCGGCAAATTCCACGTGCTCTTATTTGGAAACAAATTCTACTCGCTCTTCAGCTGTCATCCACCATCTTTAATCAAGAGAGCACCGTGCTGCCCTCTTTGTGGTGGCGGATAATTTGAAAAAATTATTTTCGACAAGCAGCCATCTTTAATCCAGAGAGAACAGTGCTTCCCTCTTTAGCTACTTACCTTTGAGGTGGTTAATTTGAAAAATTATTTTCGACAAGCTGGCATCTTTAATCCAGAGAGAACAGTGCTGCCCTCTTTAGCTACTTACCTTTGAGGCGGTTAATTTGAAAAATTCTATTTAACAAGCTGCCATCTTTAATCCAGAGAGAACAGTGCTGCCCTCTTTAGCTACTTACCTTTGAAACAAAAAATCTATTTGACAAGCTGTCACCCGCCATCTTGCATCGCAAACCTCAGTGCTGCACTCTATGTGGTGGCGGATAACTTGAAAAAATCTTTTTGACAAGCAGCCACCTTTAATCAACAGAGCACCGTGCTGACATCTTTAGCTACCGCCATCTTACATCGCTTACCTCGCTGCTGCACTCTATGTGGTGGCGGTAAATTCGAACAAGTTTAATCACGCATCGGGAAAGCTAGAGTAAGCACGTGCTGCAGTGATGACGTCATTGTGCATGTTTAAACCCGTTCGTTGACTAAAAGCTTTAGTCTTCGAGAAACAGTGATAGAGTGTGGAGTGCAAACATGACGAAAACATTAATAGTTGATGTGCAAGGCTTTAAAGTAAACGGAAACAAATTTGTGTTTAAAGAGGTGGCTGTGTTAGATTGCAGTGTGTTGTGGGCACCAAAACGTGTTAGTTTAGTATTTAGTCCACCGTTCCCTTACTGTTTGCAAACAGATGAAGATAAAAAGCAGACTCATTGGATTGAAAACAATTTAGGTTTGAAGTGGGGAGAAAAAGGAATACCTTATCGTTTTCTACCTTTAATGATGAATGCACATTTGTCAAGAGCAGATCTTGTTCTTTTAAAGGGTTGTGAAAAGAAAGAATGGTTGCGTGAGTTTCTACCATCATCATGTGAAGTTATCGACATGCATGAATTGGGGTGCCCATCATTTAAAACTCTTCCGAAAGAGCATAGCAGAGAAACAAGTAAACAGTCATTACAACATGTATGCATGCTCTTTGATTGGTTGTGTCGCAGTGCATGCCGGGAAGTGAACAACATATGTAAAGTGCAGTGTCGAAATAACCTTAGTGTAAAAGAAACATTTGTAGAGTAAAGACATCATGTCATTTCTAACAGATACTAAGTGTAACGCAGTTGAAAAGGCGATCGTAAAGTTTTATGCATGCAAAAAGAAACTAAACACTTTTACTGAAGAAGAGTTAAATGCATTACCAAAGGCATTTTTGGTTAATGTAGCTGCGAATGCTGTAAAGAAGATTTGCGAAAAGGTGCCTCGTGAGTGGACTCAAGATCCTGTTTTGTCAGAGCTTCAAACGTGTAGTTTACATCATGAACACGTGAGTTTAGCTAGAAGACCTTCTGTGAGACAGTGCCGTACATGTCAACTAATTAAACTGTATCACGGACCTAAAACTAATGAGTTGTCTTCACTTATAAACACTTATCATGGCTGTGGAGAGAGTAAACAAGGAAAAGGTGAAGAAACGTGCTGGGAGAAAGATGAGGAAGCATGTTGGGCGTGGACTCATCAATAGAGTGATTGATCTTTTCTTCGTGCTTCATCTCCTCTGCGGCCCTAGAACACGTTCGCCTGACACGTAGTTACATGATGCCTGCATAGAGTATATCGTGTAGCTGTTAAAATCTGCTTCGTAAAGTTATGCCGTGTGTGTGTATGGGTTTTATTACCTAGTGCTTTAGCTGCTCAGGAGAATATAGCAGCACTTGTCGTTGTTGGTGTAATAAAACGAAAACTGAGTGACAAAGACCGTAAAATAAACAAAGGATAAAAATGTATATATTCTAAAATAAATATGAATTGTCAAAACATATTACAGGTGTTGTTTAATCCTACAGCATGTCCTAGTGACTTAGAAGAAAGGAAACGTAGAGGATTAAAAGAAAACACACATAAGATTTAAAGTACATCCTCTTTATTAATCCATGAATTAAAGCTGTTATTAAAACCAAGCCATTTAACATACAGTTTATTGCCTCGACGTCGAATAACACGTTCAACTAAATAGTGATCAGGATATTTTGTTTTCTGCAGTTCTTCGATGTAGAATCCCCCTTCAATAGGCTGTCCTCTGAGATCGCGAAGTAAATACGTAACTGGATTAGTAAGCTTAACACTTCTGATCTGAAAAATTTCAGTGCTCCAGTTAGGTGTGTATCCTTTTGCAAAGATAGACTTGTGTTTGCTGATGCGAACGAAATCACCTTCTTTAAAGCGATGGCGACGTGGATCAGCTGATTTAAATACAAGATGAATAGCATCTAGACGAGGTGTATTCTTTGTAACAAGACGTGGCTTTGTTCCGATAGTGCGATGAGGTGTATCGTTGTAGGTAGATAAAAGTCTAGGTAGCAGATCAATCCAACGATATGAACCTTGCGCTGTAAATTCTCGCCACATCATTGTTTTGAGTGTACGATTAAAGCGTTCTACAACACTTGCCTTGAGATTGCTGAACGTAGAGTAGTGTTCAATGCCAAGTAACTTGAGGTAAGAAGAAAAATCCTTGTTGTAAAACTCTTTACCTTGATCAGTTTGAAGAAGCCTTGGGTAGCGTTTCGATTCTTCAACAATATGTTTAAATGCTTCTTTAAATTGAGCTGCTGTTTTAGAACGCACGGGTTGTGCAAAAGCAAACTTTGAGTACACATCGATAACAGTAAGTAGATACTTATAGCCCTCATTACTAGAAGCATATGGAATCATTTCTACTAAGTCTGCTTGCCAGAGATCATCTTTTCCTCGTGTAATAACGCGTCTGCGACAGTAGGTGCGACGTGCTGGTTTATGTAACTCATGTGCGATGTTTACCTTTACAGGTGAGATCTTCTCTTGACGAGCCATTACAAAATAATACCGGCATAACGTAGTTCTCTTTCTATTTCTAGAATTTCTGATCCGTGACCAGTGTGACCAGCCTCTTGTGATGCTCTTAAAAGTTGTAATCGTTCAACGAGTAAGTTTGGGTCATTCCAGTATCTTACATCCACATACGGCAACAAAGGCTTGTAGATAACGTCTAGACTACGTGCAGTCGGAAACAGCTTAGAAATAAACTCACGATACTTGTAACTCTTATTCGCATTTACAGATTCTGTTCTCCTGTAATTACGTCGTGTTGCATCAGTCGCAAAAAGTATTGCTTTATACTTTTTAAGATCATCTTGTAAAATTATATCCTTGTCAGGTATTCGTGAGAAAAGAAGTTCTAAGAGTCCTTTCGTAGGTTTATAGGTAACACCTTTTACAGTGAGTTTGTTGCTATTAATCTTAACATTTGAATTTCCTATCCGGAAACAGTCATCTTCGTAGCGAATACCGTAGGTAGTGTCAGTTTGTCCTGTAAAAAGTTTTTCTATATAAGGTGCAAAGAGAGATCCATAGGTATCTTGAATAAAAGTTCTAAACTGATTGCGATACTCTGGTGTAATCATAACCTCAGACAAAGATGGTAGATTTTGCGTCGATGTAGTAGGTGTTTCAGCAATAACATATGTAGTTAAAAACTCAACACGCTTAGATGGTGATGTATCATTAAGTTCTTCTTCTTCTTCTTCTTCTTCTTCCTTATCTTCCTCTTGATCTACATCCTGCTTCTTCTCTTCAGTATCTTCTTCATGCTTTTCTTCTTCATGCTTCTCTTTATGATATGATGTTTGCATAGAAGCAAAACTTGAAGTAGACTGCGGTAATGAAGTAGAATTAAAAGTTTCTTTGAGTGGTGTACTTAGTTGTGTTTTTAAAAAAAACCGTGTCTGCTTGAATACGTTTAAGCTCTTTAAATTTCCGTCGAATATTGTTTCGAGCTTGGATGATATGTTTTGTGATCTCCTTGCTAGATGTTAACATGATGGTGGTTTTTAATCAAGTAGTTACTGCAATTCTGTGTTAATGCATATAAAATGATCGAAACCCATGCGATATCGTCCATGCTGTACATCACTTTCTTTATCAATAACTAAAAAGCTGTAACGGTGTAATGACCAACATTTAGCACACATACGTTTAAAGTCATCGAATGTCATATCAGTGTTAGCATGATCGTTATACACATGTCGCATGTTGCGCTCATCTTGCCGAAAAAGCACAATAACATTTGCGTTGTCGCGTATCAACTGCTTAGGCACACGAGAATAGGTTTGGCACAAATAGATGCAATCAACATATTTATGCCGACCCATACTAAAGAATGCACGAATAACGTTTTGCTGTTCTGTTGCAACATCATCAAAGATCATAAGAGAATTAGGAAGCACATCGTCTGGTGATGGTACTTGCTCATGTGAATTAATTTTAAAATATCTTATTCCATCTTTAACTAGATCGTGCATTACAGTTTGTAGAATAGTATATAGCGCCTGATAGAGTGACTTTGCGAAAACGTAAATATTCTCGAAGCGTACACCATTTACAGAAGTAATAAGTGTGAGTAAAAGATTTGTTTTACCGCATCCCGACGGACCTGATATAATACATCGAACAGTAAAAGGAAACAACGTTCCATGACGTTTTCTTGTAGTTGTACTAGAACCAGGTAAGAGATGTGGTACAATGTCGGTAACAGGTAGCGTGTCTTGCTGCTTTATAATCTTCATGATAACTGAATCATAAAGTACGTAATAGTAATATATATATTAAACGAAACAAGAGGCAACGGTTAGTTTATGATTTGCTCTTGACTAGTAAAGTCGTGTCCAGCATGGTGAAACAACGATATCCAAACGACATGAAGAAGAAGAAGAAAGTAAAAACTGTTGGATGGAAAGATGTTATAAAGGCTGCGCAAAAAGCTATTCGAGGGGAATACAATCCTCGTGTAGCTATTACTAAGGCGTTACGCGCAGCAAGAGCGAGAATTTCTCCAAAGTGCAGAGCAATATTTAGTAAACGTGCGCGAATTATTCCTGTACCAAAACGAGGAGGATTTCTTCCTGCGCTGTTTGCTGGCTTAGCAGCTTTAGGGTCATTGCTAGGTGGTGCTAGTGCTGTAGCGAGAACTGTCAAAGCTGTAGAAGAAGCGAAACAATAGTTGAAAGAGATTGAACGTCATAACAAGACGATGGAGGCAATTGCGTTACGAGGCAAAGGTGTGAACATGAAGCTAGCGCCATACAAGAAAGGGCTTGGTATCTACATTTCTCCAAAAAACGTCTATTGAATGCACTGCCATATCGAGCTCTAACGCATGATGAAGTTTTTACGTTTGCTAAACAACTAGGAATTCATTATTTTCGAGGAGTGTATATGCGCGATCAACTACCAGTACGCCCAGGTGAACGTGAAAGTGCCGTAATTAACTTGGACGACAGTCGTGGACCTGGAACTCATTACGTTGCTTATGTAAAACGTAAATCTAAAGTATGGTATTTTGATAGCTATGGAGATTTACCTCCTCCTTTTGAGCTCATACGTTATTTCGGAAGCAGTGCAGACATTGTTTACAATAAAAACCGTGTGCAAAACTTTAATACACGCATGTGCGGACGATTATGTCTTATGTTCTTATATCAAACCCAGACAGTAGAGAAAGTGCATTAGTGTCTACGTGATGACGAACAGTGAAAGAACGTTTGCTGTACGTGGAGAAGGACCTGAAACAACCGTCTATTTTAATCCACCAATCGAACTTGGTTATCAGCCGCATAGTCTTGGACTAGTATCGTTTGAAAGCTACAATAAAATCTATAATGTGCGTGATGGTTTAAACAAGTTCTATTACGATGAGTATGTGCTAACACTACCCTCAGGTAGTTATACAGTAGATGATGTTCACGACTATATTGAAAGTACGTTAATTGATCAGTTTGGGGAAGATAGTTTTAGTAATCATAATTACAAGTTCTCAATCACTATAAGCAACATTACACATAAATGTGTTATTGAATCATCATTTAAGATTGACTTCAAATCACAACCTGATTCGATTGGCCCACTGCTTGGATTTTCATCGAGGGAGCTCCTACCGAACGTACGTTACGAGTCTGATCAACCTATAAAACTCTTCGATGATTATAATGTGAACATTACTTGTAATATTATTACAGACTTGAATAGTAATCTACAACCTTCGCACGTCCTGCACGACTTCATTGTTGCAGAGGAACGTGGATATACTATTTGTGAGAAACCAGCAGTAGTTCTTTATCATCCTGTGTCTGTAAAACACATTAGCAACATTACTCTTAGACTTGTAAATAAACATAATCAGCTTATTCATTTAGATCAGCACGCGTACGTAGCTTACAAACTACATCTTAAACCAGTATGAAAACCATCTATAAAACACGGTGTACATTCCGAAGACATACTACATGTGTGCAGAGACTCATCGAGTTAACAGATACCCATAAGCAGATACTCCAAGATTTGGGATATACACTACTACAACAAAATGGAAGAAATGCTAGACATTACGAATACAGTAGAAAGTCGTGAAGGTGTAGTACGAAGTGAGCTTCATTCCTATCAACCTTTTACGTTTGGATTAAATAACAATGATGAAATTCATTTTATTATTAATCAACAAGATGTTTACACCTTACCACACGAAAGCTACCTCTATATTGAAGGACGATTAGAAAAGTCTGATGGAAGTGGACCAAGCACTTCACAACTAAACAACCATGCTCTAGCTTTTCTCTTTTCTGAAGCGCGATATGAAGTAAATAATGTTGAAATAGATCGAACGAAGAATGTTGGTATTACAAGTGCAATGAAACTCTACCCTTCTTTCTGTGATGGAGAAAGTAATCTTTTGCGGATGGCTGGTTGGTGTCCAAAAGCTACTAACAACTGGATGATTAATGAGGATGGAACTTTTACGGGTATGTTATCACTGAAACATATTTTTGGATTCGCAGAATACTTTACACGTATTATAATCAACGCAAAACAAGAGCTTATTCCAATCCGTGATCGAAGTGATTATAATTCTCTTAAAGCAGTAGAAACACCTGTAGAATCGAAAATAACACTGCATCGTATACTGTGGCGGATTCCACATGTAACCTTATCTGATCGTGAAAAACTTCGATTGCTCAAGATTGTAGAAAATGATACACCATTACCTATACGTTTTAGAAGTTGGGAGCTGCATGAATATCCTGTGTTACCACCTACAAACAAGCATAGCTGGGCTGTTAAAACATCACGTTTTACTGAGAAGCCCTTGTACATTATTTTTGGATTTCAAACTAATCGTAAATTCAATCACGAAAAAGATAGCTCACTGTTTGATCACTGCAAATTAAGACACGTTAGACTATATCTCAACGGAGAATTATGTATCCCTCCGAAAACATCGACATTAACTTTGAGAAAAATAAGTTGGGGATGCTCTATGACATGTTTTGTAAATTTCAATCATCGTATTATCAGAAAGAAGATCGTCCGCTATTTACACCTCAAGAATTTAAAAATAAAACACCGATTGTAGTTATAGACTGCTCTTATCACGAAGAATCTATAAAAGAATCTCCAGTTGATATTCGTTTAGAATTTGAAACATCTGAAAACATTCCTGCTAACACAGCAGCCTATTGTCTTATTATTCATATGAGTGATGTTACTTACCATCCGCTAACGAATATTGTTACGAGACTATAAATAAGAATAGATCTTTATCATTTTCATTAGTGTGTGCTTCGACATCGTACGCTATGGAACAAAACTGTAAATGTGCATGATGTTTGCATGCTCATACGCAACATCTTATTTATGTTTCACGAGTGAGTGAGGCTATTAAGATGTTCTATAAACGTAGATCGTCGATGCCGAAACATCTTATTCAATACTTACCACCAGGATTTTTATATACGTACGCTGCCTCTTACGTACATAATTTTTGGGACATCCTTCCTCTACACAGTAAGATGTCAATCGAAGTAGCTTTATGCAGAACTTGTGAACGACATCACAAGCATCGAGGAGAAAATGGTGATGATGATTGGGATGGACCAAATCCGAGGATTGAACACTGTACACAGTGTATGAATGAACTTTCTCTAGTACCTCATGATGATGATGATGATGATTCCGAAAAGGAATAACAGCAAGGTAAGAAGTATATGATCTTCTCTGTAAAGCATAACATACTTAGTATAATATATTTCTAAATGCTTTGTTTAATTTGAATGTTGCAGGAGGCATTTCAGAAGCATACGTTGTTAAGAAGCACAACAACCTTGTCAGCAGCAAAAACGAACACTGTTGTAGTACATTCGTAAATAAATATTTGATCGCATTCAAAAAATGTTGTACTTATTGCATTGCTTTACACCGACTTACTCTTAAGAAAAACGATCAGGTCTAAACATGCACAATGACGTCATCACAACAGCACTTGCTTACTCTAGCTTTCCCGATGCATGTTTAAACTTGTTCGAATTTACCGCTACCACATTCCTTTACACCGACTTACTCTTAAGAAAACGGACAAGTCTAAACATGCATGATGACGTCATCACTGCAGCACGTGCTTACTCTAGCTTTCCCGATGCGTGATTAAACTTGTTCGAATTTACCGCCACCACATAGAGTGCAGCAGCGAGGTAAGCGATGTAAGATGGCGGTAGCTAAAGATGTCAGCACGGTGCTCTGTTGATTAAAGATGGCTGCTTGTCAAAAAGATTTTTTCAAGTTATCCGCCACCACATAGAGTGCAGCACTGAGGTTTGCGATGCAAGATGGCGGGTGACAGCTTGTCAAATAGATTTTTTTGTTTCAAAGGTAAGTAGCTAAAGAGGGCAGCACTAAGGTTAGCAATGCAAGATGGTGGATGACAGCTGTGACGTAAAATATTACCCGCAAGATAGCACCACGATGCTCTTTTCATTAAAGATGGCAGCTTGTTAAATAGAATTTTTCAAATTAACCGCCTCAAAGATAAGTAGCTAAAGAGGGCAGCACTGTTCTCTCTGGATTAAAGATGGCAGCTTGTTAAATAGAATTTTTCAAATTAACCGCCTCAAAGGTAAGTAGCTAAAGAGGGCAGCACTGTTCTCTCTGGATTAAAGATGCCAGCTTGTCGAAAATAATTTTTCAAATTAACCACCTCAAAGGTAAGTAGCTAAAGAGGGAAGCACTGTTCTCTCTGGATTAAAGATGGCTGCTTGTCGAAAATAATTTTTTCAAATTATCCGCCACCACAAAGAGGGCAGCACGGTGCTCTCTTGATTAAAGATGGTGGATGACAGCTGAGGAGCGAGTAGAATTTGTTTCCAAATAAGAGCACGTGGAATTTGCCGCCACCACATAGAGTGCAGCACTGTTCTCTCTAGATTAAAGATGGTGGATGACAGAAAAGCGCATAGGTTTGTAAAGCACGTGGAATTTGCCGCCACCACATAGAGTGCAGCACTGTTCTCTCTGGATTAAAGATGGCGGGTGACAGCTGTCAGAAAAGCACATAGGTTTGTAAAGTACATGGAATTTACCGCCACCACATAGAGTGCAGCACTGTTCTCTCTGGATTAAAGATGGCGGATGACAGCTGACGAAATTGCCCGCATGATAGCAGCACAGTGCTCTATTGATTAAAGATGGCGGATGACAGCTGTCAAAAAAGCACGTGGCTTTGTTTCCCAACAAGAGCACATAGAATTTTTCAAATTGCCGCCACCACATTTCAAAGGTATCTAGCTAAAGAGTACAGCACTGTGCTCTGTTGATTAAATATGGCGGATGACGGCTGTCAAAAAAGCGCGTGAGTCTGTTTCCAAACAAGAGCATGTAGAATTTTTCAATTTGCCACCACCACATAGAGGGCAGCACGGTGCTCTCTTGATTAAAGATGACTGCTGTCATGTGGAATTGCCTGCCACCACATTTCAAAGGTAACTAGCTAAAGAGTGTAGCACGGCGCTCAAAGATGGCTGCTGTCAAAAAGCATTTTTCAAATTATCCGCCACCGCATTTCAAAGGTAAGTAGCTAAAGAGGGCAGCACTGTGCTCTATGGATTAAAGATGGCGGATGACAGCTGTCAAAAAAACACGTGGCTGTCAAAAAGCACGTGGATTTGTTTATCTCGAGCTAGTGAGGTTAAGTTGGTAGCACTAAGGTTTAGGCCCGCCAAGATGGCAGCACTGCCGATGACAGGTGACGAATTTTACATCTAAAGAGGGCAGCACAGCGCTCTGTAGTTTAAAGATGGCGGATGACAGCTGTCAAAAAGCACGTGGCTGTCAAAAAGCACGTGGCTTTGTTTATCTCGAGCTAGTTAGGTTAAGTTGGTACCACCGAGGTTTATTCCCGTCAAGATGGCAGTACTGAGGTTAGCGATGCGTTGTTGTCTGTCAAAAAGCACGTGGCTTTGTTTACAAATCTGTCAAAAAGCACGTGGCTGTCAAAAAACACGTGGCTTTGTTTACCTCGCGCTAGTGAGGTTAAGTTGGCACTACTGAGGTTTAGGCCCGTCAAGATGGCAGTACTGATGTTAGCGATGCGTTGTTGTCTGTCAAAAAGCACGTGGCTGTCAAAAAACACGTGGGTTTGTTTACCTCATGCTAGTTAGGTTAAGTTGGCACTAGTGAGGTTTAGGTCCGTCAAGATGGCAGCAGTGAGGTTAGCGATGCGTTGTTGTCGATGACAGCTGTCAAAAAGCACGTGGCTTTGTTTACAAATTCAAATCTCCCGCCAAAATTCAAATTTCCCGCCAAAATTCAAATTTCCCGCCAGAATTCAAATTTCCCGCGCCGCGGGCTGAGGAGGAGGCGGCCGAACCATCCAATTATACTACTATTTCAGATGAAATGAAATGTCGTATGGCTTTTAGTGCCGGGATATCCCAGGATGGGTTCGGTTCGCCACGTGCAGATCTTTCTATTTGACACCCGTAAACGACCTGCGCGTCGTGATGAGGATGAAATTATGATGAAGACAACACATACACCCAGCCCCCGTGCCATTTGAATTAACCCATTAAGGTTAAAATCCGCGACCCGGCCGGAAATCGAACCCGGGACCCTCAGAACCGAAGGCCAGTATGCTGACCGTTCAGCCAACGAGTCGGACATCATTTTAGATAATATTCGTTCATTCAAAAATATTTTAGAATAAAATTATGGAAAGAATATTACATTTAATTCTAATAATAAAAATAATAAAAAGTGGCACTCGTCTTTTAGCAGTATCTTTATTAATGTACACTGACTGACAGAGCAAATGCAACACCAAGAAGGAGTGGTCAGAACTTTATGCCAATTGCAGGGTAGACTGACGTCACTGAGGTATGCTCATGATGTGAAATGCGCCGCTGTGCTGCGCACGTAGCGAACGATAAATGGGACACGGCGTTGGCGAATGGCCCCCTTCGTACCGTGATTTCTCAGCCGACAGTCATTGTAGAACGTGTTGTCGTGTGCCACAGGACACGTGTATAGCTAAGAATGCCAGGCCGCCGTCAACGGAGGCATTTCCAGCAGACAGACGACTTTACGAGGGGTATGGTGATCGGGCTGAGAAGGGCAGGTTGGTCGCTTCGTCAAATCGCAGCCGATACCCATAGGGATGTGTCCACGGTGCAGCGCCTGTGGCGAAGATGGTTGGCGCAGGGACATGTGGCACGTGCGAGGGGTCCAGGCGCAGCCCGAGTGACGTCAGCACGCGAGGATCGGCGCATCCGCCGCCAAGCGGTGGCAGTCCCGCACGCCACGTCAACCGCCATTCTTCAGCATGTGCAAGACACCCTGGCTGTTCCAATATCGACCAGAACAATTTCCCGTCGATTGCTTGAAGGAAGCCTGCACTCCCGGCGTCCGCTCAGAAGACTATCATTGACTCCACAGCATAGACGTGCACGCCTGGCATGGTGCCGGGCTACAGCGACTTGGATGAGGGAATGGCGGAACGTCGTGTTCTCCGATGAGTCACGCTTCTGTTCTGTCAGTGATAGTCACCGCAGACGAGTGTGGCGTCGGCGTGGAGAAAGGTCAAATCCGGCAGTAACTATGGAGCGCCCTACCGCTAGACAACGCGGCATCATGGTTTGGGGCGCTATTGCGTATGATTCCACGTCACCTCTAGTGCGTATTCAAGGCACGTTAAATGCCCACCGCTACGTGCAGCATGTGCTGCGTCCGGTGGCACTCCCGCACCTTCAGGGGCTGCCCAATGCTCTGTTTCTGCAGGATAATGCCCGCCCACACACTGCTCGCATCTCTCAACAGGCTCTACGAGGTGTACAGATGCTTCCGTGGCCAGCGTACTCTCCGGATCTCTCACCAATCGAACACGTGTGGGATCTCATTGGACGCCGTTTGCAAACTCTGCCCCAGCCTCGTACGGACGACCAACTGTGGCAAATGGTTGACAGAGAATGGAGAACCATCCCTCAGGACACCATCCGCACTCTTATTGACTCTGTACCTCGACGTGTTTCTGCGTGCATCGCCGCTCGCGGTGGTCCTACATCCTACTGAGTCGATGCCGTGCGCATTGTGTAACCTGCATATCGGTTTGAAATAAACATCAATTATTCGTCCGTGCCGTCTCTGTTTTTTTCCCAACTTTCATCCCTTTCGAACCACTCCTTCTTGGTGTTGCATTTGCTCTGTCAGTCAGTGTATAAACTTCTCAATCAAACTCAAAAATGTTTGCATAATACTGTGACTGTACTGTAAACATGGGTACAATTGAGGAATTTACCATTATTATTATTATTTTCAAGTTTCTTTCAAAGAGGGCATTTCCTAATGAATTTTAAGTTGTTAAATGTAGATCTTAAATCGAGAGTAATGGCGAACTCGACGTTTAGTCATTGTCCAAATATCTAGGTAATTTTCCGCAAAACTGAACTTGTGTATACATTTTCATGTTTCCGAACTACACAATCACGCAGCCTTTCCTCAGAGCTTAATATAATTCGTCATGCTCTGCGCAGAATCCATTAACTGACAGACAATTCAGGTTTTATGAACTGTACCTGGAACACTATAAATTAAATTATGGAGATGGAAAATATAAACTTTATATTGAATGTTACTTTCTGCCTGAGAATGCACCTTAGAACATTACTGCAATATATTTTGTACTTAATGTAAAAGTGTTAGCCTGTGCATGTCAAGCGAAGTGAGACATTTCTGGATAGAAATCGGGTGTCTTCAATATTCGACTAGAAAAGTTAAATATTGTCCTTTGAACAGTATTTGGCTTGAAACTGTTTTGTCCACAGTAACAGCATTCGTTCTAAATGGCTTCCACATATAATTTTCTATATGTACAAACGATGAAATTTCTGGACGAACGTTACTGTTATTTAATCTTCTGTCTTTATGATTAGACCATCATCTCTATTAATTAATTAAAGGTACCTCCTGAAATGTCGGTTTCACTTAATCCAAATGGAAAACAGAGTACGAATTTCTTCGCATTGCTAGCACGTAATTAATGGCAGTGCAGGGTGGATACTTTGTGTTTGATAGACATTTCTTTAAGAACTTATCAAAGAGGAATAGCAGACGCAACTGCTACTAAAAGCTCAGTAACTGTTGTGGCACTCTGCATATATCACGTTTGTCTTCATTACTATTCACTGAGGTCAGGTCGAGCCAATCAAATTGTGTACCAAGTTTTCTTCTCCGTTATCTCTGCCAGTAGGTTCCGTCAAGCAGCTGTGCGCCGTGATGTAATTTGAGAACGCAGACCTCATTACATAAGTGATGTGCACAAAAACATACCTCCAAATTGGTTCTGTGTTGCTACGGCCAGACTTCCGTTCTCTCCAACATAAAGCACATATATGTAACGTGACTATGCAGCCCTTTTCCAAGGTATGTATTGCGGAATAACGTATGTTCCATCAATGAACTTTATTCACTTCATATAAAGATATCTAGTAGTCTCAATAACTCGATATCCCGATATTATATAAAATATGAGCCGTTAAGAGATGAAAAATAGGCAACTGACCGTTAACAAAGGGTTACCAATTTTCGAAACTTCTTCGAATTAACTACCTTTCCGTCCCAGTAAGTATATTTTCTGTTATCGGGGATGATGAAATGCCGGATGTTTTTACCACACGAGTTATCGTATGTGGCAGTAAATCCACAGACTCAAACACTATCGGACTCACTGTGAGTTGGAAAAAAGTCCACTATTGTCGGTCCGGTATACCAGTACTCTGCCGTCTATGCCACTCCGTCGGCGCCTTTAATTCAGTAACGGGCTGACAGTCCATTAGCCACGTGTCTTGTATTGCCGATTTCCACTTGGAATCATTTTGCATGAAGAAGCTGCAACCATCAACAAATAGAAGTAGATCTTTCACCGTGTACGCGATTCAATTCGTCGTAAGTGCCCTGAGCTTTAGCTTAGAAAGAAGTAACTATTGCTGCACGCAGTGCCAGTGAACATCGTTTTGTGCTTGACTAACAGAACTGGCTAGGCAACAGGTCACTCTTTTACAAAAGCCTCCATACTCACCTGACGTTGCATCATGTGATATCTTTCTCTTTCCCCGCTTGAAATCAAATTACGTGAACTTAGATTTAATTCCACCAAGGAAATAATTACTGACACAAGATCAACCGCATATATATTTCAACAGGGATTCCAGCAACTATACTAAATTTGACGTACTTGCACAGCAACCAACCGCGACTATTTTAATGGATTATGTGTAGTTACCATGAAAGTGTACGCTGCATTGCCTGCTCTGCAGACGCCAGTCCACTAACGTATTGACTGTGCAGCAGAACGCAAGTTTACTCTGCGTTGCCTACACTCTAGGCGCTAGTGCACGTACGTATTGAACTGTAAGCAGCAGGCCACACACTTATTGGCATTAGTAGTATCATCAGATTAATTATGTCATACTTGCATGAAGTCACGCATAATATGGTAGTGAATAGATAGATGCTGATTCGTGATGTTACCAGTTCTACAATCCTTGTCCCGCGCCGTCAGGGAGGAATGAACAACTAACAGTGAATTAAGAATTTCAGGGCCAATTTTATTTCCCTTTTGTTTTGTTTCGGTGTCGCGTAGCACAGAAAATAATCGCTCTGTCCCTCAGTTTGAAGGTGGACGAACTAGTGTTGAATGCGTGGAGAACCCCCTGTTTGGGGGACGCGGACGAAGAATACACACACGGTATGCTCTGCCTGTCGTAAGAGGCGACTAAGAGGGGCGACCAAGTGATGACTGTATTAGAATCATGAAACTACTTGTGATCAGTACCATCATGCGGGGAACACTATGGGTCGCCATTACCTGCGAATAGTACCACTATGTTAGGTACACAGTAAGTTTGTGATTAGTTTCAAGAGAAAGTAAGTCTGTGTGGGTGTTCTAGTAGCCGTGATTAGCACCATTGTGAGAAACACAACGGGTATGGGCGTTGCCTGTGATTATTACCCACTATATGGGGATTACCACGGAAATACCGGCACTTGTGATTAATACACCTAGGTGAGAAACACAATGGGTTCGCGTTGCCTATGAGTGGCGCCATTATGTGAGAAACACCATAGATCTGCGTTACCTGTGCGCAGTACAATACTTGTGAGTAGTACCATAATGTGTGGAAAATCTACGCTGCTTTTGATTAGTACCGCAGCATTACATATACCGTGGTTCTACTTTACTAGCGATAAGTACCATTATGAGGGGCCTTTGACCTGAATTTTGGACCCCTTTAGACTATAAGCATCATCTATTCAGGATTGTGGTTGAGAAGCAGTCCCCTCGGTCAGTAATACTACTGTATTGTTTATGATAGTTTCTGGGCCGGATCCACTGACTGTTTTAAACTCATATCCATCCATTCATTCTTCATCGTCACGTTTTTTTCCGGTCAGTGGATGATATTGAACTTTAAAAATGTCATTTCATTTTGTCTCATTTCGTACCATTAGAGGCCGATGACCTAGACGTTAAGTCCCTTCAAACAACAATCATTATCATCATCATCATCATCATCATCACCATCAAGGTGTGGAGAACAAATGGACTAAACTGGCAGCTGTTACACATTTGAATTATCAGACGTCATTCATTAAATCATCTGAATATTTTTTGTTAAGTATGGGATGTTAAAGTAAATTATATTTTTATTTCAATCGAACTGCATTTATATTTTGCCGAAGATGTTTGAATATGAATCAAAATTCTGTCATACTCAAAAACACAATTATTTAGCAGACATAAGTTTTAATACATCATCTTTCACGCTGCATTTTTGTGTAGGCCAAGGAAGACAAGGACAAGTCGTGGATTGAATGGGTTTGGATGGTTTGATTAAAAGCACCCAATAGGAAAACAGGGAAGGGAGGGTGCACGAGCATGATCCACCAGTGGCAGAAACGGACAAATATTTACATTGAACTAATTGTTACTAAATATTACTTGTACTCTGCAACTAATATTTATTGATGAAATCCTCCCTGAAATTGATACCATTATCAGAGAAGGAAGAAACTTACCCTAGCACAGGGAAGTGATCTTACCCTTGGTAAAACATTTCCCCCAGAAATGTAAAATTAATATAACTGAGTGAGTGGCTGCGTAGTTTGGGTTCAAGTATCTGTCAGCTTTCATTCGGGAGATACTGAGTTCTAACCTGACTGTCTTCAGCCCAAAAGATGATTTTGCGCGGTTTCCAATTTTCACACCAGGTGAATGCTGGAATTGTTCGTTAATTGAGGCCACGGTCGGTTTTTCCCACTCCTAGACCTTTCCTATCCCACCGTCGCCATAAGACCTATCCGTGTCGGTGCCACGTAACGCAAACTGAAAAAAGGTACAACTCCGAACATAATATAAGAACAACAAAGAAAATGATAATAACAACAAACAACAGCAACTTTGAAATTGTGTTGTTTTACCGTGAACTCTTGAGTTACATTTTTCTAGACCGTTGTTAAATATTAAACGATTTGGATTTATTTCTCGTTGCAAGGCATTGAAACAAATAAATACGTAAGTAATAATAATAATAATAATAAAATAATAATACGATACAGTGTCAATTCAGGTCGTATAACTATGAACTATATTCGGGAGGTGGTGTTCGAATCCCACCGTCTGTCTGAAGACCTAAAGATGGTTATTCTGTGGCTGTGGTTTCTCATTCCCACAGCAGGCAAATACCGGTCCTGTACTTTTTAATAAGGTAGCGCCCGCTACCCTACCAATCCTACATCT